>NC_092878.1:90727699-91040199 GCF_028372415.1 Notamacropus eugenii
GAGGCTATGCCTGGGGCTAGACCATGCTCCCGTCTCAGGGAGGTAAGAGACCCTTCCCACTAACCTTTGAATTTGTCTTTAGTGTTTGTGAGTTGAGAAGTCAGTAATACACAGCAGCCTCCTGTGATTCAGTCCCCTGAGGACTGGTCCTGCTCAGTCCATGCTACATGATGATATTGCACTCTGCTCCCAGCCTGGTGTGAAAGACCCTACCTGTCAACCTTCCATATTATCTTGGGATAGATATTTGCTTCAGTCTGTCATTTTGTCATTTCTGCTGCTCTAGAATTTGTTTAGAGTAATTTTGTACAGATTTATTGAGTGGTTTCAGGGGAGATCTATAGCAAGTCTCTGCTTCTACTCTGCAATCTTGGCTCCACTCCCCTGCTTATTAAATTTTTATTAGTCATATAAAATCCAAATCAAATATGGTAACTGCCATATGAAGCTTTCACTTTTCACAGTTAAGAATCATCTTCCTCACTGAACATCCCATATATAGCCTTTTAATTTTGTAATTACAGGGTATAGCAACTACCTAGGTTAGTATTTCATTCTTCTTTTTAACTACATATAATCTCCAAGAGGACAGGTACCATTTTCTATTGTTCTTCTGAAAACTCTCCTAACCAACACTGGTAGTGTTGTTTTTTTCTCACTCAAAGGACTCTTTATTTTGATTCTTCCACTATACCTGTCTGACTCTATAAAGGATAGTTCAGTATAACGTAGGTATGCCTAAAATATATTCATATTCAACAATCAACAGAATCTCAGTCTCACTGATAAAGAAGATGTAAGAAATGGAGTGAGAAAATAGCAGTCCAGAGAGCCCTATGGCACTTCATTTGACTAGATATCACCATACTCAAGTATCAGAATTTAAATCTGTTGTTGTTATTCAGTCATTTGTAATTCTTCATGATGCTCTATGGGTTTTTCTTGGTAAAGATACTGGAGTGTTTTGCCATTTCCATCTTCAGTAGATTAAGGCAAAAAGAGGTAAAGTGACTTGTCCAGGGTCGTAAAGCTTGCAAGTGTCTGAGGTCACATTTCAACTCAGGTCTTCTTGACTTCACACCCAGCATTCTATCCACTGAATCATCTAGCTCTTCATTTTAAATGCAAATGTATAGATAGTGTCTTTAATCTACACCTGGAATGTATTGTTATATATGTCTTTTCCTGCTACATTATATTAGATGTGACACTTATTTTGACTTAATAACAACATATCTCATAGTTAATGAAGAGTTCTCTGTAAGCACATCAATAGTGACTCATTAAAGGCTGAAAGTGTATCTATATCAGCTAAATGAAGAAGTTTTTTTTTTTTTGACGAAATTTGATTCACAAAGAAAGCTCCCTTGACTCTAATTAGTTTTTCTAGTCCCTTGGTCCTTGAATACATCTTGAGAACTATATTAATTTGCACCTGCTTGTATGTTACTCTATCAAGTATTCAATTTCATTGGCTTATTTTCTTTTTAAATGGTTTTTCAAAGTAATTTTGATCTCTAGTGGTAAAATATAATCTCTTCTAGGTGGGATGGTGTTCTATTTCTCTTGAATTCCACCAGGATACCTAATACATAACATTCTACACACTGGGAACTCAGTAATTATTTTTTTGATTGAATGAGGAAAAAGTAGAGTCTTTTTACTCTTAATTTTATAAAATGTGGTATAATATACTTACATTAATCAAATAAATCTTTTTCTCCATCAAAATGATCTATTTACTAACATTTGATCTCTCTCTCTCTATATATATGTATATATGTATGTATGTATGTATGTATGTATGTATGTATATATGTATGTGTGTATGTATATGATTTCTCCTAAGTACAATAAAACAAGTGT
The DNA here is from genome assembly GCF_028372415.1 of Notamacropus eugenii. NCBI lineage: Eukaryota > Metazoa > Chordata > Mammalia > Diprotodontia > Macropodidae > Notamacropus > Notamacropus eugenii. The sequence continues at coordinate 90,729,566 of NC_092878.1, forward strand.
TTGTACTTCCTGATGGAAATGTGTGCTCACACTGTGTAATATTTTGCTGCATAAAATTTATTTATGGCTGAAAATGAACAGCTGGCATTGCCATTTAAGCTGGTAATCTGTCTAGATTTCACAAGGGATAAAAGTGTCTCTTCCTTCAAAATTCATACTTGAAGGGAAAAAAAGAAAATGTAGGTATAATTTTGTAATCTGTACTTGAGAGTCTCTAGCTAAAACTAATTCCCAGAATGAATGCATTTATGTATATTAACATTGATCCCTTATGGAAGGAATAAAAATAAAGAAAAGTTACTTCCTAAATCTGACCCACACACACTCACCTTATACCTCACCTATACTCTCGTCCTTTGTATTCTTCTCTTTAGGCTGTTCCACACTCTCCTTTGAACTTTTTGTACCATGTCATAGAAACCTCTTTACCCTGTAAGCTTATTTTGCCCTTTGACTTCACACATTTAAAGTGTCCTCTACTTCTGCAGGCTCTCCCCTCTGATGGGATGTTTCCTTGCAAAACTTCCATTTTAAAGCTGACACCCAGAATAATCATATCTTCATTCCTCTCCAGGCTTCACTCTTGACTCTCTGGACATTTTCTAATGTACCTCTCCACTTCATACCTTTGCCTCTTCACTTTTACCCAATTTTTCATTTGTCTTTTATATGCTATTTTTCCTGATTAGTATGTATGCTCCTTGAAGGCAAGAAATATCCTTTTTCTGATTGTTTTTGTGTTTTCCATATTTGTCTAGTATATAGCAAATATTTAATAAATTCTTATTGACTTAACTTCTACCTGGTAAGCATCAATAGAAGCATTATAAAGATGGAAATGACCTGCCCTAATTGTTTCTTACAGGTCCTGGTCTTTATGTATTTGAACAAAGAAAAATATTGCTGTCTGTTAAAAAACTGATCTCAAGAAAGAGAAAAGATTTATAACATATTTCTTATGATATAGGTCTCACTATAGGTATTGATTTATCCAGTTAAATGAGAAGTGGGAGAAGATAAGGTCGTTTCTTCATTTTATTTCTTTCTCTTTCAGAGAACAAACTTGAACCTCAAGGCTCTGAGTAATTTTTGAGTGTATTATGTAATATTTCACAAAAGATAGAATACTGCAATACCTAGAATTTTATGCTTGTGAATATTCTGCCCCCAAACCCTTCTTCAATTAAGAGAAATCTTTCCTGATCCCTTTAACTGTTAATGCTCTCACTCCCAAGCAACCTTTTCTGGCATGTATTTGTATTCATTAACTTTTCATTTCTACTTTTTTTTTTTAACACTTATGGAATGCACACACACAAATCTATCTATCTATCTGTCTGCCTATCTATCTATCTATCTATCTATCTATCTATCTATCTCCAGACTCTCCTTTGGATTTTTTGTACCATGCCACAGAAGCCTGATCAACTATTAAGAGATAAAGAGAGATTCCACACAATTTAATGGTACTCATTTAACCACTGATAAGAGAAGTGAAAGTGGACTCAAGAAGATATGAGTTCAAATATCGGCTCAGAAACTTACTGGCTGTGGAACCCTGGGCAAGTCACTTAACATATCTCTGTCTCAGTCATCATCTACAAACTGTGGATACTATTAGCACCCATCTCTCAGAGCTGCTGAGACAATCAAATGAGCTATTATATAGCACTAAGGAATACATTGCTAATTAAAAGCTAGATATTTTTATCTCTATCTGCACTTGTCACTCCAATTAGAACATAAGTTCATTGTGAGTAGAGATCTTTCATTCTTTGTACTTGTCTCCCTAGAACCTACCACAAAGATAAGATCTTTGTAGAAACATAATAAATACTTGTTGATTAATTCATTGATTGATTGATTAAGTTAAGATCATGGGTTTAGAAGTCATAGGGACCTTAGATTGCCATCTAATCCAACTCTTCATTTTGTAGATGTAGAAATTAAGTTCCACACAATTAAAAGACGTGCTTGAAGTCATACAGTCAGAAAATAGGGAGGACTAAGATACAAACCAGAGACAGAATTTCAGCCAAATTTACTTAACTCCAAATCCAGCATTGTTTCCCCTGTATCACACTGTATTCTACTGGCTGTAACCAAGTAATTAATAATAATGACAACAATAATGAAAATAATACCAGCTAGAATTTATTTGGCACTTTAAAACTTGCAAAGCACTTTGTATTTGGCATTTAATCCTATCAACAACCTTGTTAGGTAGGTGCAATTATTATTTCCATTTCAAAGAATAGAAAACTGAGACTAGCAGGAGTTGAATTATGTGTCCAGGATACAATAGCTAATAAGCATCTAAGGCAAGATTTGAACTCATTTTAAATTGTTTCTTTCTGTCTACTTGCAATATTTTCTCCTTGACCTGGGAGCTCTGGAACTTGGCTTTAATATTCCTGGAAATTTTTATTAGAACAGCAAAGGAAAGGGGTAGAGTCAAGGTGGTGCATGAAACCAATGATTCACTTTAGCTGTCCAGCAAACTCCTTTATATACTACTAACAAGTGAATCTGAACAAATTTTAGAGTGGCAAAATCCACAAAGAGACAAAATGCGGCAGATTTCCAGTCTAGGACAACCTCAATGTTTGACAAGAGGGTTCTGTTGCACTGGTTCGGAGAAGAGCATAGACTGGACTGAATCAGTGCAGGCCTGATCATTATGAGGCCAGAGCAGACTTCAGCAGACTGCCTTGCTGGCAGCAGTGGTGACTTCTAGATCACTCAGGCAGAAGGGAGATCTGTCAGAGCTGGGTGACAGAGAGGCACAGTCCTGCATGAGCCCTGTGGTGGCAGCAGAAACTACTCCCAGAGCTATCAGACCACAGACTGAATATTTGAAAATCAACTCTCAGGAGCCAAGATGGTGGAGTAAAGAGTAAGTTGACCTCACCATCCTTGAAAAACCAAGAGAATTTGCCACAGCAAAAAGTCCTGGGAGAGTGGAGCAAACAGAAAGACAGCATTCTGAAGCCTTTTAGCTCTTGCTCAAGAGGCTAGGAGACAAACGAGAAAGCAACCTCTTGCTGTGGCTGAAGGGAACCAGTGCAAGACAGGAGGTATTCCAGCAGGCCAGCAGCAGTCCCCACCTCAGCAACTCAAGATCAGTGGGAGATCCTAAGCCCCTGGGTGGAGGATCAGGCAAGTGCCAACATCAGGCACACACTGCCTCCAGCTCAGCAACAGGTAAAATACCAGACCACTAACACATACAACTGTAAGCATCTGAAGGCCCAACACAGAAAACTGGTCACCAGGTCCCTGGCTCACAGCACAAAAAGTCTGTTATAGTGTACCTGGGCCTCAGAAGAGAGATCAAATTTAAAAGACAAAAAAAGGAGGGACAACATAAGCAAGAAGAATAAAAAAAAAGATAATCATAGAGAAATATCTTGGTGACAGGGAAGATCAAAACAAATTCAGGAGAAGACAACATGGTCAGTATAGCCACATGCAAAATCTTCATTTTATGGGAGAGTTCATTCTATTCACATTCACATTCACATATGCTCTGTAATTGGGTTCTGCATTTTAAATAACAGAGATAGTCACACCCACCTGTGAGCAAATTGCCCAGTTTATTACTGACACACAAACCATTGGCAGAATGCCCACTGCTACTCTGTCTTTCTTTCCATCTTTTCTCTCCATTCTCCCCCAATTTATGATTTTATTTCTCCCTTCTCCCTTCCTCTCCTCAAAAAATTTGCTTTTGACCACCACATCCCTCAATCTTCCCTCCCTTTTATCAACCCCCCTCCCTTTACTTTCATTTTTCCCTTACTACTTCTTCCCTCCCTTCTAAACACCCCACTCTATTATTTTTTTCCCCTTTCTCCTCCTACTGCGTGTAGGGCAAGTTAGATTTCTATACTTAAATGAGTATGTTATTCCTTCCTTGAACCATTCTGATGAAAGTGAAGTTCAAACAATGTTCATTTCCTCCCTTCTTTCCCTCTCCTATAATGTTTTTTTTTGTCTCTTCAAGTGATGTAATTTACCCTATTCTGCCCCTCCTCTTTCCTCTTCTCCCATTACAATCCCTTTGCACAACTTAATGGGAAAAGAGGAAAGGAGCAAGCAGAAAAAAGTGGAGAGAAAGACACAGATAGTAATCATAACTGTGAAAGTGAATGGAATGAATTCTTCCATAAAAAAGAAGTGGATAACAGAGTAGATTAAAATCGTAACTCTACAATACGTTCTTTACAAGAACCACATTTGAAACAGAGGGATGCATGCAGGGTAAAGGTAGAAGGCTGGAGTAGAATATATTATGCTTCAGCGAAAATTTAAAAAATAGAGGTAGCAATTCTAATCTCAGACAAAGCAAAAGCAAAAATAACTTCAATCAAAAGAGATGAGGAAGGAAACTATATCTTCCTGAAAGACAAAATAGACAATGAAGTTCGATCATTACTAAACATATGTACACGAAATGGTACAGCATCCAAATTTTTAGAGAAGAAACCTACAGGAAAAATGCACAGCAAAAGAATACTAGTGGGGGACCCCAACTTCCCCATCTCAGAATTTGATAAATCTAACCTCAAAAGAAACAGAAAAGGAGTTAAAGAGGTGAATAGAATTTTAGAAAAGGTACATATGGTTGATCTCTAGAGAAAATTCAATGGAGACAGAAAGGAATATACCCTTTTTCTCAGTGATATATGGTGTATTCACAAAAACTGACTGTGCACTAGGGTGTAAAAACCTCACAATCCAGAGCAGAAAGGCAGAAATAGTAAATAAGTCCTTTGCAGATCATGATACACTAAAATAATACATAAAGAAGGACCATGAAAAGATAAACCAAAATTAATTGTAAGCTAAAATCCTAAAGAATCAATGCATCAAACAACAAATCATAGAAACAATTTCTTTCAAGAGAAGGGCAATAATGAGACTACTGAATAAAACTTATGGGATGCAGCAAAAGCAATTAATAGTGAAAATTTTACATGTCTGAATATTTGCATGAATAAAATAGAAAAAGAGGAGATCAATGAAGTGACCATGAACTGAGAAAGCTAGAAAAAGAAAAAATTAAAAACCCCCAATTAAATACCAAATCAGAAACTTTGAAAATGAGACATCAATAAAATTGAAATTAATAATATTATTGAACTAATGAATAAAACTAAGAGCTCATTTTATAAAAGAAAACAATAAATTTGACAAACCTTTGGTTAATTTGATTTAAAAAAAGAAAGACAAAAACCAAATTACCAGTATCAAAAGTTGAAGAGGTCAATTCATCTAAAATGAAGAGGAAATTAAACAATGATTGGAAATTATTTTGCCCTACTGTATGCCCATAAATTTGACAATCATATTGAAATGGATGTATATTTATAAAAACATAAGATGCCCGGATTAGCAGAAAAAAAAATAAAGCATGCAAATAACTCCATCTCAGAAAAAGACATGTAAGAAGCCATCAATGAACTCCCTAGAAAAAAATCTCCAGGGCCAGATGAATTTACATGTGAATTCTATTAAACATTTAAAGAATAGTTAATTCCAATGCTATATTGATTATTTGGGAAAATTGGCAAAGATGGAGTTCACCAAATTATTTTTATAATACAAATAATGTACTGATACCTAAACCAGGAAGAGTCAAAACACAGAAAGAAAATTATAGAGCAAGTTCTGTAGTGAATATAGATGCAAAATTTTAAATAAAATATCAGCAATAAAGATTACAGAAAATTTTCACAAGAGTAATACATTTTCATCAGGTAGGATTTATACCAGGAATACAGGGTTGATTCAGTTTAAGGAAATCTATCAGCTTAATTGATCCTATCAACAACAAAACTAACAGAAGCCATATGATTATCTCAGTAGATGCAGAAACAGCTTTTGACAAAATACAACACCCATTCCTACTGAAAACAATAGAGAGCAGAGGAATAAATGAAGTTTTCTTTAAATTGATAAGTAGGATCCACCTAAAACCATCAGTAAGTCTCATATGTAATGGGGAAAAATTAGATTCATTTGCAGTAAGGCCGGGAGTGAAACAAGGATGTCCATTATCACAACTGTTATTCAGTATGGTACTAGAAATGTTCCTTTAGCAATAAGAAAAGAAAAGGAAATTGAAGCAATTAGAATTGGCAAAAAAGAAATTAAATTACCACTCTTTGTGGATGATACGACGATATACTTAGAGAATCCTAGTGGATCAAGTAAAAAACTAGTGTAAGTAATAAACTTCAGCAAAGCTGCAGGATACAAAATAAATACAAATAAATCCTTAGCATTTCTATATATTACTAACAAAACTCAAAAGCAAGAGGAAAATAGAAAAATTCCATTTAAAATTATTGGAGACATTATAAAATATTTGGGAGTCTTCCTGTCAAAACAAACCCAGGAACTACATGAACACAATTATGAAACATTTTTCACACAAAAAAAGTCAGATCTAAGTAAGTGGGAAAACATCAGTTGCTCATGGATAGGCCAAGATAATATAATAAAAATGGCAATTCTACTTAAATTAATTTACTTATTCAGTGCCATACCAATCAAACTACCAGATGATTATTTTCTAGAGCTAACCAAATTAATATCAAAATTCATCTGGAAAAACACAAGGTCCAGAATATGAAGGGAACTAATGAAAAGAAATGCTAGGGAAGGTGGCCTTACCCTATGAGATCTCAAATTGTATTATAAAATAGCAATCATCAATAACACTTGATCCTGGATAAGCAATAAAGGAGTAGACCAGTGGAATAGCTGAGGAAATCAAGTACAGCAGTCAATGAATACATAAATCTACAGCGTGATAAGCCCAAGGACCCCAGCTTCTGGTATAAAAATTCACTGTTACACAAAAACTGCCGGGAAAAATGGGTAATGGTATGGCAGAAACTGGACATAGATCAATGTCTGACACCACACAGAAGAATTAAATCCAAATGGATACATGATGTAGGTATTAAGATTGATATCATAAACAAATAAGGGGAGCAAGGAATAGTGTATTTGCCAGATTTATGGAGAACGGAGAAATTTTTGACTAAGCAAGAGATAGAGAACATTATGAAGTGCAAAACTGATAATTGTGATTACATTAAATTGAAGATTCCACAAACAAACCCAATACAACCAAGATTAGGAGGGAAGCAGAAAACTGGGGAAGAATTTTGCAACTAGTGTCTGTGATGAAGGCCTCATTTCTAAAATATGTAGAGAACTAAGTTAATTTTACAAGAACACAAGTCACTCCCCAGTTGATAAGTGGTCAACAGGCAGTTTTCAGAGGAAGAAATTAAAGCTATCTATAGTCATATGGAAATATGCTCTAAATCACTATTGATTAGAGAGATGCAAATCAGAACAACTCTGAGGTATCACATTACACCTATCAGATTGGCTAACATGACAAAGCAGGACAATGATAAATGTTGGAGAAGGTGGGGGAGAGTTGGAACACCAATTCATTGTTGGTGGAGCTGTGAACTGATCTAACCATTTTGGAAAACAATTTGAAAGTTTGCCTAAAGGGCTGCAAAAATTGAAAACTTTTTCCCATCAAGCCAATGCAACCAAGATTAGAAAGAAATAGAAAACTGGGAGTTTTTACAACTAGCATCTCTGATAAAGGCCTCATTTCTAAAAGATACAGTAAACTGAATAAAATTGACCAGAATGCACATCATTCTCCAATTGATAAATGGTCAAAGGGTATAAACAGGCAGTTTTCAGAAAAAGAAATTAAAGCTATCTATAGTCATGTGAAAAAATGCTGTCACTATTGATTAGAGAGATGCAAATCAAAACAACTCTAAGGTATCACATAGCACCTATCAGATTGGCTAACATGAAAAAAAAACCAGGAAAATGGTAAATGTTGGAGAAGATGTAGGAAATTTGGAACACCAATTTATTATTGGTGCTCCTGTGTGCTGATCCAACCATTCTTGAGAGCAATTTGGATCTCTGCCCAAAGAGCTATAAAAATTTGCATAACCTTTGACCAAGTAATACCACTTCCAGTACTCTTTCCAAAAGAGATCATAAAAACAAGAAAAGTACTCATATGTACAAATATATTAATAACAGCTCTTTTTCTGAGGGCCAAGAAATAGAAATGGAAGGGATGCATGGGCATCAATTTTCAGAATGTCTGAACAAGTTGTGGTATATGAATTTAATGGAATGTTACTGTGCCATAAGAAATGATAAACAGGAAGACTTCAGGAAACCTTGGAAAAACTTATATGAACTTATACTATGTGAATTGAGCAGAACAAGGAGAATATTGTACACAGTAACAGCCACATTGTACAATCACTAATTTCATAGCCTTGTATCTTCTCAGCAACTCAGAAATCCAAGACAACTCCAAAAGACTCATGATGGAAAATCCTATCCACATATAGAAAAACAACTAAGAATTCCAAATGGAGATCAAGGCATACTGTTTGCTCTCTTTTTGTGATTCTCTTCTCTCTTCTTCCTCATGTTTCCTCCAATTAGCTTTAATTCTTCTTTACAATATGAGTAATGTGAATAGATTTTTTTTTTACACAGCAGTGACCAATTTTTTTTTAAATTTTGTTTTATTTTGTTTTATTTACTTATTTAACTTTTAACATTCATTTTCACAAAATTTTGGGTTCCAAATTTTGTCCCCATTTCTTCCCTCCACCTACCCCCAAACACCGAGCATTCTAATTGCTCCTATCACCAATCTGCCCTCTCTTCTAACATCCCTCGCTTCCCTTGTTCCAATCTTCTCTTTTGTCCTCTAGGGCCAGATAAATTGCTATACCCCATTACCTGTATTTCTTACTTCCTAGTAGCAAGACAATACTCGACAGTTATTCCTCACACTTTGACTTCCAACTTCTCTTCATTACTCCCTCCCCACCCATTCCCTTTGGGAAGGCAAGCAATTCAATATAGGCCATACCTGTGTAGTTTTGCAAATGACTACCATCATAGTCGTGTTGTGTAAGTCTAACTATATTTCCCTCCATCCTATCCTGCCCTTCATTGCTTCTATTCTCTCTTTTGATGCTGTCCCTCCTCAAGAGTATTGACTTCAAATTGCTCCCTCTTCCCATTGCCCTCCCTTCCATCATCGCCCCCCACCCTGTTTATCCCCTTCTCCCCCACTTTCCTGTATTGTAAGATAGGTTTTCATACCAAAACGTGTGTGCATTTTATTCCTTCCTTTAATTGAATGTGATGAGAGTAAGCTTCATGTTTTTCTCTCACCTCCCCTCTTTTTCCCTCCACTGAGAAGTCTTTTGCTTGCCTCTTTTATGAGAGATAATTTGCCCCATTCCATTTCTCCCTTTCTCCTCCCAATATATTTCTCTCTCGCTGCTTAATTTCATTTTTTAAAGATATAATCCCCTCCTATTCAATTCACTCTGTGCTCTGTGAGTGTGTGTGTGTGTGTGTGTGTGTGTGTGTGTGTGCAATCCTATCAACTACCCAAATACTGAAAAGTTTCAAGAGTTATAAATATTGTCTTTCCATGTAGGAATGTAATCAGTTCAACTTTACTAAGTCCCTTATGACTCCTCTTCTTTGTTTAGCTTTTCATGCTTCTCTTCATTCTTGTGTTTGAAAGTCAAATTTTCTTTTCAGCTCTGGTCTTTTCATCAAGAATGCTTGAAAGTCCTCAATTTCATTGAAAGACCATTTTTTCCCCTGAAGTATTATACTCAATTTTGCTGGGTAGGTGATTCTTGGTTTTAGTCCTAGTTCCTTTGACTTCTGGAATATCCTATTCCGTGCCCTTCGATCCCTTAATGTAGAAGCTGCTAGATCTTGTGTTATCCTGACTGTATTTCCACAGTATTTGAATTGCTTCTTTCTTGCTGCTTACAATATTTTCTCCTTGACATGGGGAACTCTGGAATTTGGTCACAATGTTCCTAGGAGTTTCTCTTTTTGATCTCTTTCAAGTGGTGGATCCCTTGAATTTTGCCCTCTGGTTCTAGAATATCAGGGCAGTTTTCTTTGAAAATTTCATGAAAGATGATGTCTAGGCTCTTTTTTTGATTCTGGCTTTCAGGTAGTCCCACAATTTTTAAATTGTCTCTCCTAGATCTATTTTCCAGGTCAGTTATTTATCCAATGAGATATTTCACATTATCTTCCATTTTTTCATTCGTTTGGTTTTGTTTTGTGATTTCTTGGTTTCTAATAAAGTCATTAGCCTCCATCTGTTCCATTCTAATTTTGAAAGAACTATTTTCTTCAGTGAACTTTTGAACCTCCTTTTCCATTTAGCTAATTCTGCTTTTTAAAGTATTCGTCTTCTCATTGGCTTTTTGGACTTTTTTTTTCTATTTGGGTTACTCTGTTTTTAAAGGTGTTACTTTTCTCAGCATTTTTGAGTCTCCTTTGGCAGGCTGTTGGGGTGCTTTTCATGGTTTTCTTGCATCCTCATTTCTCTTCCCAGCTTTTTCTGGGTGTCTCTCTTACTTGATTCAAAATCCTTTTAGAGTTCTTACATGTCCTAAGATCATTGCGTATTTTTTGGAGGTTTTAGATGTAGAAGCCTTGACTTTTATGTCTTCCTCTGAGGGTATGCTTTGTTCTTCCTCATCTGCAAAACTGGAAGAAAATATCTGTTCACCAAGAAATTAACCTTCTATGGTCACATTTTTTTCTTATTTTGGGCATTTTGCTAGCCAGTTACTTGACTTTTGAGTCCTTTGCCAAGTGGAGAGTATTCTTTCAGAACCTGTAAGTTCTCAGTGTCTCTGAGGTGGCACAATCAAGGGATTGTGCTCTGTCCTGTGAGCAACCACAAGCATTCTTCTTTGCCCAGAATCTGAGAGCAGAATTCCCTCTTCACGTCACCATGAGCTCCACCCCACCAGCACTCTTCCTCATCCCAGGACTTCTACTAAGAACTGAGACTGAGATCGGTTGATTGATTCCTCCAGGGTCTTTATGACAAGGATTCCAAAAGTGGATGCTGCAGCCCTGGGGTAGGGGCTGAGGCTGGACTGCACTCCCATCTCACCCAGGTGAAAGAGCTTTCTTTTTGACCTTTGAATCTATTTTTGGAGTTTGTAGGTTGAGAAATCTGGGAACCGCAGTTGGTACCCATGATTCATACCCTGAAGCACTCCAGTCCTGTCCCTGCCACACCATGTGGCCAAGGCTGGACTGCACTCTGCTTCAAGCTCAGTGTGACAGACCTTTCTCATCAGCCTTCCAGGCTGTCTTGGACTAGAAATCCCTTTCACTCTGTTGTTTTGTGGCTTCTGCTGCTCTACAATTTGTTTAGAGTCATTTTTCAGAGGTATTTTATGGGCTATGGGGAGAGAGCTTTTACAGGCCCATTGTTCTAGTCTGCCATCTTACCGCTGACCACCAGGACCTTTTTCTTCAATGGATATTTGTGCCTCTTTTTCCATTTCGCCAATTCTGCTTTTAAAGCATTACTATTCTCCCAGTTATTTTTTGTACCTCTTTAACCATTTGGCCAAGTCTGTCCTTCAAGATGTTATTTTCTTCTATTTTTGTCTCCTTTACCAAGCTATTGACTAATTTTTTCCTGATTTTCTTGCATCACTCTCATTCCTCTTCCCAATTTTTCCTCTTTTTCACTTACTTGATTTTCACATTCCTTTTTGATATCTTCCATGGCCTGAGATCAATTCATATTTTTCTTGGAGGCTTTGGATGGATTTTGCTGTCTTCTGAGCATATGTTTTGGTCTTCCTTGTCGCTGTAATAACTTCCTATGATCAGAATTCTTTTCTACTGTTTATTTATTTAACTCTTTGTTGAAGTAAGACTCTGGAAAAATTCAACTAGAAATTGTGTACAGTGCAAAATTTTTTTGTGTTTATTTAATATTTAATTATCCAGAGTTATATCTAAACAACAATTTTTAACTTTTGCTTTTAAAGCTTTGAGTTGCAAATTCTCTCCCTTTCTCCCTCCCTCTGCACTCCTCTCATTGAGAAGGGAAACAATTCCATATATGTTATGCATGTGAAGTCATGCAAATCATGTCCATAATAGTCATGTTGTGAAAAAAAAAAAAACATAGATTTTAAGCTCAAGAAAAATAAAGTGAAAAAAGAACAAAAACAAATGTTGCTTCATTCTGTATTAAGACACCATTGCATCCTATGTCCTTAAGAGTTGTCACACATCATTGTATTTCTGAGAATAGATAAGTCATTCACAGCTGGTCATCCTACAATGTTGCACTTACTTTGTACCCATTATATTTCCTTTGGCATAAATCCATGTAAGACTTTCTAGGTTTCTTTTTGTTTCTTCAGTTTATTTCACCATTACTTTTGCTACTTGTATTTCCCTCCGTCCTATCCTCCCTACTCCCATTTATCTTGTTCTCTCTTTCCTTTCACCATGTCTCTCCTTAAAAGTGTTTACTTCTGATTACCCTCTCCCTTAATCAGCTCTCTTTTCTATCACCCCTCCCTCTTATCACTTCCCCCCATCCACTTTCCTGTAGGGTAAGATAGATTTCCATATCCAACTGAGTGTATATGTTATTCCCTCCTTAAGCCAATTACAATAAGATTAAGATTCATTCATTATCTCTCACAATCCCTCCCGCCTCTCCACTGTAAAAGCTTTTTCTTACCTCTTTTATGTGACATAATTTATACCATTCTCCCTCTTTCTTTCTTCTTCTCGCAGTACATTCCTCTCTCATGCTCTTTAATTTTACTTTTATTTCATCCTTTCATGTTCACCTCACCTGTGCCCTTTGCAAACATCGATATCTACAGATAAAGATATATTGATCTATATCTACATAGACGTAGATATATAGATATAGATTCCCTCCAAGTACTCTAATAATTAGAATGGTCTCATGTGTTACATGTATCATCTTTCCGTGTAGGAATGCAAACAGTACAATTTTATAAGTCCCTTTAGATTTCTCTTTCCTGTTTACTTTTTTATGCTTCTCTTGCATCTTGTATTTGAAAATCAAATTTTCAGTTCAGCTCTATTTCCTTTTCTCTCAAGAACGCATTAAATTCCTCTATGTCATTGATTTCAAAGGTTTTCCCCCCATTGATTACCCTGTTTTCTCTGTGTAGGTGATTCTTTGTTTTAATCCTAGCTTCTTTGGCTTCTAGAATATCATAGACCAGGTATCATGATCAATTAATGTAGAAACTGCTAAATCTTGTGTTATCCTGATTATGTTTTCACAACACTTTGTTTCTTTCTGGCTCCTTGTAATATTTTCTCCTTGACCTGGGAACTCTGGAATTTGGTTGCAATATTCTTAGGAGCTTCCAGGGTGGAGGGCATACTGTCCCAAGCTTCTGGGTTTTTTAGATATGCTTCTGGTATCTGTACTATTTCAGTTCTTCAAGGGTGGTATAATCTAAGGAGAAGTGGCTTATGCTGGTCTATAGTCTATGAGTGATCACAGGCACTCTTTTCTACCCTGTAACTGATCAGGGTTATCTCTCCAGTAGTGCCACAAGCTCTATCATGCCAGTTCTCTTCCTCATCCCACAGCTGTCACACAGGAAAACAACCCAAATCCAATTATGGGCAAAGCAACAGAGTCTTGCATCGGTGCTAGCAAAGAGACCGCAGTAATCTCCTTCTGATCAGTTGTTCAATCCCCTTACTGTCTGTGGACTGAGAGTTCCAGAAACAGCCCCTATCACTGCTACTGCCTCAGGGTTGTGCTGCAGCACAATACAAAACTTTTATCAGAATTAAACCTCCATATTGAGCTAACTCTCACAGTACTACTCCCTGGGAGACCAGCTAATTTTGTCTATTGCATTTACTTTTCAAACCTTGATATTCCAAATAGTTTTTTTTTTTTTTAGTATCCAGCTCATTGCTTGGGCATCACTGACTGGAAGGAAAGAATGTTAAGGATTATTCTTGGGCTCTTCAGATCATAGATTTAGGGCTGAAAGGAACCTCAGGTGTTATCTAGTCCAACCCTCTTACTGGTTAAGAAAGCCAAGGCCCCAAAATTAACTCCCTTGTTGAAGGTCAAACAATAAAGCTGTGATTTGAATGCAGGTCTATCAATAGCTCAGATTCTACAACTAAATTAATTTATTCCATTTTTTCCAGTAAGATGAAGTTTTCCAATTTTAATTTAAAAAATAATAAACGAACTGTTTTTCCAATTGGGAATATTATTGCAGTTTTTGCTATTGATTTCTTCTTTTGACTGCATAAAACTGGCCTCTTCCCTTGATGACTCATCCTTTTGCCATGTATTCTGCCTTGAGCTTGTGAGAAATGTCAAATACTGTTGGTAGATTATTACATTTCATCTTTTCAAATATCATTGGACAGCAAGCTGCTGATTTGTTAGGACAAAATATTGGTTAAACAATTTTGAATTAAGAAATTAAAATGGAAATAATCAGTCAAGGCTCCTTTGCAATAAGGAGGTGTTAGAATTAATCCCCTACCATCTGTCTTTATTTAACTAGCCTCCTCAATTAGATACCACAAGATGTCTTTCTCACAGAGCTATATGCTGCCTTTATTTGAGTTTTTTCCATTAGCTTTTAAAAAAATAAAAGAACACCATTATATTAATAAAATAATAAAGCTCACATATTTATATAGCTTTTTATGTTCAAAATGTACTTTGTTGAAACATCCTGTAATGTGAATAACATTAGTGTGATATATATTTTACAGATAAGAAAAATGCCTCAGGGAGTTTGAGTGATATTGGTCATAGCTGCATAGCTAGTAGTAAATGACATAGGTATGTCTTGAAACAAGATCTCTTAACTCTAAGTTTGGTATTCTCTCCACTTTCTATCTATGTGAACTTATGTAAGTCACTGAATTTCTTTGCTACTAGATTTCTTTAATTACACAATGCTGGAGTCAGACTATATATGGTTCCTGAAGTTTTCCTCTCACTCTCAGTCTAAGATCTTCTGATGCATGACCATACTTAAAGTCCAGTTCATAATACAAAGTTTCTTTTTCACTTTTGTTTTAAAAATATACTTCAAACTTAAGCACAATAGCTGAGAAATTTGTATAGTTAGTTCCCATTGTAAACGATCCCATCCTTCAGTGCTCCATCGCCAACTAATTGCCTATTAGAAATGTCAAACTGAATGTCTCAGAGACCTTTCAAACTCAGCCTATTTGAAAAAGAACTCGTTATCTTTCATTTCAAACCCTCCAATATAGAATAATTCTTTGTTTCTTTGTTTCTCTCATGGGCAATACCATTTTCTTTTTACTTCCTGCCTAGTAAACTTGGAGTGTTACTCAGTGCCATATGTTCACTCATCCCATCTCCCATCCCATGCTCATAAATAAGCATTTATATTTCTACCTCCACAACATCACTTACATCTGACTCCTTCTAGGAACTTACATAGCTATCATTTAAGCAAAAACTTTCATCATTTCTGGCCTATGCTATTTCATTGGCTTCCTAAAAATAATGGCTCAATAATTTTGAGTTAATGAATGCAATATGAATATAATCAGCCAAAACTCCTTTACCATAATAAAGAGGAGGGGATGGAATAAACATTTATATAGTGTCTACTATGTGCCAGATACTACGCTAAGGGCTTTACAAATATTGTCTTATTTGATCCTCACAACAACCCTAGGAGGTAGGTTCTATTGTTCCTATTTTATAGTTGAGGAAATAGAGACAACCAGAAGTTAACTGGCTTATCCAGGTTCACATAACTAGTTATCATGTGAGGCCAAATTGATCTCAGGTCTTTCCATCTCCAGACCAAGTATTTTATCCACTGTCCCACCTAGCTGCCCTAACTAGGTGTAAGAATTAATGAGATAATCTGTTTTGGTAATGTTTAAATATATATAATTATTAATACAGTAACTAATATGCAATATTTATAAATAAATACATGCATATTGATGTGCATTGTCAATTTCTATTATTTTCTTAATGATGGCATGTGTGATAAAAACATGTGAAGATTATTAGCGTAGGACACAGAGAAATTTTTCTGTACCAAAACTCACCAGGATTGTCATCTTCGCATATTTGGTATTACAAAAGCAAACTGAGCTCATGCATCCCAGAGGAATATTTATCTTTCCTTTCATTGAAGGAACTTTCTACCTTTGAATCTTTCAATGCCACCATTTAACCTTGTCATTTTCATTGGCATGTAACAAAATTAACTCTCAGTCTTTGTTTTTTGTTTTGTTTTTTTGTTTGTTTGTTTGTTTTTTATTAAACTTTTAACATTTATTTTCACACATTTTTGGGTTACAAATTTTCTCCCCTTTTTTCCCCTCCCCCCCCAGATCCAAGCTTTCTAATTGCCCCTGTGACCTATCTTCTCTCTCCTCTATCCTCCCTCCCTGCCCTTGTCTCCGTCTTCTCTTTTGTCCTGTAGGGCCGGATAGCTTTCTTGACCCCTTAACCTGTATTTCTTGTTACCCGGTGGTAATAACATTACATTTGGTCCTAACACTTTGAGTTCCAACTTCTTTGGCTCCCTCCCTCTCTATCCCTTCCCCTTGGAAGACAGGCAGTTCAAAACAGGCCATATCTGTTTAGTTTTGCAAATGATTTCCATACTAGTTGTGTTGTATAGGACTAACTATATTTCCCTCCTTCCTGTCCTGTCCCCCATTACTTCTATTTTCTTATGGTCCTTTCCCTCCCCATGAGTGTCGACCTCGTATTGCATTCTCCTCCCCCTGCCCTCCCCTCTATCCTCCCCCCCATCCTGCTTGTGCCCCTGTCCCCCACTCTCCTGTATTATGAGATAGGTTTTCCTATCAAAATGAGTGTGCATTATTTTCTTTCCTTTAGTGAATTGTGATGAGAGTAGACCTCATGTTTTTCTCTTGCCTCCCCACTTTATCCCACCACTAATAAGTCTTTTGCTTGCCTCTTTTATGAGTGATAATTTGCCCCATATAACTTCTCCCTTTCTCCTCTCAATATTTCTCTCTCACTGCTTGATTTCATTTTTTTTTTAAGATATGATCCCATCCTCTTCAATTCACTCTGTACACTGTCTCTATGTATGTGTGCATGTGTGCATGTGTGTGTGTGTGTACTCCCACCCAGTACCCAGATACTGAAATGTTTCAAGAGTTACAAATATTGTCTTTCCATGTAGGAATGTAAACAGTTCAACTTTAGTAAGTCCCTTATGACTTCTCTTTGCTGTTCACCTTTTCAGGGTTCTTCTTCATTCTTGTGTTAGAAAGTCAAATTTTCTTTCCAGCTCTGCTCTTTTCATCAGGAAAATTTGAAAGTCCTCTATTTCATTGAAAGACCATTTTTTCTCCTGAAGTATTATACTCAGTTTTGCTGGGTAGGTGATTCTTGGTTTTAATCGTATCTCCTTTGACTTCTGGAATATCCTATTCCATTCCCTTCTATCCCTCAATGTAGAGGGTGCCAGATCTTGTGCTATCCTGATTGTATTTCCACAGTACTTGAATTGTTTCTTTCTAGCTGCTTGCAATATTTTCTCTTTCACCTGGGAATTCTGGAATTTGGCCACAATGCTCCTAGGAGTTTCTCTTTTTGGATCTCTTTCATGCGGTGTTCTGCAGATTCCTTGAATATTTATTTTGCCTTCTGGTTCTAGAATCTCAGGGCAGTTTTCCATGATAATTTCATGGAAGATGATGTCTAAGCTCTTTTTTTTATTAAGACGAGAACTTCTGAGTCAGAAAATGCAAATAATGGATATGAAGTGAAGGACATGAATATGGACAAATGCTAGGGATGGTAAGTGATGAAAAATTTGTTAGATAGAGCCAAGATAACTACTTTGGAAGAGTTTAAAAGGTAAAATTTGCTAGTAAGTTAATGGGTCAGAAAGTTGAGGATAGATGTAGTTCTTGAGTCCAAGTGCTTATAAAGAATGAATTTTTAACCTAGAAATGGGAACTGTATCTGGAGACCTATCAGAATATACCTGCCTTTACAATAGGAGGCCTAAAAAGTGTTAGTCTAGAGACAAACTGACTTACTGGCAAGTGATATTGATGTGTCATGATCCCATACTGGAAAAATCCTGAGTCATCTCATCACAGGGACATGCCTGCTATTCTTTGAGAAATTTGAGTTCATAGATACACCTGGTGTTCTACGTAGGGAGGCATGTATGAAGAAGTTATAATATTGAGTGTTCAAGTGGGAGGTGAGCAGCTGGGTAAAGGCAATGGACCTGCTGTTCAGTGGGACTTAAAAAGTTAGAATATTGGGCTAGTGGCAGCTTTATTAGAATTAAATCAATAACTTTTTTTAAACTAATTCTTAAATACAAATCATTTTAAAGAATTTTTCACCATATACTCACCTTGCATCTTCCTATTGCCCTTTCATTTGTAGCCATAAATCACTATATATAGGTACATCTATTCATATATATATATGTATGTATATATATATGTACATCTATACATATGTATATATATTAATATATGTGTATATATACATATACATGTATACATGTTTATATACACATTTGGCCTTTTGACTTTGTTTTACTATTTCTTGTTCTCCTGTTGAATCATTAACTTCTGTTTGATCTGCTCTAATATTCAAAGAGTCTGTTTTTTTGAGCAAAATTTTGTTCTTCTTTGTCTAAGCTCTGAGTTCTTCTTCCAAGTCTTTCTTCTGTAGTTCTGCTTTCTTTTCCTATTCTTGCCTTCAGCACTCTTATGTCATTCATAAAATCATTTATAAATCTTAAAAAATAACATCTTGGAGGGAGAGTAAAAGCAGGGACTTGTTTGGGCTTTCCCCAAATACCTATAAATACCAGGAAAAATCACTCTAAATAAATTCTAAAATAGAAAAACCTACAAAATGACTGAGTGAAGCAAATTTCCAGTTTGAAACAACTTAGAAGGTTGTAAGGAAAGTTCTGTCCAACTAGTCTGGGAGAGAAACCATCCAGCTTGGGCCACTCTGATACAGATGCCTAATGTAGGTATCAGGGCACTGAATCACTGGCAGCTATGGCAGTTTCGACACTTCTCAACGCCAAAACACCGATAAAAACTTGGAAGGTCAGTGGGAAAATTATGCCAGGCCTGAGTGTGAGAGAAGCAAGGTCTGACCTAAGCCCCAGGGTGGTGGTGGCTACAGCATCAGTGGTTTCTTCTGGATCTCTCACTCAAGGGCAATGAGGGTTATCCAGTGGCTGATCAAAGGGAGATTGCAGGGTTCTCTTTTCCAGTGCTGAGGAAGGATTCTCTTGCTTTTTCCTTGCTTGGATGTGGGTTTTAAACTTGGTTGGTGGTCCTGGAGTGAGGAAGAGAGCTGGCAATGTAGAACTTGTGACAGTGGTAGAGAGAGAGTCCTTCTCACAGTTTCAGGGCAGAAAAACAAGCTTGAGGTCACTCACAGACAAGATCATAGAGTAGGAGAGGAGTAAATAATTCTTCTTTGACCATAAAGCCTTGGAAGAGCTGAAAATGTTCAGGTCCCTAGAAGTATTTCTGAAAACAGCTGCACAAAACCCCTGAATCGTGGAACAGTACACTATCGCCATGTCCAATGGAAGCAGAGACATACCTTGACAAAGCACTAAAAACATATGTATTTGGCGGGGAAAATGAGCAAAAGTCTTTGGAAAAAATTAGACAATAGAATCTTACTTTGGTGACAAAGAAGATCAAAACATAAAACCAGAGGAAGATAACAAAGTCAAAACTCCTACGTCCAAAGCCTCCAAGAAAAATAGGAAATTTTGCAGGTCGTGGAAGAGCTCAAAACAATTTGAAATTAAATAAGAGAAGTAGAGGAAAAACTGTGAAGAGACTGATGCAAGAAAATCATGAAAAATGAGTCAACGCCTTGCTAAAGAAGACCCAGAAGATACTAAAGAAAATAATACTTTAAAAAATAGACTAGGTGTAGATTCAGTCTAGATACGATTCAATCTGGCCTATTGCTCAAAACAAGCATCACAAATACTTAGACTCCTTAAGAGTCTACTCAATATGGCAAATTTTTAATAAACTTTGTTTTTCTTTGACTGAAAAAAAATTAGGCTGAGCCAAATCGCAAGAGAGGTCCAAAAAAACCAATGAGGAAAAGAATGCCTTAAAAGCAGCATTGGCCAAATGGAAAAGGATGTTCAAAGGCTCACTGAAGAAAATAATTCCTTAAAAATTAGAATTAAA
Source organism: Notamacropus eugenii (assembly GCF_028372415.1). Taxonomy (NCBI): domain Eukaryota; kingdom Metazoa; phylum Chordata; class Mammalia; order Diprotodontia; family Macropodidae; genus Notamacropus; species Notamacropus eugenii. The sequence continues at coordinate 90,749,726 of NC_092878.1, forward strand.
ATGTATGTGCAGAACCCATATAATATTGCATGCTGTCTTGGGGAGGGAAGGAAAGGGGAGGGAGAAGGACAAAATCTAAGACTTATGGAAGTGATTGTAAAAAACTGAAAACAAATAATTTTAAACAATTAAACTGGAGCAAGTGGAAGGTAATGCCTTCATGAGAAATCAAGAAAGTGCAAAATAAAATCAAAAGAATAAAAAAAAAGGAAACAAATGAAATATCTCATAGGAAAAACAACTGACCTTGAAAATAGATTTAAGATAGATAATTTACAAATTATTGAGCTACCTGAAAGTCATGATCAAAAGAAAAGCCTAGACAACATCTTTCAAAAAATCATAAAGGAGAACTGGCCTGATGTTCTAGAACCAGAGGATAAAATAGAAATTGAAAGAATCCACCAATTACCTCCTGAAAGAGATCCCCAAAGGAAAACTCCTAGGAACATTGTAGTCAAATTCCAGAGTTCCCTGGAACTCTGGGAATTTCAGGGAGAAAATATTACAAGCAATTAGAAAAAGATAATGTGAGTATTGTGCAGACACAATCAGGATAACAAAAGATCTAGAAGCTTCTACATTAAAGGACTGAAGGGCTTGGGACATTATATTACAGAGGTAAAAGGAGCTATGATTAAAACCAGGAAGTGCCTACTCAGCAAAACTGAGTATAATACTTCATGGAGAAAAATGGACATTCAACGAAAGACAGGAATTTCAAGCTTTCTTGATGACAAGACCCGAACTGAGTAGAAAATTTGATTTTCAAATAGAAGACTCAAAAGAAATATGAAATGGTAAACAATAAAGAGAAACCTTACTACTTAACATTCCTACATGGAAAGATGATATTTGTAACTCCTGAAATTTTTCTCAGTATTATGAGAGTTGGAGGGAATGTGTGTGTGTGTGTGGGGGGGGGGTCAGGAAAGAGGGGACACAGGGAGATTTGAATATGAAGGGATGATATCTAAAAATAAAATCAAGGAGTAAGAAGGGAATTTGTTTGAAGAAAGAAATGGAGAGATAGAATGGGGTAAATTATCTAACATAAAAGAGGCTTGCCTTTTACAATGGAGGGGAAGAGGGAGGAGGTGAGAGGGAATGAGCTACCTAAATCTCATCAGATTTGTCTTAAGGAGGAATTAATATATACACTCAATTGGGTATGAAAATCTGTCTTACCCTACAGGAAAAAAAGGGGGAAAGGGAATAAGAGGGGGGAATGATAGAAAGGAGGACAAGTGGGAGGGGGGGTAATCAGAAGCAAGCACTTTTGAGGAGAGACAGATGGGGTCAAAGGAGAGAATAGAACAAACGGGGAGTTGGAATGGGATGGAGTTAGTCTTTTTATAATATGGAAATATTTTGCATAACTATACATGTATAGCCTATATAGAATTGCCTTCTCAATAGGGAATGGGTAGGGATGGAGGAAGTGAGAGAATTTGGAACTCAAGAGTTTTAAAAACAAATGTTAAAAATTGTCTTTACATGCAACTGGAAAATAAAACATAAAGACAATGGGCATAGGAAACTATCTTGCCCTACAAGAAAATAGAGGGGGAGGGTATAAGAGAATGGGGTCAGGGTGTGATAGGAGGGAGAGTAGACTGGGACAAGGGGTAATCAGAATACATGTCACCTTGGGTTTTGGGGAGAGGTGAGAGATGGGGAGAAAATTTAAAATTCAAAACCTTGTGGTAGTGAATATTGAAAACTAGGAACAAATTAATTAATAAAAAGAAAACTTCTTGCTTCATTTTCACCTTAAAAACATTAGTTTAAACTTATCAAATTTATGAAAGTAATGTTTTTATTTTAGATTTTGCTTGATGATAGTTTGGATTCATTTTCTTCTGGATTTGTGTGTTAGGCTTTACTGTCATGATTGCTTTTCTAATAGGAGTTGTTTATTTATTTGTTAGCTCATTCTACCAACCTTACTTTCTGAATTGACACATTGCATTAAGGCCTGGTTCTGTGTACTTCTGGGAAAAATATATATACATATACATATATATATATGTATATGTATATATATATACATATACATATATATATATATATACACACACACATATATATATATATATATATATATATATATATATATATGCTTTTTCTTGGTTGTATTTCATAGTCTCTGGTTTTGGTGTTAATTTCTCTAATACTGAGTTATCTATTCTTCTAGGATTTGAGGGATGGCTTAGACTGGGGACCTATTAGCTTTCAATGGAGTCAGTGTTTCCTAGTCTAGGGTGACATCTGATCAGCTGAACAGAGCCATCTTGGTCACAGCTATGCAAGCTCTTGACCCAGACATAAGTCTGAGTAGCCCCACAGAAGCCTCATTGGCCTTAGCTTTTTGTGGACCTCTATGGACTATTGCCAAGTCCACCCATTGTAACCTGACAGGAAAGCTCGGCAAGTTCAGAGTGATAGAACCCAAGGTATCCTCCTTGATATGAGTTCTGATCTTTCCAGAAGTGAAATAGACTCTCACAGGAGATAGCAGATCTTTCCCAACTGCCCATAGAAGTTTTCAAACAAAATGTTGTTGAAGAGGATAAACATTTATATAATACCTACTCAAAATCAGACACTGTGCTAAGCATTTTACAAATATGTCATTTCATGCTCACAACAGTGTTGTGAGATATGACTATCTGCATTTTAAAGTTGAGGCAACTGAGGTAGATAGAAATTAATTGACTTGCCCAGAGTCAAAAAGTAAGTATTTGAAGCCATATTTGACTTTATACCTTCCCAAATCCAGACCTGGTGCCTTATCCACTGTGCCACCATTAAAAAGCTAGTACTCTAAACTGTAGAGAAGATTCTTATTCACATATGGTTTAGAGACTACAACTTCCGTTCCATCTGTGAGATTATATGATTCAGAAACCACACATACACACACACACACACACACACACACACACACACACACACACACACACTTGAACAAATGCTGGTTGACCTCTTCTAGGTTGAAATACCCTTTGTGCCTATTCTTAGCTGACAGATGACAAACATTTTTTTTTTTGATTACAGCAACTCAAGAAACCATAGACGATAGCTAGGAGGCATTTTAAACTGTATCAGTAAAGGGAATACCCTAAACCAGTAAAATTATTAATCATTTGATGTAATAAAGAATACCATGTTTCATGCCCTGTGGATTCAGCCATGGAGAAGCCTGAGAGTGGCGTCTGTAGGAGCTGAATGGAGATCAAAAGAAACTGGAGGAGGGAGTCAGACACATAAAGCAGGGTGAAAACACCAGCTACTATTAATTCACAATTACCAGCCACTAGAAAGCAAATCAGATTGTTTGTGTTCCCAATCCGGCACCTTGTTACTTACTGGTACTCCTTCCTTTGTGTCTCCTGGATTTCATTTTGTGTCAGATACTTATGCCACCGTCTGCCATTTTCTTCAGGATTCATCTGCCTTTTCCTCGAATTTTGATATTTTAATCTCAAATATCATCCCTTTTCCCATTTACACAGGTACTTTTCTGCTATGGTATGGACTTTTGTCCAGACCCAGACTCAACTCAATCTCATGCTTAGTTGCAACCCTTGACAAGCAAAAGGGGGGATCTGAGATTTGAGAGTTTGTTGTGGTACAAAAAGAAAAGCATTATGTGATTTGAGTTACAGTATTTCCACAGTATCTGGATCTAATGTAGTTGGATTCAATGGTAACAGGGCTTGGTCGGTCTGACTTTTAGGTGGGATGTGCTGTAGCCAACTCTCACCATCTCAAGATAGCTAAATGTGAAATTTCCAGTGCTAGAATTCTCACCACAGAAATTGGAACTGCTACAAACCAAAGCTGGACTTTGGTTTGACTAGGTTTAAGAACATTATAGAAAAATGATGATGATGTAAATTAAATGTAAAAGTTTATTGTACTTTGTGGGGAGTTGGTTGCTCCATATTTGGTAGCACAACATTGATCACAGGTGTAACAAAAATCACAGCAATGGGGGCAGAGCCAAGATGGTGGAGTAGAAAGACACACATATGCTAGCTCCGAACCCACAGCTCATAAAATATCTGTAAAAAAGAACTTCCAACAAATTCTGGAGCAGCAGAAGCCATAGAACAACAGAGCAGACAATATTTCTGTTCCAGAGAGCCTGAAAACCTCTGGCAAAAAGGCCTTTACGCTGCGGACCCGGAGCCCAGCCCAGCCCTCCCTTGGCTGCATGGCACCGAGAGGAGCAGATCCAAGCAGGCTTCAGGGACAGAATCTCCACAGGTGACAAGGGTCGGTTAGAGGGTCTCTTTGGCGGGTCGAGAGGGGAGTAGGGTGCCCCCATTACTCAGGCCCCCTCGGGAGGTAGCCACAGAGGCGGGAGCAGACCAGGGCTCCCCAAGCAGGCAGGGGCCAGGATTCATTGTTGAAGATCTCTCCATAAACCCCTGAGGGAACTGAGCCCTATGAGGCGGCCCTGCCCCCATCTGAGCACCTGAACTTAATCTCACACTGAATAGCAGCCCTGCCCCTGCCTAAAGCTCTGAGGCTGGGAAGCAGCATTTGAATCTCAGACCCCAAGTGCTGGCTGGGCAGATCTGGAGGTGAGGAGGGTGTGGAGAGGACACTCAGAAGTCAAGTTACTGGCTGGGAAAATGCCCAGAAATGGGGGAAAAAAATAAGACTATAGAAGGTTATTTTCTTGGTGAACAGGTATTTCCTCCCTTCCTTTCTGATGAGGAAGAACAATGCTTACCATCAGGGAAAGACACAGAAGTCAAGGCTTCTGTATCCCAGCCCAGTCAATGAGCTCAGGTCATGGAAGAGCTCAAAAAGGATTTTGAAAATCAAGTTAGAGAGGTGGAGGAAAAACTGGGAAGAGCAATGAGAGACATGCAAGCAAAGCATGAAAAACAAAAAAAACACCCTGCTAAAGGAGATCACAAAAAGTGCTGAAGAAAATAACACCTTGAAAAATAGGCTAACTCAATCAGCAAAAGAGGTTCAAAAAGCCAATGAGGAGAAGAATGCTTTCAAAAGCAGAATTAGCCAAATGGAAAAGGAGGTTCAATAGCTCACTGAAGAAAATAGTTCTTTCAAAATTAGAATGGAACAGATGGAGGCTAATGACTTTATCAGAAACCAAGAAATCAGAAAACAAAACCAAAAGAATGAAAAAAATGGAAGATAATGTGAAATATCTCATTGGAAAAACAACTGACCTGGAAAATAGATCCAGGAGAGACAATTTAAAAATTATGGGCCTACCTGAAAGCCAGGATCAAAAAAAGAGCCTAGACATCATCTTTCATGAAATTTTCAAAGAAAACTGCCCTGATATTCTAGAACCAGAGGGCAAAATTCAAGGGATCCACCACTTGAAAGAGACCAAAAAGAGAAACTCCTAGGAACATTGTGACCAAATTCCAGAGTTCCCAGGTCAAGGAGAAAATATTGTAAGCAGCAAGAAAGAAGCAATTCAAATACTGTGGAAATACAATCAGGATAACACAAGATCTAGCAGCTTCCACATTAAGGGATCGAAGGGCATGGAATAGGATATTCCAGAAGTCAAAGGAACTAGGACTAAAACCAAGAATCACCTACCCAGCAAAACTGAGTATAATACTTCAGGGGAAAAATTGGTCTTTCAATGAAATAGAGGACTTTCCAGCATTCTTGATGAAACGACCAGAGCTGAAAAGAAAATTTGACTTTCAAACACAAGAATCAAGAGAAGCATGAAAAGGTAAACAGCAGAGAGAACTCATAAAAGACTTACAAAAGATGAACTATTTACATTCCTACATGGAAAGACAATATTTGTAACTCTTGAAACTATTCAGTATCTGGGTACTGGGTGGAATTACACACACACACACACATGCACACGTACACGCACACACACACAGACAGAGTGCACAGAGTGAATTGAAGAGGATGGGATCATATGTTAAAAAAATGAAATCAAGCAGTGAGAGAGAAATATATTTGGAAGAGAAAGGGAGAAATGGAATGGGGCAAATTATCTCCCATAAAAGAGGCAAGCAAAAGACTTATTAGGGGAGGGATAAAGAGGGCAGGTGAGAGAAAAACGTGAAGTTTACTCTCATCACATTCCACTAAAGGAAAGAATAAAATGCACACCCATTTTGGTATGAAAACCTGTCTTACAATGCAGGAAAGTGGGTGATAAGGGGATAAGCAGGGTGGGGGGAATGGTGGAAGGGAGGGCATGGGGAGGAGGGAGCAATTTGAGGTCGACACTCATGCGGAGGGACAGGATCAAAAGAGAGAATAGAAGTAATGGGGGGCAGGATAGGATGGAGGGAAAGAGAGTTAGTTTTATACAACACCACTATTATGGAAGTCATTTGCAAAACTACACAGATTTGGCCTATATTGAATTGCTTGCCTTTCAAAGGGAAGGGGTGGGGAAGGAGGGAGGAAAAGAAGTTGGACCTCAAAGTGTTAGGATCAACTGACGAGTAATGTTCTTGCCACTAAGAAATAAGAAATACAGGTAAAAGGGTATAGAAAGTTATTTGGCCCTATAGGACAAAAGAGAAGATGGAGACAAGGGCAGAGAGGGATGATAGAAGAGAGAGCAGATTGGTGATAGGGGCAATTAGAATGCTCGGTGTTTTGGGGTGGGGGGAGGGGACCAATGGGGAGAAAATTTGGAACCCAAAATTTTGTAAAAATGAATGTTAAAAATTAAATAAATAAATAAAAATCACAGCAATTACAAAGAAGTAAAAGAAATAAGGAGAAACATGGTTGGAATGAGAAGAGATATTGTGCATTCCTAAGTATATATGGGGAGCACCACATTCCACCAATTTAAAAAACCTCATAGATGTGAGCAGAACCATAGTGTGAGCTAAAGTAGTGGGTAAACTCTACAAACCGTAACATGTTGTCTTGAGTCAGTAAAGAATGAAGTTGTTTGACATGCTTAAATAACGTTAATCTGTCCCTGCTACCTTTCCAGGGAGCAAAAGGAATTTCAGGTATATTTGTGAGTTAACTGGCAAGAATTACTATTACAAAACACCCCTTTTACAACGAAAGTGAGTTTTTTATGGAGAAAATGATTTTCCTGATTATCTCCATCATTCGTTTGCTAGAGACTGAAATGATAGGAAGTAAATGTAAAGAGAAAAGAAGTAATTCTTTCTATCCTACACTTCTACTTTAAAAAAAAAATTTACCAGTGTAATTTAGCTGTTTTCCTCTGACCTTGAGGTTAGAGAGACTGAAATAGCATTCTTGATCTGCAAAGATAAGGGGTGTAAGTGATTATGGGAAAGACCTAGTGAGGTGCTAGATTAAACCTGAGATAAATTGGGAAGGGATATTTTGCTGAGTGATTGAAATTCAGCCTATAAGAAAATAGTCTTTTGGTGTATTCCTCTGACTTCTGATAGAACCCCTTATGGGCAGAAACACTGAGGAGTCACAATAATACTCAGATTATAACTATGTTATTCCTCTCAGTTTATACAATTCCCTATAAACCAAAAAACAATTCCCATGACAATAGATAGCCATTACCCTTATTTCAGATATGAGAAACCTGGAACATAACAGAAATTTTATGATTTTCCAATGTTCACACATCTAATTTTAGGCACAAAGGAGACTAGATCAGAGGACTTCAGAAAATAAAACCATTGTTCTTTTCATTTTACAATGCTATATAACAGAGTCATGGTTGTGACCTTAATCATTAGATGTTCTTTCAATCTGTTTATTATTAAAAGATAATTTTCAAAACAAAAGTTCAAAATTGCATAATGAAAAGATCTCCAAAACCTGAAAAGCTCTTAGTTTGTAGATGAAGTCCTTTTTTCTTATTATTATTCTTAATGACTTTCATATTTATCTTATTCCCTGGTATTGACCTATACTCAAGGTCTCTTAACATCAAGAAATATTAAAATGTTTCCTCAGCATGAATACGGAAAATTAAATATAAGTTTTATTTTTTTGGAAAATATATAACTGTAGCTTTACAAGAATAGGGAAGGTTGGATTTCTTAGGAAGCTGTATTTTCTGGACAACTATCTTTAAAATATGTCAGCTTGTATCACCATATCTACACAAAGTGTCATGTCGGGTGTCAAGTTTTTTCTACTTTCTTGTAAAGAAAAAAAAGTATCGTAGTCTTCCAATGGAATGACGTACATTTAAAAAGTGAAATTTCAAATAGTTAGCTTTTCCAAATACTACAAAAATTCCACTCTGCTGTTCAGATCCAAAAGGCATGCATTTGGAAATTTTCACAAATTGCGTTGTTCTGATTTCTATAACTCCATCATACTTTTAGTCAAATGTTGACTGACATGTTTTTAGATTCCTTTACATCTCTGAAGTAACATCTCAAAGTACTTAACATTTTGTTTCTTATTCAAGTGTACTCAAAGCAATATTGGGAAGATTAATCAGCATAAAATGATGTCATCTTATTTACAGTCACTTTAAGAGAAAATCACTTAGTGTGTTTCTCCTAGAATTCCCATACGTGAATCAGAAACAAAGAGACATTTAGTTGTACCCTATTAGAGTTTTATGAGCAACCTGACAGTGATCACAGTCATGACTATCTGCAAGTTATGAACTGGTCTCGTGTTTGTTAGCAAAGTTAATACAAAGCATTAGATAGGTATCTCAAAAATTGTTTGTCTCTTTGGACAATAAAAAACAGGGCCAGAGATTGTGGAAAAAAGAAGTAGAAAATGATGTGCCCAAAGTCTGTGAACATCCAAGGACTTCTGAGAAGGTAGGGTCTCATAGGGAGACAATTCCACGGTTTTGAAAATATAGTAGAATAAGTATTTTAAAGTGGGTTTTATCTATGGTAGTGTGGAAAACAATACCATATTTAGAAAAGCAGGTTCTGGTTCTGGGAGCCAAGATGGTGGACTGATCAGTAATTGCTGTCTCTCTCCCCTTATTGACATTGATGAGCCCAGAGAATATCTCCCCTGGACAAACCATGGAAGAGTGGGAGCAGCAGAAGGGGTAGACTCTCAGCTCAGGAGGCTAGAAAGATCTCTAAGGAGGGTTACCCTTGCTGTGGTCAAAGGTGAACAGTGCAGGATCAGAGCTGATCCAGACAGCCCCACATCAACAAACTGGGAAAAGATCCTGAACCCCAGGAGGGTGAAGCCAGCAACTGCCAACACCAGGATAGCAGGCATGCTTCAGCACCCCAGTGGAATCAGGAAGCCACTAGCACAGAAAGCTGAGCTTGCCAATGCTTTAGCCCAGCAGAGGAGCCTCTGGAGTCCAGACCACCCCTCCCCCACACTTAAGCTAACTCCATAGAAATTACAGGGAAACTCAAAAAGACCTAAGTGGCCTCTGCTTTCAAACACCAGCCAGCTCAACACCAGGTAAGCTGCAGCATTTTAGTTGTTGGCTGAAAGAACCAGAGGCCATAACACATAGAGTCTCAAGTTTTAGGCACAAGAACTATGGGACAGAGGTTGCTGTGTGACAGATGCAGAGATCTACCTTAAAAGTCAGGAAAAGGGTGTTGGGATTGGAAGTTCAAATCCGTGTGGACGGTCTCGGGCGGGTAAAAGTGGGACTTCTAAATCTTAGAGTCTTACGAGGCCCTCCATGAACAGCGGGGGTTCGAGAAGGTCAGACTGAGCTAGCTCAGCTAGCTCGGGTATTTCCGCCTCTCCCCGGGAGATACGTGATGGGTGGAGTCTCCCTGCCCTCGAGGTCGTCCCGGATTGGAGCACACCTAGGTACCTAACAGCACGGTATTGAGATGCAAACTGTGCGGCTGAAGGTTAAGTAGGATTGAGGAAGCCCAGAAAGCTCTCTTAGCACGTGTGGAGCCAAGAGGACAGTAGGCTCCGCTTCTCTCCTCTCCTCTCTCCCCTCCCCCTCTCTCCCCGTTTGTACTTCTACTTCCAATCCCTTAAGCTTAGCCTCCTTAGGAAATCTCCCCCTCTTCCTCCTAAGGAAGACCTCCCTGCACTTGTAACTAGACCCTGTAATAAAGCTCAACCCTTGTTCGACTCTGGAACGTCCTTTCTCTCATATGTGCATCCGGTTTTGGCCAGCCGAAGACCTCGGGAGGTGAGGTAAGAAAGACTCGGGTAGCCCACACAGGCCTCTAGGCCTGGCAAAAGGGTTATTACCATGAGTCAAAAGGAAAGCAGAAAAGAAAAGACCATAGAATTTTTCTATGGGGACAAAGACCAAAATACAAATACCAAAGAGGTCAGCATTGAGGCTGTACTCTCATCTGAAACTTCAGAAGGGAATATGAACTGGTCTGAAACACAAAGAGCCTTCTTGGAAGAGCTCAGGAAGGATTTTAAAAAATAAATTAGTGAAACAGAAGAAAAACTGATCAATGATTTTAATAATACGAAAAAGAAGAATTCATTGACGAGAACAGCTCCTTAAAAAAGGAAAATTGGACAAATGGAAAACGAAGGACAAAGCCTAACTGGTGAAAATAACTTCTTAAAAGGAATAATTGGAGAGACAAAAAAGGAGATGCAAATCTCCTGATGAAAGCAATTTGATAAAAAATAGAATCGGGCAAGTAGAAGCTAATGAATTTTTGAGACATCAAGAATCAGTCAAACAGAAACTATAGAATGAAAGGATAGAAGAAAAGCTGAAATACCTAATCAGAAAAACAACAGACTTGGAAAATAGATCTAGGAGAGAAAAATCTAAGAATTTTTGGTCTACCAGAAAGCCATGATAGAGCCTGGACAATATGCTCCAAGAAAGGATCAAGGAAAATTGCCCAGAAGTCCTAGACTCAGAGGGCAAAATACTCATTGAAAGAACCCGACATTCACCTCTTGAAAGGGACCCTAAACTAATAACACAAAGGAATATCTTTGCTAAATTCCAGAACTGTCAAGTGAAGGAGAAAATACTACAGGTAGCCAGAGAGAAACAATTCAAATATAGTGGAGCTACAGTCAGGATCACACAGGACCTTGCAGCTTCTACATTAAAAGATAGAAGGAATTGGAATATGATATTTTGCAAAGCAAAGGAGCTGGGACTATAACCAGGGATCAATTACCTCACAAAGTTCAGCATAAAATTTCAGGCAAGGAGATGGATGTTCAGTGAAATAAGGGATTTCCAGACTTTCCTGATGGAAAGGCCAGAACTCAATATAAAATTTGATCTTCAAAGAAAAGTAAGGCTACAAGTTTCAGAGACAAATGACCTTTTAAAACTTCTGTTTTAGAGTAAAAATGTGTTTAATATCAATTATCAGCATATTCTTTTTACATTTAAATTATGTATTGAGTGGTTAAAGTCATTAATTTGTAATCAGAATAAATAGAGTTCTAACCTTGTCACAGTCAGGGTGAGTACAGGCAACTCTTTTAACTTCTCTCAGTCTCAAACAATACACCTCAACCATGATATAGTGAAAAATGAGAAATAGCTTCAAATAACAAACTTAGGACATATACGCCAAGAGGAAAGGGTTCTTAAAGCAAAGTTGCTTTATCCAGTAAAGATGCTATGTTCAATAAAATGACATATGGGAAAAATTAAAACCTTGACTTATTGGTGCATAGGATAAAAACACCAAGAGTGTGTCTGAGTTCATAATTGGTCTTGCCACTTCCATGATATAAAATATTTTCAGTTTTCTATATCTTATGCCTCCATCTAAAAAGGTATAGTTTTGAGGGGCAGAGCCAAGATGGTGGAGTAGAAAGATACATATACTCTAGTGCTTCCCCCACAACCCACAAATTACCTGTAAAAATGACTCTCAGCAAAGTTTAGAGCAGCAAAAGCCACAAAACAACAAAGCAAAAGAAGTTTCCAGTCAAAAATAACCTGGAAGGTCAACAGAAAGGGTTTATCTCATGGGACGCTGAGCAAAGCAGAGCACAGCCCTGCCACATGCCACTGGGAGGAACAGGATCTGAACAGATCTTTGGGCAAAGTTCCTAGCAGGGACCAAAAAAAAAAAAAATGCTGCGGAAAACACCTTTAAAAAGAGGCTAGCTCAATTGGAAAAAGAGGTCCAAAAAGCCAAGGAGGAGAAGGAGGCATTAAAAAGCCAAATGGAGGAGAAGTTCCAAACGCTCAGTGAACAAAATAGCCCTCTGAAAGACAGAATTGAATTCAGGGAAATGAATGACTATGAGATACGTCAAGCAGTTAGAAAACAAAACAAAAAGCTTGAAAAAATACAAGACTATGTGAAACATCTCATTGGAAAAAAACAACTGACCTGGAAAATGGATCCAGGAGAGACAATTTAAAAATTGTAGGACTACCTGAAAGCCATGATCAAAAAAAGTCTAGACATTATGTTTCATGAAATTATAGAGGAAAACTGTCCTGATATTCTAGAACCAGAGGGCAAAATAAATATTGAAAGAATCCTCCAATCACCTCCTGAAAGAGATCGGAAAAGAAAAACTCCAAGGAATATTGTGGTCAAATTGCAGAGTTCCTGGGTCAAGGAGAAAATACTTCAAGCAGCTAGAAAGAAATGATTAGAGTATTGTGGAAATACAATGAGGATAACACAGGATCTGGCAGCTTCAACATTAAGGGATCAAAGGATTTGGAATAGGATATTCCAGAATTCAAATGAACTAGGATTAAAACGAAGAATCTCCTACTTAGCAAAACTGAGTAAAATACTTCAAGGGAATAAATGGTCACTCAATGATATAGAGGAATTTCAAGCATTCATGTGGAAAAGACCAGAACTGAATAGAAAATTTGACTTTCAAACACAAGAATCAAGAGAAGCTTGAAAAGGTAAACAGGAAAGAGAATCATAAAAAGACTTTCTAAAGCTGAACTATTTACATTCCTACACGGAAAAATAATATGTATAACTCTTGAGACTTTTCTCAGTATTTGAGTATGTGGAGGGATGGTACACACACACACACACACACACACACACACACACATACACACAGACAGAGAGTACAGGTTGTATTGAATCAGAAGAAATGATATCCACAAAAAAAGATATAAAATAAAAATTAAGGGGTGAGGGAGGAAAATACTGGGAGGAGAAAGTGAGAAATGGAATGGGGCAGGCTATAACTCGTAAAAGAGACAAAGAAAAATCTTGTTCAATAGAGGAGAAAAGAGAGAAGGGGACAAGGGAAAAGTGAAGCTACTCTCTCCACATATGGCTTAAGAAGGGAATAATATGCTCACTAAATTTGGTATGAAAATCTATCCTATACTACAGGAAAGTATGGGAGGAGGCAGCAAGTGGGGTGAGGGGAATGATAGAAGGGAGGGCAAATGAGAGAAGGGAGTAACTAGAAATAAACACTTTTGGGTAGGGACAAGGACAAATGAGAGAATAAAAAATAAAGGAGGATACAGTAGAACAGAGGGCATTATTGTTAGTATTACACAACAGAACTATAATGGAAGTCTTTTGCTAAACGACATGTATATATAGCCTGTATTGAATTGCTTGCTTTCTCAGTGGGGATGGGGAGGGAGGGAGGGAGGGAGGGAAAGAAGGTGGAATTCAAAGTATTAGAAAGGAATGTTGAGAATTATTATTGCATATATCTGTGAAATAAGAAACACAAGTAATGGGGTATAGAAATTTATCTTGAAAAGATAAAGAAAAGAGAGAACACGAGGATAAGGGAAGGGTGGGATGTGATAGAAGAGAGGGCTCATTGAGGGAAGGGGTAATCAAAATGCAAGATATTAGGGAGTGGGGGGAGGGGAGAGATAGGGAGAAAAACTGGACATGTTATAAAGTGATGTAAAAGCAATTAGTATTAAAACATTTGACTGAATTAATTACTGAGACTAAATCAGAGACATCTTTAGTTTGGGAAAATCAATTTTAGTCTAAGTCTCCTAGAGTCAAGTAACTTCAGATACAATCTGGCACTGATGGGAAAGTTAAAGTTTTAATGGTAAATTTGATGTTATAATTGTTATTTAAGCAGGAACTAGAACAGGTATAAAAAGGCATGTAAGTCCCTTAAGACATGCCTCAAAAGATGTTCTTTAGCCAATGTGAAATTATAGTCATATTTGAAACCTGGTTATTGGAACTTGCTATTTTAAGATGCTATGGGACTATTAAGTGACTGTTCTTCTGAGTCTAACTCTAGGTATGGATAGCAAGAAAGGCAATCTGAGCCTCCAATCCATGATGTCAGTAAACCTGTGAGATGCTGATATGAACTGAAAAAGGTGATCTCATGGGAAGGGTGGGAGAGCGGCTGTTCAGCCTGGGCTGAGATAGGATTCTCCTGACTCAATTTCTCCACTGACACCTGACAGACTCTAAGCCTCACTGAATGCAAGTTGACAGTCTACTCCTGCCTGGAACTGACATGAAGTTGGGTCGATATTGTCTCCCTGGAATGTCCCTACTCATAGTGGCAATTTCCTATAGTCAAAAGGTTTGTAAGCTTAATACCAGATCTATTAAATTATAGATTGTTGGTAGAGAAACATCCGAGGTCAAGTCTAAAATTAAGCTATTATGCTTAGAACTTTAGGTAAACAACAATAAGTTAGGGTCTTTTAATTCTTAGTAAAAGTGTGGGGATAATTAGGTAAAGAGCTTATGAAGTTAGCATACATAGTCATTATTTGTGTTTCAGTTGGCTAATGTTAAAAATAAATCCGTTTGTGGTCTATATTGTAAATGCTTTAAAAGAAATATCACCTGACCAAACATTGGAATTGTGTTATGTAATATGAACTGTGTTAAAAATGAAAAATAAAAAATAATATAAAGGTATAGTTTCTCACTTAATTCTATTCTCCTATTTTTATCTGCTTTCTAAGTAAGTATGGAGCATTGATGGTAAGTAAAAACTTTTATCAAGTTGATAATTGTTTTTCTATCAAATATGTTTAATAGGATAGGGGGAGAGAGTGAGAAAAAGGCCAAGTAGAATTTCAAACATGCTGGCTAAAATAATTCAGATAGTGAATTTTGTTGCTAAAAGATATTAAAATAAAAACCCAAATCATTCATGAAGAAAAAGACAGTCGATATTTTTCTGGTATGGATAAATATGAAAAAGCGATTCAGAAATGACATCCTGTCATTGAAGGTACATTTCATATAGATCAATATAATTAGGTGAGAATTATTCATTGAGTAGGATTTTGATGATCCTGTTTAATGACTTGTACTAAATGTTGCAAACAAACAGAGTGAAATCAATTAATTGCTATACTGAAAGAAAAAAAGTTCAGCATGCAAGAACTCAGTAATTATTATAGAAATAATTACATATTCTCTATTTTATTTATACTTTTGGCTTCCAAGGAAATCAAACCTCCCTAAAAATTACTTTGATAACTTTTAAGGACCAATATTTCTCTGGTGAGGACATTCTTGAACTAATGCATTTCATGACCAAGCCCCTTCACATCAAGTCAGTCTGCCTATTGTTGTCCACAAATCCTCTAGAAATGATTTAATGAATTATCTCCTATTTCTCATTGTACTTTGAATTCATTTATAATGAGAACATAACATGAACATAGCTTATCTCCTGCAGTTTGGTGTTGGTAGTGGTGAGATGGTGATGATGATAATGATGATGACCGATGATAATGATGATATACAACATTTATATAGTACTTTACCATCTATAAAAGACTTACTTTATATCATTTATGACCTTCTCAAAAACTCTTCAACATAGATCATCCTATTATCCTTGTTTTACAGATGAGGAAACTGCAGCTGAAAGATGTAAAGTTTCTCAGACAGTATATGAACTCAAGTATTACTGTATTCAACTCCAATATCCAATCCACTATGCCACATGTTTGTCTTTTAGACTTACATTCAACACCTCATTATCACCAAGAATCATGAAACACCTGTCTTGTATAGGCTGTGATTTGACAGACACTGAGACTTTCATATTACCTCTGATATAGATGTATCTACATACTCAAATACTCCTATCTAGGAGAGCTTGGTGGGGTGGAGTGAAGAAGTGATGGACATCTCATCTGGGAGAAAGATGTTTTGTTTTATAGAGGCTTTGCCTTAATCTTTAAATCTCTCTTGAAGGAGCCTATACAATGCCCTAGCATGTAGATATTTTCTGTAAAAAACCAAGACACCAGGCTCCTCTGGACCTCACTGAAAAAATATCCATGACCTCTATCACTGTCCTTTGTCTCTTCTGCCACACTCCACCAGCATACCTGGTTGCCAGGATTTGTTACAGTTTTAATTGGTTAATTATTTCATTTTGTTAATTAAAATGCCTAGAGAGGAAAATAAGGATAGAGATCCCATCATGAGAGTGAATAGGTAAATTATTGTTAGAATATCTTGTTTAAGTGCAGCTTGACTCTTATTGGCCCATGATCCATTTCCTCTTAATCTTCTGTCATTAAAATGACAGAATTAAATAAAATTTTGGTTTTTTTATACTTTAGATTACCAAAGCAAGTCATCCCCTGTGAAAGAACCTTTGTAACATGTATCTCTCTAAAGTTAGCTAGACTGGTTATCAGAGGAAAAACACACATGAATGTCATTGCGTCTTTACTAAGAAAATTTTCCAGGTTGGTAAAACTTATTAGTCATACTTTATTAAAACTTTTATTATGCTTGCCACAGCCTTTAAGAATCCAGGGTCACTCACTTTTCATGAGAAGGCATTAGTGGAAACTTTGAAAGTTAATCATTAGGGGAGAACTTTTCAAAATAGGGGGGCAAAAATCCCAAAAATCTTTACATTAAATATCTGACAAGAGTAGATTATCAACTGCCTGTCTCAAATTGAGTATCCCTTAGAGACCTTATGTTCAACATGTCTAAAACTGAATTCATCTTTCCCCCAGAACCTAATCTATTCCAAGGGTAGAATACCACCATCTTCTTACCAGAAGAATATTTCTCCATTTGTTACAATTGATGGCTCTATATATGGATGGCATGGTGCTGACTGGTGGAGAACC
Source organism: Notamacropus eugenii (assembly GCF_028372415.1). Classification (NCBI taxonomy): domain Eukaryota; kingdom Metazoa; phylum Chordata; class Mammalia; order Diprotodontia; family Macropodidae; genus Notamacropus; species Notamacropus eugenii. Next base: position 90,766,686 of record NC_092878.1, read on the forward strand.
ACTCTTTTCTTAGTATTAATTGTTAGGCCAAAATTATCATAAGGAATAGAGAACTAATCAATACTTTGTTGCATTTCAGGCTCTGGGGTTGCTTTGGGTGCACCATCATCTGTGAACAAAAAAATCACACTTAGTCTTGACTTGAAGCCTTTTCAACTTAAATAACATAGAAGACAATTTTATGGAGAACGTACACAGTGCAAGTGTTGAAGTGCAAGTCAACTGATTTTTCCAATGATTGTGAAAAGATATAAATAAATTATTTGAAAAGAATTATAAACTTGGAAAGATTGTTTCAAATCACTGATATTAAAAAGAAATGTGAATCAGCACAACCCTGAGATCTGAGATTTTATCGAGCAAATTAGCTAATATAATAAAAGACAGTAACTGGATATTGTGTGGGTTGTTGGAAACACAGAGACACTAATGCACTGTTAGTGAAGTGGTGAAATGTTTCAATTGTTCTGGAAAGCAATTAGGAATTATTCTGAGACAATGACTGAAATATCCTTTAACTATGTTACTACTGGGCATATACCCCCAAGGAGTTCAATGATAAAAAGAAAAAAAAAGAATATAAGCAAAAATATTTATAGTGATAATTTTTAATAGTAGAAAAGAACCAAAAGCAAAGGATAAAAACACACTGTATCTTTAATTCACTTTTCATGTAGAGTAATTCGGTGACAAAAAGGGAAGAAAAATTATTTCTGTGGAAAGAACATTTACCAAAATTGTAAACATATTGCCATTGTTATGGATGAATACTTTGATATATAAAAGAAATAATAAAATATTATGCAGATAGATGGCACAGTGGATTAAGTACCAGGGATAGAGTCAGGAAGATTCATCTTCCTGAATTCAAGTCTGATCTCATACACTGTCAAGCTATATGACCCTAAGCAAGTAACTTAACCCTGTTTGTCTCTGTTGCATCATCTGTAAAATAAGCTAGAGAAGGGAATAAAAAAACTACTACAAAATCTTTCCCAGAAAAACATTAATTGGAGTCACAAAGAGTTGTACATAATTGCAAAACGACTGAACAAAAACTAAAAGTAAAATAACTTTTGTAATTGAAAAAATGGTAATGGATGTGTATGAAGAAACACAGTTTTAAAATACAATTTGATCACTTTTAGGAAGAAAAGAAATTATGGTCATAACATCCTATTTCTCCTTCACAACCAAACATTATTCCTAAGAATATTATAATACATAGTGTATATTATATATTCTTAGGAATAATATATATTTTTATTATTATGTTGTTATAATTATTACATTATTCCTATCCTTATTGTTATTATGTTGTTATAACTATTACATTATTCCTAAGAATATATTTATCATATTCTTAGGAATAATATATATATTCTTAGGAATAATTTTGTGTTGGGAGGGAAAAATAAGATGTTATGAAAAAGAGGACAAAGCTATTGAATGTATTAGAAACCTGAGATATATGATAAAGGGAAATAATTTCAAGAGTAACAATGAACATGAAGACTAGGTGGAACACTTGAAATCTGCTGAGCATAATGTGCATCTCAACTCACTTTTTTAGAGTAAAATTAATGTTCTAAAGTTATATAAATATTTGGAGACTGAGCGATGATTTTGTTTTTTAATTTTTTATGCTAATTTATTTATTTTCAGTTTTCAATATTTACTTCCATTAATTTTAAACTTTCTCCCCCTTTCTTCCTTACCCCCTCCCCAAGACAGCATGCAATCTGATATAGGCTTTACATATGCATTCCTATTGAACGTATTTTCACATTAGTCATGTTATATAGAAAATTTATTATGAATGGGAGGAATCATGAGAGGAAAAAAAAGAAAGAAAGTAGTCTGCTTTGGTCTATATTCAAACTTCATAATTCTTTCTCTGTGTGTGGATGTCATTTTCCATGATGGGTCTTTTGGAATTTTTTAGGACCTTGCATTTCTGAAGAGGGCTAAGTCTATCAGTAAGTCATCACACATCATGGCTGTAACTGTGTTCAGTGTTCTGCTTGTTCTGTTCACTTCGCTGAGAATCAATTCATATAAATCTTTCCAGGTTTTTCTGAACTCCTCCTGCTTATCATTTCTTATAGCACAATGGTACTCCATTACACTCATAAGCCACAACTTGTTAGACCATTCCGTCATTGATGGGAATTCCTTCAATTACCAGTTCTTTACCACCACAAAGAACAGCTGCTGTAAATATTTTTTTGTACATGTGGGTCCTTTTCAATTTTTATGATCTCTCTGAGATACAACCCTAGAAGTGGTATTGCTGAGTCAGAGTATGCACAGTATGTACACCTTTGAGCATAGTACCAAATTGCTCTCAAGAATGGTTGGATAAGTTCACAACTCCATCAACAATGCATTAGTGTTCCAATTTCCCCATATCTTCTCCAAAATTTATCATTTTCCTGTTTTTTCATGTTACCCAACCTGATAGTTGTAAAATGGTACCTCAGAGTTGTTTTGATTTGCATTTCTTTAATCAGTAGTGATTTAGACCACGTTTTTCACATGATTATAGGCAGCTTTATGTCCTTCCTCTGAAAACTGCCTGTTCATATCCTTTGATCATTTATCAATTAGGGAAAGAGTTGTAGTCTTCTCAGTTTGACTCAATTCTCTATATAGTTTAGAAATGAGGCCTTTATCACAGACACTAGTTATAAAAATTCTTTCCCAGTTTTCTGCTTCCCTCCTAATCTTGGTTGCATTGGCTTTGTTTGTGCAGAAACTTTTCAATTTAATGTGACCAATGATTTATTAATAGTAATATTTCATTACTAATTCAATAAGTAAAATTTAAAATAGAAAAATAAGTATGTGAAAACACTTGGTTTCTGTTTGATGGATATGCTAGGAACCTGCAACCTTTGATTATATGCAGAAACCATCCCCTAACTTGGTGGCAGTTCTTCAAACTAAAATCATAAGTTCTGGAAGAAAAAAAAAATCTCTGGATTTCTAGTCTTTCTAACTTTAAACTTATTCTTCATATATCGACATTTTTGCCTTTTTATAGATTATACTCTATCTACGGAAAAATTTCCCTTTTTATCTCAAACTCTTGAAATCTTAAGTCATTTCAAAGTCCAGTTCACATTAAACCTTCTACAAAAAGCACCTGAATTTGTAAGTATGTTTGTATATGCATATACATATGTGAGTATATTATATATACATATATATAATTTCCTTGTCTGTAGCTTTATCTATGTTTATCTATGTGTATATATTGTCTTCTTACCTTCTAGTATAATATAAAGCATTCCTAGCATCATGCCTGAAATATACAAAGCATTTAATAAATGCTCATTGAATAGAATTATATAAAACCAATACAAAATTTATCAAGCAACAATGTAAATTTAGTTTTAGCAAAATGAGATATCTGCTACATAAGTGCTTTCTGAGCATTGAGTTCTTTTATCTTGTTCAAAGTAGTTGCTTCAAGATGATTGTATTTGCATCTTAGATACCTAAAAGTTACTATCCAAGTTCCTTCACTGACAATGATAGCATAATTTTTGGACGTTTTATGAACCACTAAATTATTTTGTCAGTTATTGATATTCATTTTTGTATATGAAAAATATATATACATAATATTAAAATAAACTTGTAATTTAAAATAACCAATTAAATAAAAAGAAATCTGAGCATGATTAGGTGTTGATCCTTAACTTATTTAATCTACTGACATTTTTACTAGGTTTGGTCTTATAACATTTCAGAAGTTGCTCTGAATCTTGTTTTGGAATCAAGAGCCTTCTCAGCCTGCTTTCCAGAATCCTTGCTGCACTTCCACTGAGTCTGAATGATCTACACTATGAGACTATTCACTGATGACAGTTTAAACCTTTCATTACTTGATTTGTTCAAGCTCAGAGCCTGGGGACCAGTGCATAAACTGCTTAAGACTTGTTAGTCAGAGAAGTTCAGAGCTTGATTCTCAGAATTCAGTGTGTAATTTGAATTACCTCCAACTTTGAGGTTCCTATCTTCAATCATCATAAATTCATCAGGATAATATATCCTGCAAAACTTTATTTCTAGATCATTTTTAAAGACATTTTAAAAGTTAGAATACAATGAAAATATTGTTCTCCAGATATATGCAATAAACTTCCTTGTTAGTCATTATAAAAATCATTAGACAAATATCTATTTAATATATCTATTGGAAATCTAATTAAAGATTGTAAAATATAAAAGATATTGAGATATTTAAACCTTAACTGCACAATAAGTAATTTATTCAATGAGAGCAGATAACTACAGAGCTCGGTAGGAATTAACATAGTATTGCTAAATGTAACTATAAAATAATGGCTATCCTCAGGAGATAAATAGCATTTCAGCTGTAAATGCAATTTTAACCCCTCAGGAGATTACCAAATTGCTAGAAGATAATTACTTTAATTCCTTGAGGAAAACTTTGATTGAGTTTACTTGGTCATTGTTTCAAATTTGATGGTTCAGAATGAGTGTAAATAGCAACTGTTTTGACCAGAAACCCTGGGGGAATTCCCCTCCCAGATTGATTTTTAAACCATTTTTTTGCCTCATTTCATACCTAGACTTAATCACTGAATGGGTGTTGCCTCAGTCAAACTGAAACCTTCTAAAAAACCTTAGCTTATAAATGTCAAGGTCTCCCACTGCATCCAAGGCCACTTCTAGTCATACTGATTTATATCAAGCCAGTGGACCCGGATGACTTTGGAGCAGAGAGTGAGGCTGGTGACTTGGCATAGCCCAGACGCACTTAAATCCAATTCACTTGCAAGTCAAGACATCACCTTCCTGATGTCATTGGTCCTCTTCAGGAATAAAGGATAAAGAGCAACAATTCTTCATTATTGAGATAATAATATTCAAATGAGTTTGAGGTAGGTCAGCTGTCATTGAGTTGGTTTGCACATGCCCATGGCATAATATTGATAATGGAATTTATTGAACCAAATTGAATAACCACATTTTAATCTACATTCATTAATCACATTATTATATATTTCACAGATATCTTTAGAACTAAGGAACAGAACACTGGATACATTATTTTAAAGGGAAGGATAGCCAGAATACCAAAAGATTTTGAGATAAAAGGGACCTGAGGACTGGGACTTTTCATTTTCTACTTTATTCTCCAGATTTCCAAATTCTTCACATAATCCCTAATGAATGAGCAATCACATTGCAAATATCTTTTATGCTTTTTTTCCTATATATCCCTGTCCATTTTACTTTTTAGAAAAAATATTCATGTCCATCTTTTCTATGCAAACACAATTACCAGGGAACATTTTCCAAGAAGACAGGAAATATCTGTCCTTCAGTACCTTCTGCAACATATCTTAAGTCAAAGGAGCTGGATAATTATTTAGTAACTCAACAATTCCTATCAATTCCATTCACATTCATAAAATATCTAGTATATGAAATGTTGGAGGCAGCTAGATGGTGCAGTGGATAGAGCACCAGTGGAGGAGTCAAGAGGACCTGATCTCAAATCTCACCTCACACACTTGACACTCACTAGTCATGTAACCCCAATTGCCTCATCTTGGGTCATCTCTACTTAACCTGAAGAATATCTGCTCACTGGATTCAGATGGCTCTGGAGGAGAAGTGAGGCTGGTGACCTGCACAGCCCTCACTCACTCAAAAAACAAAGTCAAGTGCAAGTCATGTCATTATTTCTCTGATGGCATGGTCTTGGACAATGAAGGACAAACACACACACACACACGCATACAGAGATATGAAAGATACTATTCTAAGCAGTGAGGACACCAATTAATGCATGAATCAACAAAACATTTATTAAGCACCCAAATCCCTAAAAATAGAAAAATACCAAAATCCCTAGCTTCTTTCAAATCTCATTTAAAATCTAAATTTCTGCAAAAAGTCTTCAATGTCGGTGCCTTCCCTCTGAGAGTACCTCCAGTTTCCCCTATATGTATCATTCATGTACATAGCTACTTGCATATTGTCTTCCACTTTAAAATGTGAGCTCAAAAACAAGAATTGTTTTTACCTTTCTTTGTATCCTCAGTCCATTAGCACAGTGCTTGGCACATAGTCAGCATTTACTAAATGCTTAATGATCACATTTTTTAGTTTTGACCTAACAGTGGCAGACTTGGGGATACAGAAACAAAAAATGAAATAATCCTTATTCTCAAGGAGATTGTATTCTAAAGAAGATGAAAAATGAGATGTGGTCTTTCAGATGTGTTCATAAATAACAAAAATAGAAGTTAAATTATAAGAGCAGGTGGCATACTAGATAGACTGCTAGACCTAGAGTCAGGAAAACTTGAATTCAAATCTTGAATATTTACTAGGTGTGACCTCAGGCAAATTGTTTAACTTCCCTGCGCCTCATTTGTAAAATGGAGATAGTAATGGGACCTATTTCACAGGGTTATTGTGAAGAATTGAATGAAATAATGTGTTTTGCAAACTATATAGACACATACATATATATGCATCTAAGTATGTACATATCTAGTATATGTGTATGTATATGTATTTTATGTTGTATCAATTATATTTGAAATATTAAAATTAGTATTTCTTATTACTTGCTTTATATTTGTACTATATATTTCATTATTGTACATGAATGCTTTGTAGCATGTTCAAGGAGGACACCCAGATGAAAAAAGTAAGAGAGTTAAGGAAGATGGTATCACTTCTGCCTGGGAATAAGGGGCAGGGATCAGACTAGGCTTTAGCAATAGATTAACATGCCTTAGCAGAGACTTGAAGGAAGATCAAGATTTCAATATAAACTTTTAGAAAACAAGGACTGGCTTATTTTTGTCCTTATAGTGCCAATACATGGCATAGTGCATAATCACTAATGAATTTTTAGTCAGTGTTTTTTTATTGGTTGATCAATCACAATATGCACAGTGCCTAGCATATAGTAATTAATAAATGCTTATTGGTTATTGAATTGGTGACCAGTGATAGGCAAAAATCTCCACAAACTCATACAAGCAAGCAAGGGTAGGATAAGATCAAGTATATCTGATAGCTAGGTTTGGCTAGAAATTAGAAATGAACAAAAAGTAGTCTGAAACAAGGCTGAAAAATCAGATTTCTTGGGCTGCATTCTGTCCTTACCATCACCTCTTCACATCCTATGCTTCATTCAGGGCTCAATTCATATGAAGATGCCTGTATCTATGCCACTTTTATCTTCTGGTGAAACACACATTTGTGAAGTGTAGGAGTGATTTCTCTTTTTGGTTTTATACCCCTAAGAGCCAGCACAATGCTCTATCCATTATAAGTGTTTTATAGTTGTTTATTGGGTTTAATACAACTGTTGAATTTTGGGAAGACCCTTGAATTCCAGTGTCAGGAATTAATCCAGATGGTTTCAGCTTAATGAATGTATATTCTAGATTTTGAAATTATTTTATGACCTTAATAAACCTAGACCATTTAGCCCAGATAATTTAGAACCTAATGGAATGCATTCTGAGACAAATCATCTTTTTTTATTTTTTTCATTTGCAACACACACAATACAATGAAAAGACTAGTTTGACCATTTTAATTGATGTTAAGCACTAGAATTAATTTTAATCCAGATGTGATTAGTCAGGCAAGTTTCTGTCTCCCTAAGGGAATAATTTTACTTACTGAAAAGGAAACAGCTTGCTTCAGGAGAAACATATCCCCATGAGAGAAACACCACACCTCCTACAACAAACACCTGTGAAAAATAGAAAATGAGGAAATGAATCCTGACTTTGGATTGAAATCCAGACTATTTCATTGTTCCTAAATAACAAAATGTGAAAGCTAAAGGTTTTGTTCCACAGATTCCTTTATTATTAACTTTAAGAGAAAATTATTGAAACCCTCTACCTGATTTTCCCAAGTTGATTGTTATAAATTCATTGTATTAATTGACCTTACTTTTTCATGTTCTTCATTTCTCTGATGGAAGTGTTTACCTGAGATCAATGGAACATAGAGGTAGAATTGAAAGGTCTCTCCAAGGTCTTTTAATCCATCTTCTTGGTTTTACACATGAGAAAATTGAAGGCCACAGAAAGAAAGTGATTTGGCTAAGACTACATGAATCAAAAAGTTAGAATCAGAGCATTGGTCTTCCAATTTCACATCTAGCTTTGTTTTGGCCATGCTGGTCTGGGTAAGACAAGGAACTCTCAGTTCACAGCAGCTAATAGAACCACTCACAAGAGAACTTTGATCTACAAGGTTTCCAACTGTTGTGAATTTGTTCTCTGTTGAAGAAGAAGCAACAAGGTCCTGTGAAATATGTGTTTTGGTTGGTAACATCTATCTTATCCTTCCCTACATATATGTGATATTGTAACTTCCCCACCAACAAAGTGTATGCTCTCCCTCTCCTTCCACACCTAATGGATTTTCTGGTTTCCTTCCGGTACCAGCTAAAATTGCGTCTTTGATGAGAAATCTCTCCTGATTGCTTTTAATGCTAGTGTCTTCCCTCTATGAGTTCACCACAACTTATCCTTTGTAATTTGTTTGTACATAGTTATTTTCATGTTGTCTCCTTTGCCTTTTGCCTTTATTTTTACCTTAAGCGTTTAGCATAATTTCAGGCATATAATAATTGCTTAATAAGTACTTATTAGCTGACTGATTGATTGCATACTCAATCCATAAAATATATTAAATGCTAGACAATAGAAACATAAAGAAAGCAAATGAATCATCCCTTGACCTCAAGTAGCTTACTTCCTATTGTGAAAGATACAAAAAGTATATACAAACTAATTACAAAACTATTTTTTGAAGAGAGAGAAGAGGGAAGGCATAAGCACTTGAAAAATCTGAAAATACTTCGCATAGAAGATGTCATTTCAGCAGAGTTTTAAGGAAACAAAGGTGAAGATGAGTCACAAATCCATTCCAGGCAGAGAAGCCAACCAAGGTAAATGAATAGAGATGGAAAATGGAGAGTCTGAATGTAAAGGATTTATAAATATATCATTTAAAGTCATTCAGTTAAGCAAGAATGTAAGGGTCAGTTTGCCATTTCAGTTCAGAAGTCTGAAAAAAAGAGACAGACCCTCACAGTTGATTGATTGGTGCCAAGCCTAGAGGCCTGTATTGGGCTACCCGAGTCTTTCTTACCTGTCCAGGTCTTCGGCTGGCCACGCCGGATGCACATATGAGAGAAAGGACGTTCCAGAGTCAAACAGGGGTTGAGCTTTATTACAGGGTTTCGGTTACAAGTGCAGGGGGTCTTCTTTCTTAGGACGAAGAGGGGGAGATTTCCTAAGAAGGCTAAGCTTAAGGGAATGGAAGTAGAAGTACAAGCGGGGAGAGAGGGGGAGGGGAGAGAGGAAAGAAAAGAAGCGGAGCCCTACTTTTCTCTTTGGCTCCACACGTGCTAAGAGCGCTTTTAGGCTTCCTCAATCCTACTTAATCTTCAGCCACACAGTTTGCATCTCAATACCGTGCTGTTAGGTAACTAGGTGTGCTCCAATCCGGGACGACCTCGAGGGCAGGGAGACTCCACCCATCAGGTATCTCCGGGGGAGAGGCGGAAATACCCGAGCTAGCCAAGCTAGCTCGGTCTGACCTTCTCGAACCCCCGCTGTTCATGGAGGGCCTCGTAAGACTCTAAGATTTAGAAGTCCCACTTTTACCTGCCCGAGACTGTCCACACGGAATTGAGCTTCCAGTCCCAACAGATTGGTTTACATGGTTTTTTGGTTGAATGAAAGCAATGGCATTTTCTCTGGGGTCAGAGGACATGGGTTCAAACAACACCTGTCATATTTACTAATTGTGTGGCTTTAAGCAAGTCATTTAAACTCTCTCAGCCTCAGTTTCCTCTTGAAGTATATGACCTCCAAAATCACTTTGAATTCTGTCTATGATATAGAACTTTAGAAATGTACTTTTTTATCCCCTCTAAAATAAAAGTCATGCTTCATAAAAAACAAACATTTGAAGACTCACTAAGAAAATTAACTGGGTACTTATGAATCAGTAGTGTCATGAATATTTTATATCCCAAATATTGATACATTCCCATTAAAGTATTTATATTATGCATATATATCTTATAGGAAACTACTTAGATGTCATGGATAGAGAATGGGCCTCATATTAAGGCACATTTGGTTTCAAGTCTAACCTCTGAATACTTTGGTTGTATGACTCAGATCAAAATCTCTTAGTGTACCAGGCAATTCGTAATGACTATAAATATGAAGCAAGTGCTGATCTGCCTTGGTAGAGGGAAATACATCATTGTAAAACAATAAAATTCCAAGTCTGGTCCCTAACATTCTGAGTTTTTATTCTACTGGTCAGTCCAATAGGATTTCTCTCTATTCCCCATTCTCATCCTGTCCCTGTCTATTTCTGTTGCTAATATCAGGAATGCACTTCTTCTCAATCCCCATCTCCCAATCTATCTATCTTCATAGGAAGTCTGGCTCATATGTTAAATCTCCCATGAAGCTTTCCCTTCCTTCCCCAGAAGTGATCCCTCCCTCTTCACGTTTCTCATAGCATTTTGCCTAAACCTCTGCTACATCTGTCTCAACCCTGTCAATTAACTAGTATGTCTTTTTATAATTCAATGCTTTTTTTTAAATTTGCTGTTGCAAATTCTCTCCCTCTCCTTCCCTCTAAGAAGGCAAGAAAGAGAAGAAAAAGCATTATAATACATGCACACACATTTTTAAAAATCCTCATTAGCTATGTTCAAAGAAAAAGAAGAAAATATGCTTCAATCTGTATTTTAAGTCTATCAGCTCTCTTTCTGGGGGTAGGTATCATGTTTCATCATGAGCCCTTTGGAATTGTGGTGGGTCATTTTTTTTAGATAACAGTTGATTATCTTTACAGTATTGCCTTAATAGTATAAATTTTTGTGCTTCCTAGGAACCTGAAATGTGACAGGCACTGTGCTTGTGCTGGAAATGCAAGAAAAAAACAAGAAAAACAAAAAACCAAGTCTTTGTTCTCAAGGATTTCACCGTTCAAAAGGCAAACCACTATGTACAAACAAGACAGATAAAGGATAAATTGGAAGTTATCTCAGCAGGAAGGTGCTTAGGTTAAGAACTGTGAAAGTCTTCTTGCAGGAGGGACTTTAGCAGAGATTAGTTAGCATTTGTGTGTTGGGCCTTATTTGCTGAAGAAGGTCATGCTGTCAGAGAAATGATGATATGACTTGCGCTTGGCTTTGTTTTGAGTGAGGGGGGGTTGTGCAGGTCACCAGCTTCACTTCTGCTGCAGAGCCATCTGAATTCAGTGACCAGATATTCATCAGGATGACTGGATATGACCCAGGATGAGGCAGTTGGAGTTAAATGACTTGCCCAAGGTCACACAGCTAGTGAGTGCCAAGTGTCTGAGGTGAGATTTGAACACATGTCCCCCTGACTCTTGCACTGGTGCTGTATCCACTGCACCATGTAGTTGCCCCTAGCTAGCATTTAAAGTATCCAGGGAAGCTAGAAGACAAAGAGCATGAAGGAAAGCATTTCCTGTATGGGGAATAGTCAGAGATTATGTTTAGTTCAGAGAATCTTTATAAGTGGCAAAGCAGGTATTTGAACCCATGTTCTCTGACTCTAAAATTATTACTTTTTCCTTGGCACCACACATTGAAACATTCACTCATGCTAAAATAAGACCCAAAGAATTTCAAATAATATCAAACAAAATAGTGAAGGTGAAGGCAAAAATAACTTAGTTAAAACATTGTGCTCTTTCTTCACTTAAACTTGATATTGTCACCAAAATATTGTTCATCTTTCCATAATAATGAAAATTCTTTGAGGGCAGATGTTCTCTCTTTTGTATTTGTGTCCCCAGATCTTAGTGGGTCGGGGGTGAGGTAGCAGAGTTGGCATATTAGGAAATGCCTTTTCATTTACAGAATGAATGAAAATAATGAAAAAGCTTTGCCTATGTTTCAATCATTGAATCAAGCACTATGGTTTGAATGAATAAAATGGAAAAAAGGCATGTCTTTTTTCCAGCTTATAGAAAGCGTCTCACAATATTTATAGCTATTTTACACCAAGACTTTTGAGAAGCCATGTATTTCAATGTATTTGTTATTTTATTTTCCACCAGTTATATGTAAAAATACGCTTTAACGTTTGTTTTTAAAACTGTGAGATTCAAATTCTCTCCCTTCCTTCCTCTCTACCTCTCCCCCATTCAGAAGGTAAGCAATTCAATATAAGTTATACATGTGTAGCCATGTAAAACACATCCATAATAGTAATCAATAGTGAAAGAAATACTTAAGAAAAAGTGAAATAGTAAAATAGTGAAAGAATAGTAAATGAAAAGTGAAAGAAAACGTAGACAAAAAAAACTTTAAAAAAATGAAGGACAAAAAAATATATGCTTCAGTCTGCATTAAGACCCCATCAGATCTTTCTCTGGCAATAGGTAGTATTTTCCATCATAAGTCCTTCAAAGTAGTCTTGGATAATTGTGCTGCTGAGAATAGCTAATTCATTCACATATGATGATCTGACAATATTACTCTTACATTGTAGTAATACATTTCACTTTGTATCAGTCCATGTAAGTCTTTCAAAGTTTTTCTGAAAGCATCCTACCTATCATTTTTCATGGTACAATAGTATTCCATCATATTCATACACCACAACTTGTTCATGCATTCCTCAATTGATAAGCATTCCTCCCACTTTCTAATTCTTCAACCTCAGAAAAGAGTAGCTACAAATACTTTTGTACATATAGTTTCTTTTCCTTTTTTTAATCTCTGTGGATATAGATATAATAATAGTATTTCTAGGTCAAAGGGTATGCATGATTTTATAGGCCTTCGGACATAGTTGCAAATTGCTTAACAGACCGGTTGAATCATGAAACTTACAGGAACCAAGATGAAGTACACAGTAGATTGCTGTACTTCTCCCATTCTCATCCCTGGACACTAATAAAATAGTATCCCAGAAAAGATTCTGGAACAACAGAGTCAGTGGAAAGACAAGGTGCAGCAGTATTTTGGTCCAATAGACTTAGGGGATAAGTAAAAAACAAAAAAAAGATCTGTATCACTCAGGTACAAGGGGAACACAGTCAAAGACAGGAGGAGTCTCAGCAAGTCAACAGCAAGCTATACCACAGCAAACCAGAAGATGAGCCTGAGCCTGAGCCTGAGTGGTGGAGCAGGCAAACACCAACACTAAACCCCACACAAGTCTTAGCACAGCCAGGGTAACTGATGGATACAAGCTAGGTAAACCATCAAGTTCACAGACACAGCTCTGGGCAGGTAGGCATCCAACAACAACATATCTCTCTTTGCTTCCACATATCCCCAGGTGAGGAGGCATCTGTAGCCTGGGAAATGCAGAAAAACCCTACCTGGTCTCAATACATGCCAGACATTACCACTAGGACCCCAGATCAGTACCAGGCAAGCTACCAGCCCCCGACAGCCTCTGGTGGCCAGCACCTGCTGCCCCAGGGTACAGGTAGTGACTTAATCACTGGCTCCCAGCACTGGCAGCATGGGAAAGTGGCTTCTGTGCTCCAGCAGGAGAGCTGAACTTTAAAAGCCAGAAAATAGGCAAACATCATGAGCAAAAAGCAAAAAAGAACAGAGATCAAAGAGAGCTTTTATGGTGATGTATTGATAATGCATTTTTTGTTTTAGTATAATCAATGAATAATGTGATTAAAGAATTGAATCTGATTGAATAATGTGATTAAAGATCTTCTCCAACACATTAATGGGCATGGAAAGAGTTGTGGGAAGGCCCACACCTTTTGTTAATTTTCTAATGAGGCACTGGTTCTCAAGGGTTGTGATGCCCTCCATCTCTGAAAAATGTATAAGTACTTTGAGGTGATGTTTTACATTGGGTCTTACTCTTCGAAGAGTTTGTTTGGCCAGATGAGACTCTGGGAAGCCCCTAAGGTACCCCCTGGCTTTGAAAATCTAGATGATACTTGTTTCTCTGGTAACTACATATGTATGAAATGATCAGACAGTTGGATCTGTCTGCTGATCTATGCTGTATGTATTTCTTCTTTCAGAGAGTTGGAAGCCAGGTCTATTGATTTTGATTTCTCTGTATTTTCTCTGAAGTTCAAGGTGTTGACTTTCCCCCCTGAACTAAGTGAATGTGCTTGATTATAGTGATCGGTGACCCCTCAAAAGTACTTTCCTTTTGGAAAAGCAAAGAACCTGTAATAGCAGGCCCTCCTCTGAATGTTAGGTTCCTTGTTTTTACATGTGACACGGAAGATCCAAATAAAAATTTAGAAGAGGACAACCCTGTCAATATGCTAACATCAGTAACCCCAAAGGGGAATATAAATTGGTCTTCGGCCCAAAAAGCCTTTCTGAAAGAGCTTAGAGGTTGTAGAGATCAAATAAGAGAAGTGGAAGAAAAATTGGAAAAAAGAGAAGAATGCAAGAGAGAGTCAATGGGTTGAAAAAGTAAGGAGTAAAATTTACTGAAGATAAAACTCTTTGAAAAGTTAAACTGGCCAAATGGAAAAGGAGGAACAAAAAAGTAGCTAAAAATATAATTTCCTAAAAATTAGAATTGGGCAAATGGAAGCAAATGAGTCTAAAAGACATCAAGAATTAGTCAAACACAATCAAAGAATGTAAAAAAGAAGAAAATGTAAAATACCACATTGGAAAAAGATCTAACATAGAAAATAGATCCAAGAGAGATAATGTAAGAATTATTTGATTTCCTGAAAGTCAAAATAAAAAAAAAAATCTGAACAGCAGGTTTCAAAGAGAAGTTATCAAGGAAAACTAATCTGATGTCCTAGAACCAGAGGACAAAATAGACATTGAAAGAATCCGCCTATCTCTTCCTGAAAGAGATTTCAAAATGAAAACTTCAAGGAATGTTGTAGGTATTTCCAAAATTATCAGATCAAGGAGAAAATATTCCAAGCTACAAGAAAGGAAGAATTTAAATATTTGTAACAGCAGTCAGGATTATGCAAGATTTAACAGCTTACACATTAAAGACCCAAAGAGTCTGCAATATGATATTATGGAAGGGAAAGAAGTTTGGAACACAACCAAGAATCAACTATTCAGAAAATTAGAGTATAACCTTTTAGGAGAAAAGGTAAGAAAGGAAATGTTATGAAATACAAATGGTATGGGGGTGCCAGATCTTAAATTATAATATAAAACTGAAATCATCAAAACAGCTTGGTACTGGTTAAGAAAAAGACAGGTGGATCAGTGGAATAGGTTAGGTACACAAAACACAATAGTCAATGACTATAGTAATCTACCATTTTATAAATCCAAGGACTTTAGCTTCTTGGATAAGAAATCACTGACAAAATCTGTTAGGAAAACTGGAAAATAATGTGACAGAAACAAGGTATAGACCATAATCATACACTGGATACCAAGACAAGCTTAAAATGAGTGCTTGATTCAGACAAAAAGTATGAAACTATATGAAAATTAGGAGAGCAAGGAATAGTTTACTTCTCAGATCTATAGAGAAGGGAAGAATTTGTGAACAAACAAAGTAACACTATGAAATGCCTAATAGATAATTTTGATTATATTAAATTTGAAAGGTTTTTCACAAGCAAAGCCAATGCAAAGAAGATTAGAAGGCAAGGAGAAAAAAAGAAAACAATTTTTATAAACAATGTCTCCAACAATGGCCTCATTGCTGAAATATAGAGAGAACTGAATAAAATTTATGAGGATAAAAATCATTTCCCAATTGATAAAGGTCAAAAGATATGAACAGGTAGTTTTCAGATGAAGAAATTAAAGCTATCTATATTCATATAAAATGCTCTAAATCACTATTGATTAGAGAAATGCAAATCAAGACAACTTTGAGGTACCTCATCACAATTACCATATTGGCTAACATGACAAAACAGGAAGATGATAAATATTGGAAAAGAAGTGGTAAAATTGAAAGACTAATGCATTGTTGATAGAGTTGTGAACAGAATTTGGAACTATGCCCAAAAGGTTTTAAAACTGTGCATACCCTTTACCCAACAATGACACTACTATGTCTGTACCCAAAGGAGATCATAAAAAAGGCAAAAATGTTCCACATGTACAAAAATATTTATAACAGCTCTTTCTGTGCTGGCAAAGAATTTGACATTGAGGGATTTTCCATCAACTGGTGAATGGCTGAAGAAGTTGTAGTAGATGAATTAAAAGGAATACCATTGTTCCATAAGATGTGGTGAGTAGGCAGATTTCAGAAAAATCTGGGGGAAAAATTGCATGAACTGATGCTGACTGAAGTGGCCAGAACCAGGAGGAAATTGTACACAGTAACTGCAAAATCATGTGAAGACTAACTTAAGCTCTTCTCAGCAAAGCCACAATCTAGACATTTCCAAAAGACTTATGTTGGAAAATGTTATCTACATGCAGAAAAAGAACTGTGGAGTCTGAATGAAGATCTATTTTCTCTTTTTTGTTTTTGTTTTTTTGTTTTTATTGTTGTTTTTGGTTTTTTCCTTTCTCAACTTCTTTTCCCCCTTTAGTTCTGATTCTTCCTTCACAGCATGACTAATGTGGAAATATGTTTAATGTGATTGTACATATATGGCCTATATCAGATTGCATGCCCTCTTTGGGAAGAGGGAGGGAATGGAAAAAGGAAAGTTTGCAACTGAAAATCTTATAAAGTGAATGTTGAAAACTAAAAATAAATAAATGTTTAAATAAAGAAATAGAATTCCTTGCTCGACTCCCCCCCCACCCAAAAATGGTTAAATCAGTTCACAACTGCACCAAAAATGCATGAATTTCTCATTGTTTTCACATCTCCTCCAACGTTTTAAATAACCTTTTCTGTCCTATTAGACAATCTAGTAGGCAAGAGGTAATACCTCAGAATTGTTTTAATTCGCATTTCTCCAATAAATAGTGAAAAAGAATGTGTGTTTTTTTTTCATATTGCATAGATATCTTTGACTATTTCATTTGAAAATTGATCATATCTTTTTATCATTTCCCAATTGGGGGACAGCTATTATACTTATAAATTTGTCTGAGTTCTTTTATGTTTAAGAAATGAATTTTTTTTAAATTTAGTTATTTATATTTAGTTTTCAACATTCATTTCCACAAGATTTTGAGTTCCAAATTTTCTCTCCATCTCTTCCCTCTCCCCACCCCAAGAGACCGTGCATTTTGATTAGCCCTTCCCCCAGTTGGTTCTCCCTTATATCACATTCCTCCCTTCCCTAATTGCCATCTTCTCTCTTTTTCTGTAGGACAAGGTAGATTTCTATACCTCATTACCTGTATTTCTTATTTCCGGGTTTCATGCAAAAACAATTCTCAACATTCATTCCTAAAACTTTTAGTTCCAGGGTTGGAACCAAGATAGTGGAGTAGAAAGAGGCACATACGCTATCTCTTTTCCCACATCCCATAAAATACCTGTAAAACATGACTCTAAACAAATTCTAGAGCAGCAGAAGCCAGAAAATGACAAAGTGAAAGAGATTTCCAGCCCAAGGTGGCCTGTAAGGCCGACAGGAAAGGTCTATCACATGGGGCATGGAACACAGCACAGCCCACTGAGGCCAGCCCAGCTCTGGCTGCTGGACACCACCAGGAACAATTAGAAAGAAGCAATTCAAGTATTGTGGAAATACAATCAGGATAACACAAGATCTAGCAGCTTCTTGTATGTTAAGGGATCAAAGGGCTTGGAATATGATATGCAAGAAGTCAAAGGAACTAGGATTAAGACCAAGAATCACCTACCTAGCAAAACTAGTATAATGTGTCAGAGGAAAAATGGTCATTCAATGAAATAGAGGACTTTCAAGCATTCTTGATGAAAAGAAGAGAATTGAATAGAAAATTTGACTTTCAAGTGCAAGAATCAAGAGAAGCATGAAAAAATAAACGGGAAAGAGAAATTATAAGGGATATACTAAAGTTGAACTGTTTACATTTCTATATGGAAAGATAATATTTGTAACTCTTGAGTTTTCTCGGACGTTTATGGACTGAGAGGTCTGGAATCTACCACTGCTGTCAGTGATTTATTCACCCCATGACTTGTTCCTACTTTATCGATGCCTGGTTGGGAATGTTCTCCACTCACAACAGATGACTTTTTTTCTGATCTTCGGATTTGTCTTGGGCTGAAAATTTGTTTCACTCTAATTTTTTTTGTGAATTCTGGAGCTCTAGAATTTGTTTAGAGTCATTTTAACAGGTATTTGGAGGAGAGATCAGAACAGTCACTGCTTTGATCTTGACATCTTGGCTCTACCTCCAAAGGCATTTCTTAAGTATTTAATGTCAAGCACTAAATATAAAAACAGAAAATGGCAGATGCTCCCTGCTCTAATAGACTTCATGCTCTAATTGAAAGAGATAATACACAAAAGAAGTTCACTTGTAAAACAAATGGAAAGGCCTAAAAGTTGTAAGGGTTCTACAGATATGTGGATGGTAAGACCCAGAAATTCCTTGATCACATAAATAGTTAAATAATAATCAATAATTCTTAGGAAATAAAGCCAGAAAAAAGTAGTATTCAACCTTTTTGAGATGCTGAGGTGTAAATGGTATTTCATCAGACCACATTAAGTGTAAAGTCAAACAAGAAAGCAAACTGAATGTGTTCTCTGTGTCTGAAAACCATTTCTCACAGAATTATCATTTAACAAAACTTATCTCACTTATAAACATTTCATAAAGTCAGTATGTTCTTAGATAATCTTCCCTGGGTCATGACAGTCACTTCAACTAGCTAACAATAGTTTCATTTTCGCAAATAGATCCAAACTACTACTACCTTTTAATCTTTGTTTGGCAAAAAAAAAAAAAAAAATGACTGTCAGTTTAACAGTAAATAGAAGCTAAATTGTCATGTATGTGTGCATACATATGCGTATATATGTATATTTATGTAGATGTGTACATAGTGGAATACGTACATGTGTGGTGTATACATGCAAACATGTGTGTATAGTGTGTTGTGTGTAAATTATTGTCTACACACATGTAAATGTGTATATTTGCATATATAAATACATACATACATGGAGAGTAGGAAAAAGCAGGAAACTGATTGAAAGAAAGACAGTAAAGAGGGAGAAATTTTAAAGAAAAAGGGGGGATAGAAATACCTAAATCTGAAATTGGGCAAATAATTCATTATTTCATTCATTCATTCCAAAACTGTTCAGTAAAATCTTCCTCTTTATTGAGAGATGTTATAGCATACTGGATAAAATAAGAGATTTAAATTCTGCATTACTAAATACATTACTTGAACAAGTCATTTAAGATCTCTGAAGCTCAAATTTCTCATCAGTAAAATGATGGAATTGAAGGGAATGCTTTCTAACATACTTTCCTTCCCTATATTTATGATCATGACTCTACTTTTATGCTTATGATACTACTTTGGGTCTAAGTACAGTGGAAATTTACAAATATAAATAATACAGGGTTCCTGTATTCATTAATAATAATAATAATAATAACAATAACAATAATATTTAATAATAACTCACAAGATCACAAAACTACTATATTAAGTCCCTGAAGTGGGAATCAAATTCTAAGTCTCACTTTGAGACTTAGGTCCCACTTTCAGTTCCACTATGCCATGTTCTCTCAGGAAGCTTACTCTCTGAACTTGTGGAGTTTTACCAGCTCTCCATCTTATCGTCCAAATTGATCAATACCAAACATCTGAAGGACTCTTTCCCAACGCCTTCAATATTCAGGATTCAAAATATTCATGACTGCATACATATCCATCAGTGTAGATTATAACCATTGATCTAAAGGAGCTTCAATTCTAATAGAGGAAAACCACTAAACTGAGCTACAAATGTCAGCAGGTGAAAGAACATGTGTGGGTAGCATAGTTGGGAAATTCCCTAGAAGAGTGGCATATATATCTGGTTCTAAGCAAGATAAAGCAAAAGCCTACCTATTAGAGGTCAGGGCCAAGGGAAACAGTTCAAATAGTTTTGATGAAAAGGAATTGAGGAATATGGCTGATGTAGAAGTAGAATAATCCAAAAATATCTGCAGAATTAACATGGAGATAAGGTTCTGGGCAAGATTAGAAGAAAGTTTATATTGCAGAACACAGGGACTCAGGCACGGAATATTTCAATGGAGAGAATTGAGAAGATGGCTGAAGTGGAAGCAGAATGTTCTGGAAGAACTTTGAACATTGAGAACATGGACAAGAGTCTCCCATGAAAGATAGGCAAAAATGTATTGTGATCTACTCTATTATAAGGGATAGTTATAGAGATGAGCTTGACAAGACACAGATGTCTTAGATTCCTTGACTTCCATAAGAGTCATGTTGTGTAATAGATTATACAATCTATTTCTAAAGACTTTGGAAAATATACTGTGGTCTCATTTAATATAACATTAATTCATAAAGTGCTTTCCTTGTTAAAACTGTATGGCGGTTTGTGCCATTATTATTATAGTTCTTTCACAGATGAAAAAAGGAAATGAAAATAATTTATTTAATTTGTCCAAGGTCACAAGGCTGATAAGCAACAAAGCCTAAAATTTAAACCTAAGTCTTCTTCTCTTCCAGATATTGAATAAGATAACTGTTTTCATCTGCTTCATTTTAATTTTTGAACAAGTATTTTCTTCAGTGAGCTTTTGAATCTCCATTTTCATTAGGCCAATTCTGCTTTTTAATGTGTCCTTCTCATTGGTTTTTCAGACTTCTTTTGCCCCTTGGGTTAGTCGATTTTTAAAGGTGTATTTTTCTTCGGCATTTTCTTGAGTCTCCTTTAGCAAGCTGTTGATTTGTTTTTCATGATTTTCTTGCATTGCTCTCAATTCTCTTCCCAATTTTCCCTCTACTTCTCTTCCTTGATTTTAACAACCCATTTTGAGCTCTTCTATGACCTGGGAACATTTCATATCTTTTGAAGTTGTGGATGTAGAAGCCTTGAACCTAATATCTTCCTCTCGTTGTATGCTTTGGTCTTCTTCTGGTTCTATGCTTCGATCTTCCTCATCCTAAAGTACATAGGAAAATGCATTTTCATCAAGAAAGTAACCTTCTATGTTCTTACTTTCCCCTTTTTGGACATTTTCCTAGTCAATTACTTGACTTTTGAGCCCTTTGTTAAGTGAAGGGTATATCACCCCATGTTTCAGTGGTTTTGTGCAACTATTTTCAGAGATAATTCTTTTTCCCATTTTTAATGAATCTTGAATATTTTCCAGCTATTAGCTGGAAACCTGGATAATAGATATTAAGAGAAGCCCTTAAAAATATTAGTTACCCTTGCCAAGCTTCATAATTTCAAAACTCCAACCCTATAATTCTTCATTATTACTTACACAGACTTGAGGAGTTGTCTTTTGGCCTAAACTCTTTCTGCATCTGTATAAATGTATCATTTTCCTGGAGATTGGTATCTCAGGGCATCAAAAATGCAATTAGTGTGGTGCTTCCTCTACCAGTGCATCACTGCACTTCCAAAGACACTCATTCTGTGTGATCTCAATTATATTTCTGTGATTCCTCCAGAGAGGATATACCACTAGTTTCTTTAATTTTTCCTAGATATTAGAACAGCATTTCACCTATTCATCTATCAATCTCTCATATTTCTTCTTATAAATTAATGAATTTATTTTACTCAACATTCATGTTCACAAGATTTTGTGGATTTTTCCTCATCTCTCCCCTCCTCCACCCAAGAGGGCTTGCATTCTGACTACCCTTTACCCAGTCTGCTCACCCCTCTATTACCCGACGTTGTCTCCTATTCCCATCCTTCTCACTTTCTTGTAGGGCAAGATAGATTTCTATACACCATTGCCTATACATTTTATTTCCCAGTTACATTTAAAAACAATTATTGCCTTTCGTTTTTAAAACTTTGAGTGCCAAATTATCTCTCTTCTTCCCTCCCCTCCCACTCTCATTGAGAAGGCAAGCAATTCAATATAGGCTATATATGTGTAGTTTTGCAGAAGACTTCCATAAGAGTCATGTTGTGTAAGACTAATTATATTTCTTTCCATCCTATCCTGCCCCCCCCATTTATTCTGTTCTCTCTTTTGACTGTATTCCTCCCTAAAAGTGTTTACTTCAAATTACTCCTTCCTCCCATGTTCCCTCCTTTTTATCATCCTCCTACCCCACTTTTCCCCATTGGGTTTTTGGACCTCTTTTGGCAATTGAGTTAGCCTATTTTTAAAGGTGCTATATTCTTTAGCATTTTTTGGGGTCTCCTTTAGCTAGTTGTTGACTCTCTTTTCATTATTTTCTTGCATCAGTGCCAGCAACTGGCAGATCAGAAGTGTGGCTATTGATAGAAAAGAAAGAGATAACAGCAGTGGGGGCTAGGCTAGCCTGTACCATCTGTACATGACTGATTTATTGATCTGAAGGTCAAGATTATATACTCTCTTAAGCAAGCTAGCAAGGGTATTCCCATGAGAACATTCTTAGTTTACATTTTTTACTTCCATACATTAGTTCCTTCTACATAACAACCTTGGGGTACACAATCAGGGTCAGGACCATCTCCTCATTACTTATCAGGAGTAGGATGGTGCACCAATCCTGAGGTCAGTCTTTATGCTAGTACAAGTATCAAGTAAAATCTGGATAATACTTCACATTCTGGACTCCATCTGAGGACTCCCTCTACATCTCCCCCTTCTTTCTTTGCAAATAATTCTAGTCCATGTGGATATGTGCCAATTTTGACAAGAAATTGATGTACTTTGATAAAGTTTTTAAAGAGAAATGAGATTTTAGAATTGGAATTGGGGCCCAAGTGGAGGCACCCAGGCACCCCATCATTCCCCCTTTAAACAGATGGGGCCCAAGATCTTTTGTGGTAAGGGAAGAAGGTCTCAGCTTCTGAAATTGCTCCCTGCTGAGTTTGGACGTAGAGCTGTCCCTGCCTCACAGGTTCCCAACATTGGAGAGGTTGAGTCTTTAGTTAGTATCAGGTACAGGGTCCAGAGGGTAATGGGTCATGGACAGTGGGAATGATACACAGTCAGAGCTCTCATCTGCAAGTAGAGGGTACTGAACCTGGAGGAGACAAATCTGGCATAGATATTAAATAAACAAAGCCTAAAAAATGACCAGAAGGGGTTAAATATGGGTTGGTATTCTTTAGGTAGGGCCATCTCAAATTTGATTGGGCTATTAATTATCAAATCAAGTTACATCATTTTTCTTTCTTCTGAAAATACTTCCCCACACTTTCTCAACACCCTTAAACCATATGAGACTGGTACAAAGGTATCCAAAACAACTATCTGGGGATAGGAGGGGCTTGGATGACCCCCACTTGTCCCCAACTTTCTTATCTGCTTTCCATATTTTTGACCAAGCTTTTATTTATCTTTCCAAATCTCTTGAATCCATTATTCATACTGTTTCTTTCCTTTATATTTCTACCATAGACAGGATAACTCATAAGTTATTCTCTTTCACTAGCATAGTTGTATTATCTTAACAAAATATATTTCTAACTTGAATCTCACAACTGAATAGATGTTCATCATTGTTTCACAGGCTTGTTTATCCCTTTCTGATTATATTCACTCTGGAAGAAAAGTTTTAGAAATTAAGTTATTAATAAGTTCAAGCATTAATTTCAACTCTTGCTTAGGCCATGGAATGATGATAAATTCATATTAAAACAGTAAGATATTTTCTGTTTTATAAATCGTTGCATATTAATTTAGCAATACAGTATCTGAAAATGAAAATTTAATAGGCTTTACCTTCCTTTTCCTTCAAAAACGTTTCTTCTAAAAGTATTTCTTTTTCTTTTAAAACAGTGGAAAATTTATCCTGATGCTGACAGTCACTAAACTTTTACATAGAACATTAGTTAAAACCTTTTATAATTATAGCTCTCTTTTCACTTTGAACAAAAATAAACCTTTTAAAATTAGAATTCATTAAAATTTAGTTGGTATAAAAATGTCCTTAAGTAATATGAATTCGCAAAGTATTAGAACAAACCAAGTTCTAAATTATTACAGAATTCCTAGATATTACACAATGCTTTAGTCAAAAAGGTGCAGCGGAATCTCACATTGGTAACTATTGCTTTTCAAAATCCTTTTAAACAATGGGGACATCTTAAAGTGAGTCTTAAGTAGTTTACATAAATTTCTGAACATGTTCTAATTTCAAATAAAAATAATATTAAACTTCCTAGTAAGATTATACAAAAGGGCTCATATGTTTTACTGAACACTTGCTATTGATCATAGAAATTTGCTATGGAAGTAAAAAGTAGGGACATGTGACATATTAAATATGACAGGGTAAAACATCCTTGACTCTGTTTGAATTCAGATAAGAGTGAAATTCTCCAATCATGCAGTACCTATTTTATAGCTGGACTCAGGAATAGTCAGGTGGGAAACATTCCTTTTTAAAGGAATACAATGGGGAAACTGACCAGGAGGATCCCATCTTAGATTGAGTCTAGAATTGTCCCCTTGATGTTTCCTTTCCAGATACAAACTTCACCTATTAACAGTTCAGGATCACATTCCCTTGGAGTAATTTATGACATTTCTGTCAGATACTTTTTTAATGGAAACAACTATACCAAAATTCAAACTCAAAACAAAAATAGTTATGGCCCCAAATGCCTTTTACAATAACAGCAAATTTCACTAATCACAGCCTAGAGCCAGATGCAGTTATTTCTGTTATTTACCAGGACTCACATACATAAGGGATTCCACTTTACTTCTCTCCTAAAAATTTAACTTGTCCTGATGTAAAAGTCAATTGTTAAAAACCCTTCTATCCATTGCAACTTCTCAGCAAGTCATATTCATTGTTTACGAATTATATAAGCCAAAAAAGTTTCTTTCCTAGGGCTGATGACCTTGCCCACATGGATCATTTTCAGGGGCTTTAGCAGCTTTACAAAATAAAAGGAATTGACACAGACCCCATGTCTGCCAACCTCCAAACACAAGAGGACTGTTCTGAATCGGTAGAACGAGTCAAAATAAGTTTTTTCTCCTTCCTTTCTTCCACACAGTAATCAATTAACAATTTTAGGTTTAGCATTAAAATAGTAACTTCAAATAACTTAGTTGACAATCTTACAACTTTTATAAATAATAGCCAAATTGTCTTAGCTACAATTTCTTTAAGAGGCAAAAGTGAAAATACCTCGTTTTCTAAATGGCAATTATAAAACATTATAAGACAAGATTAGAAGGACTGATAAAATTTAAAATAACATAACTGGTTTTACACATTTTTCCCAATATCTTTTAGTTTCAATAAAATTCAGATTTAAAATTGCTTCCTCTAACATCATTTCTGTATTACAGTGTTCACTCAATTTCTACAATACAAGAGAATTTTACTACAATTTAGTAACACAAATAATGAACTTTGGGTGTCATTAATTGCATTTCCAAGCATCACATATAAAAATTATTAATAGAAGACTGGGATTACAAAATATAAAGTTGGCTCGCTTGTGATTTTGTATTGCCCTGGCCCATCCTCTACTCTCAGAGGGAAAATTTAAATTCCTTACTATTTAGCACTTTCTTCCCTTGGTCTAATCTGGGATGAGAAGAGTTAACAGAATCTACTAGAATGTTTTTAGTTGTCCTAATTATTCACTGCAGCCCTAGATTAATGGTCAGAACCAGGACTACAGGGTTAAAAAAATCTTAATGGTTCTAACTTTTTCTCAAATAAACTTCACTTCTGTGTCCACTCCTTAAAAACTTCTTCAAAGCTTTACATTCAAACTGTCTCTTTTTCACATCTATGCATTTTTTCCAATTTGCCTTAGTGTCAAATAATACAACAAATTGTGACATGTCTTAAACATCCAATTAGGAGTGACATGTTTCACTTAAAGTACGACCAGAATAACTACTTTTTGGTTGTTTCAGATTTAACAAAAACTTTTCTCTTTTAAGTGAGGCATAATGTTAGTCAGTGTGCTTCTCTGATATAGGGGGAAAGTTTCTCTGATTTCTTCTTGTCTTTCTCCCCACCTTCACAACCTGGCCAGGGTTAGAAGGTAGAAAGAGAGAGAATTTTACCCACAAATTTCCTCAATTTCCACAACTTTTATGCTTTCCTTGAACTTCGTATCCATGTTGATCTCCCACTGGGTTTTGATTAAAACCCCTTATAGCTGCACATACATTATTTCTTTGTATTTCTGATCTGAAACTGCCTCTAGCAATGGTATAAATTAAATAATATAAGATTTGTTTTCTCTCCTTTTCTCCCCCATCCTTTTCTCTGATGCTGCAGCAATCAGAGAGAGGAGAAGAGGGGGAGGGAAAGAGACAATAGTCCAGTTGCAGTGGAGTTGGCTTGATTAATCAGATAGACACATAGAGACAGAACTCACATACAGACAATGAAAAGAAGAATCCAAAGACTTAGAACAGATTGTGATAGGAAAGTAATACCCTCAGACAGCCTAGTTATTCACCAAAATCCTCCAGACTTTCCAAATTCTATGCACACGATCGATTGGAGCTGCTGCTCCACTTTCATTTCATGACCTGTTCTGAGCTCCAATTGCCAGCAAGTGGCAGAATGGAGGTGCAGCGATTGATAGAAAAGAAAGAGATAACAGCAGCTGGGGCTAGACAAGCCTGTACCATCTATACATTACTGATTTATTGATCAAAATTATATACTCTCTTAATCAAGCAAGCAAGCAAAGTTATTCCCATGAGAACACTTTAGTTTACATCTTTTACTTCCATATCTTAGTCCCGGCTGTGTAGCAACCTCAAAGTACACAGTCAGGGTCAGAACAATCTCCTCTTTACGTATCAGGAGTAGGATGGTGTGCCAATCCTGAGAACATCAGTCTTTATGCTAGTATATGTCTCAAGTAAAACCTGGGCAGTATTTCACATTCTGGACTCCAACAGTACTGGCCCTCTACACATCTGTCTCATTTCTCTTCCTAATTTTTCCTCCACCTCTCTTACTTGATTTTCAAAATCCTTTTTGAACTCTTCCATAGCCTGAGACCGTTGCACATTTATTTTGGAGGTTTTGGATACAGAAGCCTTGACTTTTAAGTCTTCCTCCAATAGTATGCATTTTTCTTTCCCATCCAAAAGAATGGAAGAAAATATCTGTTCATCAAGAAAGTAGTCTTCTACAGTCCTATTTTTTTTTCTTTTTTGGGCATTTTCACAGCAAATTACTTGACTTTTGGGTCATTTGTGAAGAGGAGGGTATACTCTGGGGATCTGTAAGTTCTCAGTTCCTCCAAAGTTGCATAGTCTAGGGAGAGGTGTTTACTCTCCTCCTGGTCTGTGCTCTAGTCTGTGAGCAACCACAAGCAACCTTTTCTGTCCTGGAACTGTAAGTGGGAATCCTTCTCCATAGCCACTATCAGCTCGTTCATGCCAGCACTCCTCCTCACCCTAAAGTTGCCCTTCAACACTGCCACCCAGCATCTGCCACTTGATTCCCCCACCATCTGTAGGCCAAAAGCTCCAGAAATGACTGCTGCTTGGCAATGGCTGCCAGCACCCTGAGTTTGGGGCGGAGGCTTGGACTGGGACTACACTATGCACCCCTCTCACTCAAGTGAGAGAATTTTTCTCTGACTTTTGAAGCTATCTTTGGTGTTTGTGGGTTGAGAACTCTGGAACCTGCAGCAGCTGTATGTGATTTAGTGCCCTGAGACCTTCTCCAGCCCATGTTGGGCTGCCCTCCACTTGAAGTCCAGAGCAATAGACCCTTCCTGTTGTACTTCCAGGTTGGCTTGGGCTGGAAATATGTTTCACTCTATCATTTTGTGGCTTCGGCTATTCTACAATTTGTTTGGAGTCATTTGTGTAGGTATTTTAAGGACCTTGTAGGGGGGAGCTCAAGCAGGTTCATGCTTCTACTCCATCATTTTGGCTGCACTCAAATTTGCCATTTTCTTCTCCAGCTCATTTTACCAATGAGGAAATTGAAAAAATTCAGATTTAATTTACTTTCCCATGGTGACAATGGTAGTAAATGTCTAAGACATTACTACTGGACAGTACATATCAATCTACTCATCTTCACTATGAACTTACATTTGCAAAATGTATTTCACAGGTACAAAGTAGTTTATGTACAAAGTCTATAAGCACAAAGTAGGTGCTTAAAAAATATTTGTTCCCTTCCTTTCAAAACCAAAACTTTCTTTCCTGGCCACCACTCTTTTCTGAATGTTGTATTTGTCCACTAAAATGCAAAATCCTTGAGGACAAGAACTATCTCACTTTTTATTTATACCCCCACTATCTAACAGAGTTCTTATGTAACTCAGCATCCAGTGTCCTTCCCACTATACCACATTCTCTCTCATTTCACTGAAGATTTGAGAGCTACAGCAATAATCTCGATAAAATTCATCAGTGAAATATTCTTGGTTTCTTGAACTAGCATCAATGAAATTTAATAAAGTTAGTATTGAATCAAGAATATATATTCATGTATTCTCTTGAATATATTCCATTAATATCATTTAATGATCAGCTTATTTATTTCCTGCCCGTTGTCTTTATTATTGTTACTTTGTTGCATCCAAATCTTCTTGACCCCATTTGTGGTTACTGAGGGCAAAGTTACTGGAAGAGTTTTGCATTTCCTTTTCCAGATAATTTTATAGATGAGAAAACTAAGGCAAGCCAAGTTAAGTTACTTACCAAGAATCACACAACTAGTAAGTAACTGAGGCCAGATTAGAACTCTGAAAAGTAAGTATTTCTGACTTCAGACCTAGGACTCTATCCACTATAACTACCTAGTCATCTGCTATTTGTTTTCTATAAAAGAAATTATTCTCAAAGAATTATAAAGCTAAATTTTAGAAAATCACAAATTTTCTATACTTTAGCAAAGGCTTTGATCATGTTCGTAGCTGGCCTTTTTGGTTTTTAGTCTCTAGATTTGCACATCAAACTATTTCAGGAAAGTAGAACTTTTCAGCCTCATCTCCATTGTGAGAGAGGCTTTGAAAAACCCATACAATGTCCTTGCCCCAAGGGCCATGGGAGTAGGGTGTAGGACTTTGAAGTAGCATTTATGTTTAGTTTGAACATATGCAAACTACTAAAATACCAGATTCCACCAGGGTAGCATCTGCAGAAGAAGTACCCATCTCACCTGATGAATAGAAAACATGGTATTGGCATCATGGCAGTGAATTCCTTCTCCTTTATGGCAATTCAGGTGCCACCTCCTCCACAATGTCATTCTTCATGTCTGAAGTTAGATTTAATTCCCTGACTTTCTAATGGCATAGTGGCAGAATGATAAGAATGCTGGACTTGAGTCAAGCATTCCAAAGTTCAAATTCAGCTACTGACATTGATGATAGAAAGATAGATAGATAGATAGATAGATAGACAGACAGACAGACAGACAGACAGACAGATAGATAGATAGATAGATAGATAGGCAGACAGACAGGCAAAAAGATAGATGTGTGTTCATCCTTTGTTGCCAAAGAAGACCATGTCATCAGAGAAATAATGACATGACTTGCACTTGACTTTGCTTTTTTGTGTGAGGGATGGCTGTGCGGGTCACTAGCCTCACATCTCCAGAGCCAACTGAATCCAGTGACCAGATATTCATCAGGATGACTGGAGATGACCCAGGATGAGGCAATTGGGGTTAAGTGACTTGCCCAAGGTCACACAGCTACTGAGTGACAAGTTTCTGAGGTGAGATATGAACTCAGATCCTCCTGACTCCTGCACTAGTGCTCTATTCACTGCACCACCTAGCTGCCCCAGATAGATAGATATGTCTCCACGGGTAAGCGACTCAGATGTTCTAAACCTGAGCTTCTTCATCTGTAAAATGGGCACAATATATGTAGTACTTCCCTCACTAGATACATACACACATAATAAATGCCAGTGTTTTCCCTCAAGGAACTCATAATGCAATAATATGTATATAAGCAAGCATGATAAAAGGTACAATGAGATATAACCAAAGGAGATAAGCAAAATATTATTTTAAAAGTTTAAAAATGTTTCAAAAGTTTAAAAGTTTAATCTCTCAATCACTTTCATTTAAAAGGATTAAAGTTTCTTAAAACAGGTGGCATCTGAATTGGGCATTTAAGGACAAAAATTATCTCAACAAATGTATACAAGGAAGAAGATTTTAGTGGTTGCGGATGTTCTTCATGAATACATGAAAGTGTGAAATTTCCAAATGAACCCAGGGATCAGGGGAGTCATACTATATAGCAGAATGAGTATTGGACCTGTAATCAAGAGAAGTAAATTCAAATCTCATCTTGAGTCTTTATTAGTCTCATGATTTTGGATAAATCTCTTAGCTTATCAAAAGTTCAATTTCCTCTTCTGTAAAATGGATATAATAAAATTTGCTCTAATTACTTCAAAGATTTGTTATGAGAAGCACTTTGTAAACCCTGGAGTTCTGTATTAATGTGAATTTTTGTTAATAGTATTAATTGCTTGGCTGGAATATAAAGTGCATCATGGGTTGCAATGTGAAATCATTCAAGAAAAAGAACTTGGTGTAAAATCATGACCACCCTAAAATGGAAGCAGGAGAGTAGTATAGTAACACTAGTAAAATTTTGTTAGTTTTGAGAATGAGGTTTGGGAAAAAAAGAGAGGGTGGCAAATTAGGAGAGTGGAGAGTATATGAATTAATTTGGTTCCATTATAAGTGAAGAATAGGAGAAGAAGGTGAAGGCAGAATTGTCTAAACTGGGCAAATGAGATGCAAATATAGATGGAAGAGTCAAATATGACTTGGTGGTAATAAGCCTTAATGAGTAGGAAGAAATTGTCTAAAATACTATAACATAGACATAATGCTACCATAGATGCAGTTCATAATTCTATTGAAAAATAACTATACCCAGAAGCTATAGGTACCAGAAGCATTATAGAATAGTAACGAGTCTAGTGGCTGGATTTCCCTTAACCACTGTCTGAAATTGTAGTCCATATTCCATGTCGCATAGCAAGTGTAAAACAACATACATTTTTCCAGGATCCTATTTTAGTTTCAATACCAATTTGAGTTTTATTTGTACTTTAAGATAATATAAATTCATGGAAATGTCCACTAAAATAAGCCAGTGGATTAACTGAACCATAATATTGTACTATAAATTTACATTTATATGATACTCAGAAATATTCCATTTTTCTTAATCTTTTGGGAGGTTTTTAAAGGTAAAAGTAGGAGAGGATAACTTCTATTGATGTTCACTTTACATATAAATGAAGCTAAAATGCATATTTTGTATTTTGTTTCCAAAGGCTGTCTTGAAGTAACTCTAAATGTTTTACAAATTTTATTTATGGGTGAATTATTCTTCATATTATGCATCTGACTACACTGAAGTGAAGAGGGAGCAAGTAATTTGCACATAGCCAGTATCAATTCTGTCGGAAGGAGTGTATATGTAGTTAGGTAATACACCCAAAGTAAAATCCAGATCAGATTACAAAGGTCAACTCTGTGTCTTCCAGAAAGTTATTATCAAGTTTCTCATAAGATG
Organism: Notamacropus eugenii; assembly: GCF_028372415.1. NCBI lineage: Eukaryota > Metazoa > Chordata > Mammalia > Diprotodontia > Macropodidae > Notamacropus > Notamacropus eugenii. Next base: position 90,798,285 of record NC_092878.1, read on the forward strand.
TTACTCAGAAATAGATGATAGATATGAAGATGTGAATGACAAAGAACTTATTAAGTACTTACTAATGTGCAAAGCACTGAGCTAAGCACTGAGAATACAAATAGAAAAGTAAAAAACAAACCCCTGCTTTCAAGAAACTCACGTGGGGGAGACAACATATATGGAAAATTTTCAGCTGCAAATCAAATGGAAAGATACCATTTGACATGATATTTGTGGTCAGAAGGACTTCTCTTTCTGTGTCTTTCAAAGACGTGGTTTTAGTGACTTTGGGAACCGTTTTCAGGTTGCACCTTCACAGGGATTGCTTCCTAGGATAATCGGCATTATACTGAAAGCCTTGTTATTCCCAAGGTGCTTGGTCTCAGAATCCTGGTTTGTCTCCTTAATGGTCTGGGGCAGGGAGGATGGTTGAGGTGATGATGATGGATTTGACTTGCTTGGCACAAACTGCCAACTGTCTTTCCCTCAACGTGTCTTGCACACATATAACCAGAGGTGATGGTGTTTTTGTTAACATCAATCTGTCTATTTAATCTTTCTATCTGTCTTTCCATCTATCCGTACAGTTATATACAGAAGTACACAGATATGAAACACCTGGGATGCTTTCAGTATTGTGAGTAGCTGAAATTGCTTTGGGTGCAACCTTCCTTACATCTACTGAAAGTCACAGTATTATTTGTCAAACAAACATGCAATATTTAATTTACCAAGCAAATGGTGTTTTACTCAAGCAATAAACTGAACAGTCTCAGATGACTCTGAAATAGCAATAGAAGAACCTTCCTATAATGAAAAGCAACAGCATGCTCACTGGTCATCAAATATTTTCAGCCTAAAAATGTCCAGTCTGCTCCTATTCCCCATGCCAAATTTCTCCATTCCTTGCCAATAATTTCTCAGTTTCAAGAAATGACACTGGACAGGTTTAAAATATAATCTATGGGATGCAATAAACATTACTCCTCTACATTAATAAAACTGATATCACATAGTTTCCTGAACATAATAAAAAAGAAAATGGGCCAATTCCTCCAATATGTAGCCATTCTTCTCTGAATATCTTCCAACCCTCTTCCTTCTTGCTCTCCTATAAATGCAGGGGAAAATTCTCAAATTGACTGCTTTTAGAGGTCATGGAAAAGAACAAGGGAAGGGAAGGTGTGTGTAGAAGTGTATGTGTTTGTGTTTGTGTGTGTGTGTGTGTGTGTGGTGTGTGTGTGTGATTGTGCATGTGTGAATGTGTGCATGCACGTGGGTGTGAATACATGTGTGTGCATGTGTGTGTATGTGTGTGTGTGTGTGTGTGTGTGTGTGTGTGTAACACTCTTCATGTAGATGGAAAAACAGGGAGTGCTGAAAATCTATCCTCTTCCTCTGCTCACTGGCTGATCTAGTACAATTGGCAGTGAGAGGATAAATGAAAGATGCCTCATTCTTTCTAGTTCACTGGAATGATTGGACTGGTGTCACATTCTATCTTCTTTCATACTTCCAACCCTTGGCATCTTAACCAGTCTTTTTTTTTTTTTTTTTTTGAGAATTCGACCTTTGTGATCTCAGTGGTGATTTAACCCTCCTGTTTGATAACATAAAGCTGAACACCTTTTATCCTAGACCACCTGTAGAAAGGAATTAAGCAATTTGTAAATAAGCAGACAAGGAGGACCCTTTTGTTATACATCTTATAAACTTTTGTCCAATTCTCATCATTGTCGCTGCTCTAATACCAAAAAATGTGCTATTTAAAAGGTAAAATTTTGCAATATACAGAAATTTTATAATTCAGTCTTTTCCATGTAATAACTACAGCACAGATCAATCTGTCAATAAGCATTTTATTAATCACTTCCTATGTGTCAGACACTGTGCTATGGGCTGGTAATACGTATGCTGTCCTCAAGGAGATCTAAATTAATATGCAAAGTTTAAGAAATTTTGGGGGACATTATTAATTCTTTGAGGTTATTTTGTATGCACCAGTAACATTCATGCTGATTTTTAATAACAGAGACAGTAGTAGGGATTTAAACATTATCCTCTAATTTTAGGTTTTGTGAAATTACTCCAGACCATGTTAGAAAAAAAATTATTTTGATCTCATTAGGAGGCATGAACTTCGGTCAAGCAAGAGCCTTTTCACACTCCTTCAAAATACTATTTAATTTTAATAAAATGGTTTCTTGGTCTTTGAGGTCTCCAATTCCAAACAGAATTGTCAGCATTCAGATGGATAGAGGAATAGAATTGAAATAGCCAGGAGAAAATGTTTCCTTTTCACGGTGACATCTGATCTCTAGAAAAATCTGGAAAATCACAATTATGCATTTTAGCAGATTTATTTATTCCCTGTTATGAAGAAAATAATAGTACCTCTGCAGTAAGAGTTCAAATTCTCACCTTGGACACTACTTTCATAACTTTAGATAAATGATTATATCTCTAAGAGCATTAATTTCCTAAGTTGTAAAGCAAGGAGGGTTGAATGAGATGGCATTAAAAAAGTCTTTTCTAATTCTAAATCTATAAGTGATAAAATATTGATGAAACAAATTGAGCTTGACCAATGAGTCCCCAGTGTACTTGATGAGATTGAAGAATGTAAGAGATACCAAATATAGCAGAAACATCACACAGTTAAAATGTCAGTAAATATAGTACATATTCTAATGTGAAAAATTCACAATAATATTTTTTACATCTTTTATGATTCATTTAGGTTTTTCTTTTCATTTTTTGAAGTCTACTATAGTTGAGGAGGATACCACTAAGAGAAGCAATCACTTGACTGAGTTTGGCTGTAATAGAGATCCTTAACCCATTTTTTTAATCTGGAAAAAATACTCTTAAGGTTATTGCCTGAACTCATGTGATGTATTTATATTTTTGAGTATTTTGTAATTTTATCTTTTTTTATTTTTTAATGTTTAACAATCATTGCCATACAATTGAGATTTTATCCCCCCCCACCTAACCCCCACTTCCCCCCCTCCCTCCCCACGACTGTATACAATTCTGTATAGGTTCTACATATACTTTCCTATTGAATATATTTTCACTATAGTCATGCTATGTAGTCAGACTAAAATAAATGAAAGAAATCATATAACAAATCAAAACATGATACACAAACACATACACATACACAAACATGATTTGCTACATTTTGCGAATGACTTCCATATTTCTTTCTCTAAGTGTGGAAGGCATTTTGCCTTGAGAACCACCTTTGGGATTTTTTTTTTTATAAGAAGTTCTTCCGTTATTACAAAATTCCAAGTCTACCAGAAAAAGCTCTCGCACACTGTGGTCGTTGCTGTGCACAAAGTTCTCCTGGTTCTGCTCCTTTCACTCAGCATCAGGTCATATAAGTCCTTCCAGGCCTCTCTGAAGTCTTCTTGTTCATCATTTCTTATTGCACAATGGTACTTCATTACATTCATATACCATAATTTATTCAGCCATTCCCCAATTGATGGACATCCGCTTGACTTCCAGTTTTTGGCATCTACATAGAGTGCTGCTATAAATATTTTTGTACATGTGGGACCCTTTCCCATTTTTATGATCTCTTGGGGATATAGTCTTAGTAGCGATATTGCTGGGTGAAAGGGTATGCACATTTTTGTAGCCCTTTGGGCATAGTTTCAAATTGCTCTCCAGAATGGTTGGATGCGCTCACAGCTCCACCAACAATGAATTAGTGTTCCAACTCTCCCACATCCTCTCCAGCATTTATCATTTTCTTGTTCTGTCATGTTTGCCAATCTTATAGGTGTGATGTGGTACCCCAGAGTTGTTTTGATTTGCATCTCTCTAATCACTAGTGATTTAGAGCATTTTTTCATATGATTATAGATATCTTTAATTTCTTCCTCTGAAAATTGCATGTTCATATCCTTTGACCATTTATCAGTTGGGGAATGACGTGTATGATTATACATTTGAGTCAGTTCTCTATATATTCTAGAAATGAGGCCTTTATCCCCCAGCTTAGCTTTAAAAATTCTGTCCCAATTTACTACATCCCTCCGGATTTTGGTTGCATTGGGTTTGGTTGTGCAACAACTTCTCAGTTTAATGTAATCAAAATTATCCATCTTGCACTCCATGATGCTTTCTATCTCTTCTTTAGTAAAAAATTCTTCCCTTCTCCATAAATCTGATAAATGCACTGTTCCTTGCTTCTCCAGTTTATTCATGGTATCAATCTTTATACCTAAATCATGTACCCATTTGGACTTTATTCTTGTGTACGGCGTCAGGTATGGGTCTATGCCTAATTTCCACCACACTGTTATCCAGTTTTCCCAGCAATTTTTGTCAAACAATGAGTTCTTATCCCAGAAACTGGGGCCCTTGGGTTTATCAAACAGAAGGTTGCTATGTTCCTTGCCTACTGAATCTTGAGTGCCAAGTCTATTACACTTGTCTACCTCTCTGTTTCTTAGCCAATACCAAGTGGTTTTGATAACTGCTGCTTTATAGTACAGTTTGAGGTCTGGTAGCACTAGGCCACCTTCCCAAGGATTTCTTTTCATTAGTCCCTTTGATATTCTGGACCTTTTGTTTTTCCAAATGAATTTTGATATTATTTTATCCAGCTTTAGAAAATAATTGTCTGATAGTTTAATTGGTATGGCACTAAATAAGTATATTAATTTAGGTAGAATTGTCATTTTTATTATATTAGCACGGCCTACCCATGAGCAACTAATGTTTTTCCACTTACTTAAATCTGACTTTATTTGTGCAAAAAGTGTCTTGTAATTGTGTTCATATAATCCCTGGGTTTGTTTTGGCAGGTAGACTCCTAAGTATTTTATACTGTCTACCCTAGCTTTAAATGGGATTTCTCTTTCTATCTCTTGCTGTTGGACTTTGTTGCTAATATATAGGAACGCAGAAGATTTGTGTGGGTTTATTTTGTAACCTGCAACTTTGCCAAAGTTGTTTATTATTTCAAGTAATTTTTTACTTGAATCTCTGGGATTCTCTAGGTAAATCATCGTATCATCTGCAAAGAGTGATAACTTAGTTTCTTCTTTGGCTATTCTTATTCCTTGAATATCTTTATCTTGTCTAATTGCTACAGCTAACATTTCTAGTACCTTATTGAATAATAGTGGTGATAATGGACATCCTTGTTTCACCCCTGATCTTATTGGGAATGCATCTAGCTTATCCCCATTGCATATAGTGCTTGCTGAAGGTTTTAGATAGATACTGCTTATTATTTTATGGAAAGTTCCCTTTATTTCTACGTTCTCCAGTGTTTTTAGTAGGAATGGGTGCTGTATTTTGTCAAAAGCTTTTTCTGCATCTATTGAGATAATCATGTGGTTTTTGTTAGCTTTGTTGTTGATGTGATCGATAATGTTAATAGTTTTCCTAATATTGAACCAACCCTGTAATCCTGGTGTGAATCCTACCTGATCATAATGTATTAATCTCGTGATAAGATGCTGTATTCGTTTTGCTAAAATCTTATTTAAAATTTTTGCATCTATATTCATTAGGGAAATTGGTCTATAATTTTCTTTCTCTGTTTTGTCTCTTCCTGGTTTGAGTATCAAAACCATATTTGTATCATAGAAAGAATTTGGGAGGACTCCCTCTTCCCCAATTTTCAAAAATAGTCTGTATAGTATTGGAATTAACTGTTCTTCAAATGTTTGATAGAATTCACTTGTGAATCCATCTGGCCCTGGAGATTTTTTCCTAGGGAGTTCATTGATGGCTTGTTCAATTTCTTTTTCAGAGATGGGGTTGTTTACGTATTCAACTTCCTCTTCTGTTAATCCGGGAAATTTGTATTTTTTAAAATATTCATCCATCTCATTTAGATTATCGAATTTGTGGGCATAAAGTTGGGCAAAGTAGTTTCTAATTATTGTTTTAATTTCCTCCTCATTGGAGGTGGGTTCACCCCTTTCATTTTTAATATTAGTAATTTGATTTTCTTCTTTCTTTTTTTTAATCAGATTGACCAAATGTTTATCAATTTTATTAGTTTTTTCATAAAACCAACTATTGGTTTTATTTATTACTTCAATAGTTTTCTTTATTTCAATTTTAGTAATCTCTCCTTTGGTTTTCAGTATTTCTAATTTGGTATTTACTTGGGGATTTTCAATTTGTTCTTTTTCTAGCTTTTTCAACTGCAAGCCTAAGTCATTAATCTCCTCTTTCTCTATTTTATTTATGTAAGCATTCAAAGATATAAAACTTCCCCTAATAACTGCTTTTTCAGTATCCCAGAGATTTGGTATGTTGTCTCACTATTGTCATTCTCTTAAATGAAATTGTTGATTGTTTCTATGATTTCTTCTTTTACCTAACCCTTCTTTAGAATTAGATTATTTAGTTTCCAATTGATTTTTGTTTTCTGTTTCCATGGCCTTTTATTACATGTAATTTTTAATGCATTATGATCTGAAAAGGATGCATTGATTATCTCTACCTTTCTGCACTGGATTGTGAGATTTTTATGTCCTAGTACATGGTCAGTTTTTGTAAATGTTCCATGTAGCGCTGAGAAAAAGGTATATTCCTTTCTATTCCCATTTAATTTTCTCCAAAGATCTATCATATCTACCTTATCCAGAGTTGTATTTACCTCCTTAACCTCTTTCTTGTTTATTTTGAGGTTGGATTTATCGAGTTCAGAGAGGGGGAGGTTGAGGTCCCCCACTAGTATAGTTTTGCTATCAATTTCTTCCTTCAACTCCCCCAACCTCTCCTCTAAGAATCTGGATGCTATACCACTTGGAGCATACATGTTTAGTAATGATATTGCTTCATTGTCTATGGTGCCTTTTAGCAGGATATAGTTTCCATCCTTATCCCTTTTGATTAGATCTATTTCTGCTTTTGCTTTGTCTGAGATTAGGATTGCTACTTCTGCCTTTCTTACATGAGCTGAAGCACAATATATTCTGCTCCATCCTTTGACCTTTATCCTATGTGTATCCCCCCGTTTCAAATGTGTTTCTTGTAAGCAGCATATTGTTGGATTATGGCTTTTAATCCATTCTGCTATCCGTCTCTGTTTTATGGGAGAGTTCATTCCATTCACATTCACAGTTATGATTAAAATCTGTGTATTTCCCTCCAAACTCTTTCCCACCATTTGTGCTTTTAGCTCTTCCGTCTCCCTTCTCCTCCTCAATAGTATTCACTTTTCTCCCCCTCCTCCTGCAGCCTTCCCCTCTTTCTTTTGACCCCCCTCCCTTTTAGTCTTTATTTACTCTTATTGCTTTACTCTTTTTGCTTCTTTCCTCCCTTTTAGCCACCCTCCCCTTTCTTCCCCCTTCCCCTCCTACTACCTATAGAGCTAGTTAGGATTATCTACTTAAGATTATTGTTCCCTCTTTTAAACAAATCAGATGAGAGTACCTCTCAAAAAATGCTCATCTCCCTCCCCTCCTTCCCTCTACTATAGTTTTGTACTTCTTCCTGTGATATAATTTGCCATTTTCTGCTTCCCCCTTTTCACACCTCCTATTACAATCCATTCTCATACTTAAATCATATTTTTGACATGACATCATTTACTTTATACCCGTTCCCTCTACATATATCCCTTTTATCATAATAGCTGCACAGTTCTCAAGATTAACAGGTATCATCTTCACTTATAGGGAGGTAAACAGTTTGCCCTAATTGAGTAGCAAGTTTTTGTTTTTGTTTTTCCCCCCTGTTTACCTTTTTATGATTCTCTGAAGACTTGCATTTGAAGATCAAATTGTCTATTGAGTTCTGGTGTTTTGGTCAGGAAGCTCTGGAAATCCCTTATTTCGTTGAATGACTTTCTCCTTGCCTGAAATGTTATGCTGAACTTTGCTGGGTAGTTGATGAAGTCCCAACTCCTTTGCCTTACAGAATATTGGCTTCCAATTCCTTCGATCTTTTAATGTGGAAGCTGCAAGGTCCTGTGTGATCCTGACTGTATGTCCTTGATATTTGAATTGTTTCTTTCTGGCTGCTTGTAGTATTTTCTCCTTCACTTGATAGCTCTGGAATTTGACAAGGATATTTCTTCGGGTTTTGAGTTTGGGATCCTTTTCGGGAGGGGAACGGTGGATTCTTTTGATGACTATTTTGCCCTCTGGGTCTATTACTTCTGGGCAGTTTTCCTTGATGATTTCCTGGAAGATATTGTCCAGACTCTTTTCTTCATCATGGGTTTCTGGCAGGCCAATAATTCTTAAATTTTCTCTCCTGGATCTATTTTCCAGGTCAGTTGTTTTTCCAATTAAGTATTTTACATTTTCTTCTATCTTTTCATTCTTTAGATTTTGTTTGACTGATTCTTGTTGCCTCATTGAGTCATTCGTTTCTACTTGCCCAATTCTAATCTCCATCGTATTGTTTTCTTCAGTTAACTTTTGCATCTCCTTTTCCATCTGACCAATTTTTCCCTTTAAGGAGCTATTTTCTCCATTTAATTTTTGTACTTCTTTTTCCATTCGACCAATTTTCCCAATTAGGTTTTGGGTTTCCTTTTCCATTTGATTAACTCTTCCTTTTAGGGAATTATTCTCTCCAGTTAATTTTTGAACTTCCTTTTCCATTTGTTCAATTTTCCTTTTCAAAGTGATGTTCTCATCAGTGAATTATTTTTTTATGATTTTAAAATCATTGGCCAATTTTTCTTTTATTTCCTTCTTCAGCTGTTCCAGGTAATCTAGTTGTGCTTGCGAGAAATTCATAGTCCCTTCTGAAGTTTCAGATGGAAGTACAGTCTCAGCTCTGACCTCTTTGGTGTTTGTGTTTTGGTCCTTATCCCCATAGAAAGATTCTATGGTTTTTTCAGTTTTCGTCTGCTTTTTCCAATTCATGATGTTGGCTGAGTGTTGTAGGTTCTGGTTCTTTCAGTCAGAAGCTATTTGTGTTGAGCTGATGTGTGTAGAGGCTAAAAGCAGGTTTTTGTTTTTTGTTTCCCAGATCAACCCTGGGGTTAGCTTGTTAGGTGTGTGGGAGTGGTGGTCTGGTCACAGGAGATCTCCTCAGCTGACCTGAGGCAAAGGCAAGGTCAGGGGATGGTGATCCCAGCTTCCCTATTGTCTTCCCCTTTCCCCTGGAGGGCTGGGGCACGCCTAGATGCTAATGCGTGTTCCCACCCCTCCTGGGGCTCGTCTCCCAGTGCTGAGGCTTGCCTGGGTCTCAGTGCGAATATTCTCTGCCCGGGGTCCTCTGTCCTTCTGGATTGCCTCCGCCACAGTAGGAAGAATCCCCCTTTGCTATTTTCCTAGCCTCTGGTGTTAGGACAGTATTTGCCCCCTTCTGCTGTTCCCGCTGATCCAGGATTTTTCTGGGGAAATATTTTATGGTTCTTTCACAGTCATCAGGGGGGAGGAGAGAGCATTTACTGATCACTCCACCATCCTGGCTCCCAGAAGTTCAAGTAGGTGACTTACTGAAGTTTAGTCTTCAGGTTGAAGGTTTCAAGGGCTGCTGCGCTGATATCTGGCACTCAGCGGCTCTCACCTGCTCAGTTTGGCTGGTCTCCTGCTCCGCTGGTTTTGCCTGCCACTCTCGGGCTTCTCAGATCCCTTCCACCCTGCTGCACTGATCGTACTGCACTGTGCGCTGGGGCTCACCCCTGCAGAACAGATCCTTCCCGCAGACCTTCCAGTCTAACCTGGGCTCCGATTCCATCAAAGTCTGTCACCCATTGTATTCCGCACCTCCAAAGTTTGGTCAGATTCTCCTTTCAGAGATATCCGGAGGAGTTTGTCCAGGAGCTTAGGTGAGTCGTTGCTTTCACTCCGCCATCTTGTCTCTGCCTCATAATTTTATCTTTAAAAGACATAAAGGGACTGATAGGAGAAACTATCTGAATCTAATTCTTACCACAAGGAATGAATACTTTGCTCCAATGAAAATGATAAAACTATGGAGAAAAGTAACCAGCCCATCCTCAAATTTGTAAAAGAGGAAGTCCAATAAAATTTAAATATACTCTGACATGCACCTTAGGTTTTGGAGAGCACATTTCACAGGGTGCTATGGGAAAAAATAGATTAGATCCTTTGGAAAAAAATTCCACAAAGACAATAGCATAATTCACATAGAAAGTCTGAAGAATGAAATTCTGAAGACACAAAAAGAAACAACTCTTCTGAGGAAGAGAAAGGAGAGTTATCTATAGAACTCAATGTGGATGAGTTCTACGAAGGTACTCATCAAGTAACTGGATTTTGAAATACACATAGAGAGGATTTATGTAACAGTATACAACATGCATTCTAAAAATGGGATGTCATCAAAACAAACAATTAAAAAATCATCAAGTACCTTTTATGTGCCAGCAGTGTTAGGCTACGTGTATATCAATACAAAGAAAGAACCAATTCCTGACCCCTAGGAGCTTACATTTTATTGTGAAATAACATGTACACATAAGTATATACTGAATAAATATATACTAAATAACTTCTGGCTATATCTGCTATAGCCAAACTGGCCATATCTTTTCACCTGACAATCTAGGGTACACTGAGTCCAAGCTCCAATTGGCTGTGTTCCCTTCACTGTTAGACACCAGTGACTAGCACCTCCCTTTTATTTAATGAATTAACACCTACTAACACATATGAAGTCATAAAAAACAAAGAGGAAGCCAGCTACTGGAGGTTACCTGACTGCCCTGGACTGGACTGAAGCATGTGGTGGTTCTCCAAACTAGAGTTTGCTGGTTCCCCTGGCTATGCTAAAGTACAGGGGTGGGAATAGACGGTGTGGGCAGCTCCTGATGTTGGCATTTGCTTGCTCTGCCATCCTGGGTTTCAGAATCTCCCTCTAATTCCTTGAGGTAGGGGCTGCTGTTGGCTTGCTATGACCCCCACGCATCTTGGCCTGTGCTCCCCATTTTAACTGAGTGAAATGGACCTTTCTTGATAATCCTCCAAGTTTCTCACACTAAAAGACTCACTGTCTTTCCATTGTCTTTGCTGTTCCAGTGTTTTTACTGAGACACAATTTTTGGAGGTTTTAGAGGTCAATAATGATAAGTGAGAGTCAGGTACTGCTTATTCTGCCATCTTGGTTCCTAGAAGTCTGATAATTTCTTGAAACATGCTGTCTAGGCTCTTTTTAACCATGGCTTTCTGGTAGTTTAAAAATTTTTTAAATTATGTCTCCTGAATCTATTTTCCAGGTCACTTATTTTTCCAATGAGGTATTTTCCATTTTCTTCTATTGTTTTATTCTTTTACTGTTGATTTTTGATATTGTTTGATTAATTCTTGATGTCTCATAGTCATTAGCTTCCAGTTCTCCAATTCTAATTTTTAAGAAATAATTTTCTTCACTTAGCTTTTGTACCTCTTTTTCCATTTGGCCAATTTTAAGGACTGATTTTCTTCTGTTTATTTTTCGTTACACATTTGGCCAATTGTATTTTTTAAGAAATTATTTTCTTCAATCAATTTTCTTCCTTCCTTTTGCATACTGTTGACTCTCTTGCATACCTGTAATTTCTTTTCCCAATTTTTATCCAACCTCTCTTATTTGACTTTTAAAATATTTTTTGAGTTTTTTCCAGAAGGCTTTTTGGGTATGAGAGCAATTCATATGCCACTTTGAAGTTTTGCATACAGGCATTATAACATTGAAGTCCTCTTATGAGTTTTATTTTGATTTTCCCTGTCAGCATAGTAACTTTCTATGGTTTTTATTCTCTTTTGCTTCTTGCTTATTTTTTTTTTTGCCTATTTAGTGCTTTTTAAAGTTGAGTTCTTCTCCTTGAGCACAGGGGGCACCGAGCCAAACTTCTTGTGCTGGGATACAGGACGCTATTCATTGGTTTTGTGCACTGGTGCCTCCGGTGCTAACAGCTTGTTCAGTGCATTGGAGTGGTTTGACCTAGTTGTGCCTATTGTTGCCTGTTTTCTGGGGCTGGGAATTTGCCTTCTGTGCTGCAGCTGGAGTCCTCACAAGTGGCTTGCTGTGCCACCAGCCTGCTCTTGCATGACTGAAGGGGCCTTGGTTGATAATATGTGCTATGACTAAAATCCTCCTGGTGACTTGATGAGATGTAGTCTGCACTGGGGCTACACTCCCCTTTTACCTAAGTGAAACAGACCTTTTCTGATGTCATTTGAAGTTATCTACAGTTGGAAAATTGGTTCAGGCCATCTTTTTGTAGGTTCTGTATCTGCAGTATCTGTTTAGAGGTTTGATTTAATGTTGTCTATTAGAAAAAACTGGGGAGAACTCCAGCAACTTTCTGGCTTCTCTCTGCCACTTTGACTCCAGTCTATCAGTACAGTTTGACAGATGCATCAATAAAGAAATTGAGGATAAAATGGGCAAATAGACTAGAACTGAGGTCAAATCAGGGTTTTCTGAAGATGTCTCCAGTTCCAACTATGTAACAGATTTGCACTGACTCCCATTACAAATACAAAAGCAATGCAAAGTAGTTAAGTAGAAAACAGAGAGGAAGATCACCAGCATTTGAGGGGACCATGAAAAAGACAAATGAATTGAATTTTATTGGACATGTTCCATGAGGTGGATGTGGAGGGAGAGTCCCTGGAAAACCAGTTCCAATGCAAAGAGAAAAAAAGACAGAAAAAAATATTGGTTTTATAGTTACAACTGGGCTAAAATCTCATCTCTCAAATGAAGTACTAGCCATGTGATAATATAGAACTCAATTTGTATGGTTGGGAAATTCCATTCTTTTTTTAATAGTATTTTTCCCCAGTTACATGATAAGACAGTTGTTTGTATTCATTTTTACAGAATTTTGAGTTCCAAATTTTTCTCTCCCCCCGCCCTTCTGCTCTTGACAGTGACAGGCAATTTGGTATAGGCTATACATGTGCTCTCATGTAAAACATATTTCCATATTAATCACAGTTGTGAAAGAAGAAATAGATCAAAAGAAAATAATCCATAAAAAAGAATGAAGTGAAAAAAATTGATTCAATGTGGATTCAGAGTTCATCAGTTCTTCATCTGAATGTGGATAGAATTTTCCTTCATGATTATTTTCTGCTTGCCTTGGATTATAGTGCTGCTGAGAAGAGCTAAGTCATTTATAGTTGATGACCACATAATATTGCTAATGCAATGTTTTCCTCGTTCTGCTCATTTCATACAAGTATTTACAGGCTTTTATTAAATCAGCCTATTAATTATTTCCTATAACATGATAGTATTCTATTACATTCATATGTCACATCTTGTGCAACCATTCATCATTTGATGGACATCTCCTAAATTTTCCATGTTTTTACACCACAGAAAGGGCTGCTATAAGTATTTTGTAAATGTAGATCCTTGCCCCTTCTTCTGATCTCTTTGGGGTTCATACCTAGTAAAGGAATATCTGGATCAAAGGGTATATGCAGTTAGATTGCCCTTTGAGCACAGTTTTAAATCACTCTCAAGGGTGGTTGAATCAGTTCAAATCTCAACCAACAAAGTACAATTTTCTCACATCCTATCCAACATTAAATCATCATCCTTCTTTTTTTTGTCATGTTGGCCAATCTGATAGGTGTGAAGCAGTACCACAAAGTTGTTTTGATGTGAGTTTCTCTAATCAAAAGTGATTTAAATCACTTCTTCATATGCCTGCAGATATCTTTGAATTTTATATCTGAAGACTCACTGTCTGTTCATATCCCGTGACCATTTCTAATTTGGAGAATGCCTTTTATTCTTATAAATTTGATTCAGTTCTTTAAATATTAGAGAAGTGAGGCCTTTATTAGAGACATTTGGGGTCAAGATTGTTTCTCGGCTTTCTACTTTCTTGACTTCATTTATACAAAAGCCTTTTAATTTAATATAATCAAAATTATTTATTTTGCATTTCATAATGCTTTCTATCTCTTTTTGATTATGAATTCTTCCTTTCCCCACAGACCTGTCAGGTAGAATACTCCTTGGTCTTCTAATTTGTCTAATTATGTCTGAGCATGAATCCATTTTGACTTTATCTTGGTAGATGATCCTTTGTATGCTTTCATTAATTCCCTTGTTATTCTTCAACTTTTGTTTTTCTAGATGAATTTTGCTGTTATTTTTCTAGCTCTATAAAATATATTTTGGTATTTTTATTGGCATGGCCCTGCATAAGCAAATTAATTTAGGTAGAATTGTCATTTTTATTATACTAGCTTGGCCCACCCATGAGCAATTGATATTTTTCCAATCGTTTAGATCTGACTTTGTGTGAAAAGTATTTTGTAATTTGGTTCATATTGTTTCTCGGTATGCCTTGAAGGTAGACTCCCAAGTATTTTATTCTATTTATGGTTATTTTAAATGGAATTTCTCTATCTCTTTTTGCTGGGCTTCATTGGTCATATAAAGAAATGCTGATGATTTGTGTGTGTTTATCCTGCAACTTTGCTAAAGTTGTTAATTATTTCAAATAGTTTTTAAATTGAGTTTCCAGAGTTTTCTAAGTATACCATGATACCATCTTCAAAGAGTGATCTTGTTTCCTCATTGACTATTCTAATTCCTATAATACTATATTGAGTAGCAGTGGTGATAATGGACATCCTTGCTTCAGCACTGATCTTATTCCCATTATAGATATTGCTTGCTGATGATTTTAAGATAGATGATGCTTATCATTTTAAGGAACACTCCCTTTACTCCTAAGTGCTGTTTTCTTTTTTTTAACAGGAATAGGTGTTGTATTTTGTCAAAACCTTTTAAACCATCTATTGAGATAATCACATGATTTCTGTTGGTTTTGTTATTGATATAGTCAGGTATGCTGATAGTTTACCTAATATTGAACCAAACCTGCATTCCTGGTATAAATCTCATCTCTTGATAGGGTGCAATCCCTGTGATATATTACTATAATTGCATTCAATTTTTTTTGCATGTATATATATATATACATATATATGTATATACATACATACATATATATATACACATACGTGTGTGTGTGTGTGTGTGTGTGTGTGGTTTAGGTATTAGTATCTTATTTGTGTTTTAAAATGAAATTAGCAGGGCTCCTTTTTTTGTCTATTTTTCCATATACTTTAAATAGTATTTGAATTGTTTTTAAATGTTTGGTAGAATTCACTCATATACCCATCTGGACCTAGAGATTTCTTTTCTTAGGGAGTCCATTAGTGGCTTATTCAATTTCATTTTATAAGTTGATGTTATATAGATATTCTATTCCCTGATCTATTAATCTATGTAATTTATATATTCAAAAATATTCATAGATTTCACTCAGATTTTCAGATTTACTGGCATATCATTGGGCAAAATATTTCCCAATAATTCTGATATTTTCTTTTCTGTATGTATTTTCCTGGCCAGTTATTTTTTTCCCATGAGTTATTTTACATTTCTCTCCTGATTTTTTTTTTATTTTGAATTTGTTTGATTGAACCTTGACGCCTCATTGAGTCATTAGTTCACACTTGCCCAATTACCATTTTTAAGGAGTAGTTTTCCTCAATTAGTTAACTTGGTCAGTTGTACTCTGTAGATAGTTGTTTTCTTCAATGAAGTTTTGTACCCTTTTTCCATTTAGCAAATCTACATTTTAAGCAGTTATTTCGTTTTCCTAAGCTGTTGACTCTTTTTTCATGATTCTTGTGCATCATTCTTGTTTATTTTCCTAATTTTTCCTCCACCTCTATTATATTACTTTTATTCTTTTTTTTGAGCTTTTCCAGGAGTTCTTTCTGGGCTTGAAACCACTTTCCATTTTTCTTTGGTGTTTTGTTCCTACATAGTTTGACATTGCTGCCTTCTTTTGAGTTTGTGTCTTTATCTTCTCTGTCACCATAACAACTTTCTATGGAAAGATTCTTTGTTGTTCTTGATTTTTGCTCATTGGTTTTTTTGGGGGGGTGGGGGTTCTTTTCTTTTAAATTTGAGCTCTACTCCTGGAGTGGAAGGATCACTGTCTCAGGCTTCTGTGATTTGCTTATTTTGCCTGAGGTTCATAAATGGATCCTCATATCTAGTACTATCCTAAGGGATTTGGGTGGAGGGTGGCTGGCATTGCCAGAGGCCATAGGGATCTGGCAGCTTACCTGGTGCTAAGGTGGGATGTTATTGGTGGTGTCTGGTGCGTGGTGACACTGGTTGTGATTGTATTGAGAGACACAGAATTGTCAAGGAGATCTGATGGCTATGCATTAAACTGAAAGAATATAAATGTATAAGCATAATAAAGAAACTGCTCTTAGCAGCTTCAATGTTCCAGATTTCTTTTTTTAAGCAAAGTTTTGTTGAGGGCTTATATTTCTTACATTATCATAGTTATTCCAAGTATCCATTCCTACACCCCTCTCAGAGAGCCATCTCATATAATCAAAAGTATTTTATAAAGAAAAACATATGATAATTGAACAATACATTGAAAGATTCCAAAAGCATGCAAAAAGTGTAAAACCTGAAGACATCCTACCTAAAAATGATGGGTGTTCTTTTATAACTCTTCATTTGAATTCTGCTTGACCTTTCTAACTTAGTTGCATTTACTTTTTTTGTTTGTTGTTATTGTTGCATAGTTGATCTTTCAATTTATATAGTTATAGATATTGTGAATACTGATTTTTTTTTTACTTTACTAACTTCACAGTACATCAGTTCATATGGTTGTTTCCATGTGTCTCTGTTTTCATCATACTTATCGTTTCTTGCAGCACAGTAATAATTCATTGCTTTCATGTACTGCTATGGTTACAGCATAGCTTACCAAGAGGAGCAAGTCTTATGCCTGGCCAGCATGCTGCTCGTCCTCCTGTGGAGCTTGCAAGTAAGAGAATGAGGCAGGAGAGCGGGTCAGTGAAGCAACTCTGATTTATTCAAGCAAGCACTCTGATTATGTAGTCTCTGCCAGCTAGCCCAGTGAACCATGGTAACACACATAAACAAACCCGAAACTATAGAAATGAACACAAGCTGGAACTATAGTGACAACAAAAAACCAGTGGTGGGGCTGTCCCTTCCAATGCCATCTTGTTCACCCTTCCTTGCTCCGGACTCAGTTTACCTGATGTCCGTCAGTGTGGCTTCCCAGATGGTGTGGTAGTCAGCGCCCCTTACACATGTACCATAATTTCTTTAGGTATTCCTTAATTGATGGGCAGATTTAGTTTTTGTAATTTTTCAACCTACTTAAAGTACATAGCCAATCTACACCAGGTTTTGTAGTAATTTAGGGTAGATAAGTAAAAGGTTTGCCAGGATTTAAAGGAGCAGACAAAGGGACAATCATTAAAGGTAAAAAATTAGAGTTTCTTTGGGTACACTTGCCATGCAGCTGGCAGGGTTTTTTTTTTTTTTTCTTTAATTGGGAAGGTAAGACATTCCCTGTTCAAACACAGAAACTGAGAGGAGGAGACCAAATACTTTTACACTAGAAAAGAGGTTCTTTTAGACAAAACTGAAGCACTGAGCTAAACTGATCAAACTTTCAGTGTTTCTTATCCAAAGATAAGCATTTGTTATTACAGTGGATAGGACTATCTACTTTACATAGTTTATTCTATTTTATTTCTCATGTCTTTTTACTATTAAGTCATCAGATGATTGGGGCATTTCTACATTATTAGTCCATCAAGATGTCGTGAAATGATCATGGCTCCAGATTTCTCCCACTTTACATAGGAACAATATGCTGTAAATGACAGCATGCAAGACTGAAAGAACTGAATAGGACAGTTTTGTGTCCTCAAAGTCTACAGAGCATGGTTAAATATTGTAAGAAGCTTCCTGCTTTACTTTTGCCATAGATAGTCAATAAATTTGCTGAGTTCTTGAAGAATGTATCATAATAGCAACATCAATCGCAATAACTCATTAGCATTCACTTTGTGGTTGATAAAGCATTCTCCTTAGAACAATCCCATATGGTCAATGTTACAAGAATCATGCCCGTTTTCTAGATGGTAAAATAAACCTCAGAGAGGTTGAAATGGCTTGCCTAGGGTAAAGGGACAGGTAAATGACAGAGTCAGGATTCAATACTAAATTTCCCCTAAATCAAAGTCAAAGTTTTATTTTTTTCCTACTTCTAATCAATACCTTGGTAATGGCATTGCTTTTTGTAATACAATATAGCAATATGCTACCTTCTGTGTTAAATCTTTCTTAGTACCTCCACCTCCCCAGGTTAACTGCTTTCTACATGTCTCTCTCTCTCTGTCTCCTTTGTGTATGTGTATTTTTTAAATACCTCTATATATACATGTATACACACAGACACACATTTATGTGTGTATGTGACTGTGTATGTGTAGACAGAGGGCACATGGCGAGTTAAGTAGGAAGGGATGATATCTAAAAATAAAATTAATTGATGAGAGAGGAATGTTCTGGCAGAAGGAGAAAGGGAAATGTAGAATGGCATAAATTATCTCACATAAAAGAGGCAAAAACATCTTTTACAATGGAGAGGAAGAGGGGAAAGTGAGAAAGAGTGAGTGAACCTTATTTTCATTGGATTTGGCTTAAGGAGGGAACATAACACTCAATAGGGTATGGAATTCTATCTTATCATACAGGAAAGTAGAGTGATAGAGGACAAGGGGGTGAGAATGACAGAAAGGAGGTCAAAATGGATGAAAGGGTAATAAGAAACAAATACTTTTGAAGACAGGAAGGGTCAAATGAGAGAATCGAATTAATGGGCAAGATAGGATGGTGTGAAATAGTTCGTTTTTCACAACATGACTATTATGGAAGCTATTGCATGAGTACACATGTATAACTTATATGGACTTGTTTTCATCTCAATGAGTGTGGGTGGGGAGACAGAAAGAGAGAGAATTTGGAGCTCAAATTTTTAAAAATAAATTTTAAAAATTATTTTTACAAGCAACTTGGAAATAATACATAGAGTCAGTGGGGTATAGAAATCTCTCTTGCCCTACAGGAAAATACAAGTGAAGAGAGATAAGAAAAGTTTGGGTGGGGGGAAGGGAGGTCAGATTAGGGGAAGGGGTAATCAGAATGCCTGCTATCTTGGGGTGGGGAAGGGGAGAGATTTGTAGAATATTTAGAACTCAAAATCTTGTAGAAGTGAATGTTGAGAAGTAAAAATAAATTAATTAGTGAAAAATTTTATAAGAATAACAGCTAAAAAACATTTTGATAAAGAACTTTTGCTAAAAGCAAAAGTCAGACACATCAGGTCATGTTCTTTGATATCCATATATCAGTTTAGACATTGCAACCTGTGCTGGGGCTGTAAGTGGTTATAATACTGCCATGATTGCCAATATAAGAATGGAGAATGCAGATTGTACAAGGAGTACACTTTGAAAGAGCAAGCTATGGAAGAGGAAGGAGAGGAGAAGAAGAAAGGAAGGAACAACGGATGAAAAGGAAGAAAAAAGGAAGTAGAAAAGGAAGGAAGGAAGCCAAAAGGAAGTCTAGTACCTGCCCTAATCCTCTACTTCACTTGGTAGCAATTGATCTGAATTATTCCCACAAGTAAAGCCATAAATGAAGAAGAGTGGTGCAAATGCTGTATACATAGCTGATGAGGAGATGACCAGGAATAAAGTGAAGATTGACTGCAGGCAGGCTGGCCTAATATAGTGGGCTACACGAAGCACTTAGCAATCAAGAAAGTGGATACCCTGGGACAGGAGTTCAGGAATAAAAGGGTTAAGTATTCTAGCCTCTAAGCCCTGCTTTCTGGATGGTCTCATTGTGATATAATAAGAAAATATAACTCCCATTGTTTTTGCTTGCAGTACTCATTGCCAGTGTTATTGATATATTGTTAATAACATATTGGTATTTTTGTTTCTACTGATAATTTTTAGTAGTAATAGTAGTAGAGTAGTAGTAGTAGTAGTAGTCCTAGTATTAGTCGCAGGCATATATAGACACACACACACACACACACACGTGTGTGTGTATACAGCACTTTAAGGTTTGTAAAGCACTTCACAAATATTGTCCTATTTTATCCTCACAGCAATCTGGGATGGTGGGTGTTCTTATTACTCCTGTGTTGCTTGATTGATATCACACAGCTTCTGAATCTGGATGTGAACCCAAGTCTTCCTGACTCCAGATTCACATTTGCAAATATAATCCTCCTTTATTCGGAGAGCTATCTTTAAAATTAAAAAAAAAAATAGTTCAACAAAACTAATAAACACAACAAGAAAGTCTGAAATTGTGCACAATGATCCACATCCATGGTATGGTTCTCATGGCATCCCATATTTTCAAAGAAGGTAAGAAAGTAAAGCCCCATGTCTCCTTTAGAGCCAAAGTTGCACATTATGATTTTACAGAGTTCACCTTAGATTCTTTTTTAACTTTTTTTATTTTAATTGTTGTAATCACACTGTATATTACTTTCCAGCTTTTACTTACTTTGCTTTCCATCATTTCATTTGTGTTGAGTTTATAAAAATTTTCACTGTCATTCAGTTGTTATTTCTGGAACTTGGGCTGTGCAATGTCAAGGTGCCCTTCTCAATTTGTTTCCATTCAGCCTCACTAAGCAACGACAGGAAAAATTCATCCAAGGAATTGCTCACACAAATAGAATCATTCGCACTCAACTATAAGAGTTTTCAATAGGAATCAAAGTGTTTGTTCTTTTCCCCTTCAATATAAGAACGTGTAACTTCTAAATATGAGGTAGATCTCAATTGTTTTAGAGAAATTACACCATCATTCCTAAAGGCAGTTGTCATTATCTTGGCAAAATTCCATGCCAAAAAAAATCTACCAATTACTCTTATAACATTGGGTAGAAACATTACTTATTGGCTTGCAACTGAGTCTGATATTCTAAAATTATAAAGGAGGGTATCATATGCCCAACTATTTAGCATACCATACTAAGGGAAACACATATACACGGGGATGCACACATACACATATATACCCACATATTTTGCATAGTGACCATACATATGTGTATATACTCGGATACGTTGTGTGTCATATAGAACAGACACTTTGGTCAAGGACCCATATTATCTAAGAACTTTAACAACAAAGTAGAATATATGTTAGATGGTATTCTTTCCATACCTATTTCTTATAGTTTCTTACCAAAGTGTTATAAACCTCTTTTCCTAGATAGTACCAAATATTCATGGTTGTGTGCTTGTCATAATAGTTGACACAGTAACACAATAATAAAGCCATCATTGAATTCCAGATTTCTAATGCGCTTGTGAAACATTATCAGATTAATCCAACATGAAGACCTATGTCCAACATTTATTGGCAATACCAAAATCATCCAAAACACCTTCTTTAAAACGATTTGGCATAATTGGGATAAAGGGGTGCTTCTTACCATCTAAGATAAAATGCATCAGAACTATAGAGTGAAGGAATTGTTCAGATAACAGTTAACTAATCTCCTGTCAGGTATATTTTAGTTAATGGATACATGAAGCAACCTGTCAGATGACTTCAAAATCTGCTACCATGTGATTTCATGTTTCTATGAAGCAGTTCTATTTTCAATCTAGTAAAATTATAAAAGTATATTCACCTGGTATTTCTACACCCACTTATATCACATTGTTGTTCTTATTTTTATTGGACAAAAACTAGATCTGTGATTGGAAATTTAAGGAACTCCCAAATGAGGAAAATCACTTTGAGAATTCAGGTCAGCTCCTTCTTAGAGAAATACCTAGAGAGCTGAATGACTTGCCCAAGATTACAGAGCTAGTATATTTCAGGGACTTCAGTTTAGGTCTTCTTAGTTTCAAGAATAAGTTTCTATTCAACATGTCACACCATCTGACAGTCATTCAGCATTCAAGCACTTTATAGTTGTATTACATTTGGACCTCCTAATCTTCTTGGGAGGAGGGTATTTCAATTCCAGTTTTATAGATGAGGCAACCATGGCTCAAAGAAATTAAGTAACATTACTTACAGTAAAAATCAAAAGGTAGAATTTGAATCCAGGTCTTCCTCATACTAAGTCTAAATATAGGGAATCCTGGTGTAATGTATGCATTACAAGAAGTACTCTGAACGTTGTTTAATCATTTCAGTCATGTCCAACTCTTTGTGACCCCTCATGGGATTTTTCTTGGCAAAAATAATGGAGTGATTTGGCATTTCCTCCTCCAGATAATTTTACAGATGAAAAACTGAGGTAAACACACCAAGTGACTTGCCCAGGATCATGTAGATAGTAAATTTCTGAGGCTAGATTTGAACTCATTAAGATGAGTCTTCTTTATTCCATGTCCAGGACTCTATTCAGTGCACTCTCTAGCTATGCTAAGAAAGTGTTAGAAAAATGGTATTACTTTCTTTTATGGCCTTTAATATTTTATACCTTACAAATTGCTATCCTTAAAGCTATAGTAGTATTTTAAAATTTGATTTTATAAAGTGGTTGTTCGCCACTCTGAAACTTAATTTGCAATAATACTGCCATCATTGTTTCTTTATTTCTGACACAAAGGAGACCCAGTAAGTAAATGCTTGTTGATTTGCCTTGAGTCTATTTGACCAGATGATGATGGAACAATTTGCTGTTCTTTTTTGTTCTCAAGGTAATTGGGTCTATAAGTAGGGTCCCAAAACATGATCAATGTGATAAAGTTTATTCAAGGGCACACACACAAATGCATGTAGACGTATATGTGTAAATGTATGCATGTGTGTAAAAAACTCCTAGACTCCTCATTAGACACATAGTAAGATGATACATAGGTCCTGGTTCTAATGGAATTTAACATCGAGTTCTGGACTGTTTGTGCAGGGATAAGTAATAATCAATGTTGTGAATTGTCACACTGATCAAGTCTGTAGTTCCAGACCCATGACACTACACATAAATTTCTCTCTTTTCTTCTACCAGACTCCATGGTGGACTTGTAGACTTCATGTACTAAAACCTCATTTGAAATTCAAGTTTTCCCCATCTCCTCTGTCTTTAAAGGGTTTCCCAAGTTCTCAATTTTAGGAGAGAACTGAGGTTCTTGTACAGGACACATGAACTCTCTCTTTCTCTCTCTCTCTCTCTCTCTCTCTCTGTCTCACACACACACACGCACACACACACACACACACATACATAGACTCACACACATGTGTGTTGTAAAACGATATTACTTATTGCCTCTTCTCATTTACGTTTCATATATTTAATAATATTGTTGGGCCTATCATAAACCTACTTTATACTGTAGGCATACAAACGTACATAACAATAGCTCATTTATATGATGGTTCCCATTTATAAAGTTTACATTTATTTTGCAGACTTTTGAAATTGTGTTTCAGAAGTAAAGATGTTGAGATGTTTCTAGTTGGTGGTTTTATTGAAAAAATAAGTTTCAGAGGGCAATTTAATAGAAAATTATTTCTAAAATTTCTTAAATGATATGGCAAGGCTGATAAAGATTTGGAAGATATAAGAATATTAGTCACAAAACATATATTTTTATTTCTCATCCCCAGCAGCAAAAGCAGGATATTAATATCACATTTCAATATTCTATGAAAACAAGTATTTGTTTAATGATTGAATTAATGAATACATGACTCTTTCTACTATTTCACTGGGGAAAATAATTGCTTGGTATAGTTCTAATTGTCACAGAGAAGCTGCTTATTTTACAACCTGACATACTTTCGAAATGACTAAATGCTGATAATTTTTAAAAAATGGTCAGTCAATTTCTATGTGCCAGGAACCATGATAGGTCCTGGGAACACAGAAAGGGTTCATCACCATCTCTGGCAGAATTTTGCCCAAGAAAGAGGAATTAAGTGAAAGGTGACTTTTGTCTTTGTACAAATAATATTTGTAGGACACATATAATTTGAAAGAAAATTGGGTTTATCTATTGGTATACCAACCAGAATTCATTTACTGACTTATTTGTTCAGGACTAACTGATTTTATAATAAATGAATTAAACATATCAATTGCAGCTTTATTTTCAAGCTTCTTAAATTGTCACATTGATCATAACAGTTGTTTTTCAGAAAAAGGAAAACTATCCAATCAGGCATCATCCTAAAGATATCACTATAAAATCATCACTCAGAAACATCTTTATTCCTGGAATGCATTTACAGAAATCTGCAATTTTGTCTAATGAATCATTTTTCAGGATTCATAACCCAAAGTGTACTCACAACAATCAAGAAAATAATATGGTTTGACAAAGTGTGGGCTGTGTGGGGAACAAGGACCTAGAGGGTAAATAAAATAGCAGGGCAATTATGTAGATTGGATGAATCCAAAGTACTACTATTAAAGACATTGTTTATTTCATTTGGGAGGTAGGGGAGGCTCTGAGAATTATAGAACAAATTGTTTTAAAATGCTGAGACTTAATCTTTTATTCAGAGTACAGAATGTGCAAACTTTACAGCACCAACTAAAATAAATTATTCAAAGTCAAATTTGGAATGGGACTCAGAGTAAAATATGTTGCTGAAAAGGCAAGCAACAGGGAAAAGGCAGTTTTCTCCAGATACATACAAGGTGGAAATGCAAATAGCCCACCAGGGCATATCTTTCAAATTAATGGTGCCTATGATGCATGTAAAAATATGGCAATCTATATTTTGTAACTGGGTGTTGTTACCCTGAGAAGACAAAAAGCCCCTAGTCTTTATTTAGCTCTCTTTTCAAAGCTTAATGGAAGCTGCATGATCTAATGGAATTTCCCTACTGAGAAAAGCGGACCTTTCTTTGCTTGCTGATTCTATTTTGTTAAATGATTTTGGGAGTGGGCTGCAGTGCACGTTAAAAAAAATCTGGTGTAGCAGAGCCCTCTATAATTATATAATCTACTTCCATTGTTTCCAGCTCCTGTTTGGACGCTTTTCCCCATCCTCTGTTCTATAGAGATAATTAGCAAATAAATTGGGATTTCCCCAAACACACTTCTGAAAATTGTAGCAGGAACTGCAAAGTGTGAATCCGCGGGCTCGCGTGTGTGTGTGTGTGTGTGTGTGTGTGTGTGTGTGTGTGTGTAACAAATGTATGCACCCTTGAAAAATCTGGTATTTTGTTTTAATTGCAGCACCACCAAATTTCAAATTGGAAAGGGACCTTAGTGTCTCTTCCAATCATGCCTGAGGCACGAATTCTCTTTTACAATAAGCATAGATTAATGAATGAATAGACAAATGACAAGTAACCATCCTTTTAAGGACCTAATGAGGGAGAATCACCTCCTGAGGAAGACTATTCCACTTTCATTAGGAGTTTTTTACTAAGCATCTACCCAAAATCTATCCCCCTACAACTTTTATCCAGTGTATCTAGTTTTTTTTTAAATTTTATTTTATTATTTTTTTAATGTTTTACAATCACTGCCATAAAATTAAGATTAATTTAAAATTAATTAAGATTTTATCCCCCCCCCACCTACCTTCCACTACCCCCCTCCCTCCCCACGACAGCATGCAATTCTGTATAGGTTCTACATATACTACTGAGTACATTTTCACTATAGTCATGCTATGTAGTTGAACTAAAAGAAATGGAAGAAATCACATAACAAATCAAAACATGATACACAAACACACACACACACACACACACACACACAGAAACATGATCTGCTACATTCTGTGAATGACTTCCATGTTTCTTTCTCTGAGTGTGGAAGGCATTTTGCCTTAGAAAACCACCATTGGGATTTTTTTTTAAATAAGTTCTTGGTTTATTACAAAATTCCAAGTCTACCAGAAAAAAACTCTAACACAACTGCGGTTGTTGCTGTGCACAAAGGTCTCCTGGTTCTGCTCCTCTCACTCAGCATCAGATCTTATAAGTCCTTCCAGGCCTCTCTGAAGTCTTCTTGTTCATCATTTCTTATGGCAAAATAGTGCTCCATTACATTCATATACAATAATTTATTCAGCCATTCCCCAGTTGGTGGGCATCCCCTTGACTTCTAGTTTTTGTCAACTACAAAGAGTGCTGCTATAAATATTTTTGTACATGTGGGACCCTTTCCCATTTTTATGATCTCTTGTGGATACAGTCCTAGTAGCGATATTGCTGGGTCAAAGAGTATATACATTTTTGTGGCCCTTTGGGAACAGTTCCAAATTGTTCTCCATAATGGTTGGATGAGCTCACAGCTCCACCAACAATGAATTAGTGTTCCAACTCTCCCACATCCTCTCCAGCATTTATCATTTTCTTGTTCTGTCATGTTTGCCAATCTTATACATGTGATGTGGTACCTCAGAGTTGTTTTGATTTTCATCTCTCTAATCACTAGTGATTTAGAGCATTTCTTCATATGATTATAGATATCTTTAATTTCTTCCTCTGAAAATTGCCTGTTCATATCCTTTGACCATTTATCAATTGGGGAATGACTTGTATGGTTATACATTTGAGTCAGTTCTCTATATATTCTAGAAATGAGGCCTTTATCCCCCAGCTTAGCTGTAAAAATTCTTTCCCAATTTACTACATCCCTCCGGATTTTGGTTGCATTGGGTTTGGTTGTGCAACAACTTCTCAGTTTAATGTAATCAAAATTATCCATCTTGCACTCCATAATGCTTTCTATCTCTTCTTTAGTAAAAAATTCTTCCCTTCTCCATAAATCTGATAAATGCACTGTTCCTTGCTTCTCCAGTTTATTCATGGTATCAGTCTTTATACCTAAATCATGTACCCATTTGGACTTTATTCTTGTATACGGTGTCAGGCATGGGTCTATGCCTAATTTCTGCCACACTGTTATCCAGTTTTCCCAGCAATTTTTGTTGAACAGTGAGTTCTTATCCCAGAAGCTGGGGTCCTTGGGTTTATCAAACAGGAGACTGCTATATTCCTTGCCGACTGTGTCTTGAGTGCCAAGTCTATTCCACTTGTCTACCTCTCTGTTTCTTAGCCAATAGCAAGTGGTTTTGATAATTGCTGCTTTATAGTACAATTTGAGGTCTGGTAGCATTAGGCCACCTTCCGAAGCATTTCTTGATATTCTGGACCTTTTGTATTTCCAAATGAATTTTGCTATTATTTTATTCAGCTCTAGAAAATAATTTATCAGATAGTTTAATTGGTATGGTACTAAATAAGTAAATTAATTTAGGTACAATTGTCATTTGAATTATATTAGCACAGGTTACCCATGAGCAACTGATGTTTTTCCACTTACTTAAATCTGACTTTATTTGTGCAAAAAGTGTCTTGTAATTGTGTTCATATAATCCCTGGGTTTGTTTTGACAGGTAAACTCCTAAGTACTTTATAGTGTCTACCCTAGCTTTAAATGGGATTTGTCTTTCTATCTCTTGCTGTTGGACTTTGTTGTTATTATATAGGAATGCAGAAGATTTGTGTAGGTTTATTTTGTAAACTGCAACTTTGCCAAAGTTGTTTATTATTTCAAGTAGTTTTTCACTTGAATCTCTGGGATTCTCTAAGTAAATCATCATACCATCTGCAAAGAGTGATAACTTAGTTTCTTCTTTGGCTATTCTTATTCCTTCAATATCTTTATCTTGTCTAATTGCCACAGCTAACATTTCTAGTACCATATTGAATAATAGTGGTGATAATGGACATCCTTGTTTCACCCCTGATCTTATTGGGAATGCATCAAGCTTATCCCGTTGCATATAATGCTTGCTGAAGGTTTTAGATAGATATTGCTTTTTATTTTATGGAAAGTTTCCTTTATTCGTATGTTCTCCAGTGTTTTTAATAGGAATGGGTGTTGTATTTTATCAAAAGCTTTTTCTGCATCTATTGAGATAATCATGTGGTTTTTGTTAGCTTTGTTGTTGATGTGATCAATAACACTAATAGTTTTCCTAATATTGAAACAGCACTGCATTCTTAGTATGAATCCTACCTGATCATAATGTATTAATCTCGTGATAAGATGATGTATTCGTTTTGCTTAAATCTTATTTAAAATTTTTGTATCTATATTCATTAGGGAAATTGATCTATAATTTTCTTTCTCTGTTTTCTGTCTTCCCGGTTTGGGTATCAAAACCATATTTGCATCATAGAAAGAATTTGGGAGGACTCCTTCTTCCCCAATTTTCAAAAATAGTCTATATAGTATTGGAATTAACTGTTCTTCAAATGTTTGATAGAATTCACTTGTGAATCCATCTGGCCCTGGAGATTTTTTCCTAGGGAGTTCATTGATGGCTTGTTCAATTTCTTTTTCTGAGATGGGTTGTTTAAGCATTCAACTTCCTCTTCTGTTCATCTGGGCAATTCGTATTTTTTAAAATATTCATCCATCTCATTTAGATTATCGAATTTGTGAGCATAAAGTTGGGCAAAGTAGTTTCTAATTATTATTTTAATTTCCTCCTCATTGGAGGTGAGTTCACCCCTTTCATTTTTAATATTAGTAATTTGATTTTCTTCTTTCTTTTTTTAACCAAATTGACCAAAGGTTTATCAATTTTATTAGTTTCTTCATAAAGCCAACTATTGGTTTTATTTATTACTTCAATACTTTTCTTAATTTCAATTTTATTAATCTCTGCTTTGGTTTTCAGTATTTCTAATTAGGTATTTACTTGGGGATTTTCAACTTGTCCTTTTTCTAGCATTTTCAACTGCATGCCCAAGTCATTGATCTCCTCTTTCTCTATTTTATTTATGTAGGCATTCAAAAATACAATACTTCCCTTAAGAACTGCTTTTGCAGTATCCCATAAGATTTGGCATGTTGTCTCATTATTGTCATTCTCTTCAATGAAGTTGTTGATTGTTTCTATGATTTCTTCTTTAACCCAACCCTTCTTCAGGATTAGATTATTTAGTTTCCAATTAATTTTTGGTTTATCTTTCCATGGCCTTTTATTACATGTAATTTTTATTGCATTATGATCTGAGAAGAATGCATTGATTATCTCTACCTTTCTGCACTGAACTGTGAGATTTTTATGTCGTAGTACATGGTCAATTTATGTAAATGTTCCATGTACCACTGAGAAAAAGGTATATTCCTTTCTATTCCCATTCAATTTTCTCCAAAGATCTATCATATCTACCTTCTCCAGAGTTTTATTTACCTCCTTAACCTCTTTTTTGTTTATTTTGAGTTTAGATTTATCGAGTTCAGAGAGGGGCAGGTTGAGGTCCCCCACTAGTATAGTTTTGCGTCACTTTCTTCCTTCAACTCCGCCAACCTCTCATCTAAGAATCTGGATGCTATACCACTTGGAGCATACATGTTTAGTAATGATATTGCTTCCATCCTTATCCCTTTTGATTAGATCTATTTCTGCTTTTGCTTTGTCTGAGATTAGGATTGCTACTCCTGCCTTTCTTAAATCAGCTAAAGCATAATATATTCTGTTCCATCCTTTGACCTTTATCCTATGTGTATCCCCCCATTTCAAATGTGTTTCTTGTAAGCAGCATATTGTTGGATTATGGCTTTTAATCCATTCTGCTATCCATCTCCGTTTTATGGGAGAATTCATTCCATTCACATTCACAGTTATGATTACAATCTCTGTATTTCCCTCTATCCTTTTTCCCACCATTTGTGCTTTTAGCTCTCCCATTTCCCTTCCCCTCCACAATAGTATTCACTTTTCACCACCTCCTCCTGCAGCCTTCCCCTCCTTCTTTTAGCCCCCCTCTCTTTTACTCCCCTTTACTCTAATTGCTTCTTCCCTCCCTTTTAGCCTTCCTACCCTTTCTTCCGCCTTCCCCTCCTACTGCCTATAGAGCTAGTTAGGATTATCTACTTAAGTTTATTATTCCCTCCTTTGAACAAATCGAATGAGTGTACCTCTCAAACAATGTTCATCTCCCTCCCCTCCTTCCCTCTGCTATAATTTTGTGCTTCTTCCTGTGATGTAATTTGCCACTTTCTCCTTCCTCCTTTTCACACCTCCTATTACAATCCCTTCTCATACTTAAATCATATTTTTGACATGACATCATTTACTTTATACCTGTTCCCTCTACATATATCCCTTTTATCATAATAGCTGCACAGTTCTCACGATTAACAGGTATCATCTTCCCTTACAGGAAGGTAAACAGTTTGCCCTAATTGAGTAACACGTTTTTGCTTTTGTTTTCTCCCCCTTGTTTACCTTTTTATGATTCTCTTGAGACCTGCATTTGAAGATCGTATTGCGTATTGAGTTCTGGGGTTTTGGTGAGGAATCTCTGGAAATCCCTTATTTCGTTGAATGACTTTCTCCTTGCCTGAAATGTTATGCTGAACTTCACTGGATAGTTGATCCTTGGTTGAAGTCCCAACTCCTTTGCCTTAAGGAATATTGGGTTCCAATTCTTTTGATCTTTTAATGTAGAAGCTGCAAGTTCCTGTGTGATCCTGACTGTATCTCCTTGGTATTTGAATTGTTTATTTCTGGCTGCTTGTAGTATTTTCTCCTTTACTTGATAGCTCTGAAATTTGGCAACGATATTTCTTGGGGTTTTCAGTTTGGGATGCCTTTCAGGAGGGGAATGGTGGATTCTTTCTATGAGTATTTTGCCCTCTGAATCTATCACTTCTGGGCAGTTTTCCTTGATGATTTCCTGGAAGATATTGTCCATACGCTTTTCTTCATCATGGGTTTCTGGCAGGCCAATAATTCTTAAATTTTCTCTCCTGGATCTATTTTCCAGGTCAGTTGTTTTTCCAATTAAATATTTTGCATTTTCTTCTATCTTTTCATTCTTTAGATTTTGTTTGACTGATTCTTGCTGTCTCATTGAGTCATTAGTTTCTATTTGCCTAATTCTAATCTTTATCATATTATTTTCTTCAGTTAACTTTTGCATCTGCTTTTCCATCTGACCAGTTTTTCCCTGTAAGGAGCTATTTTCTCCAGTTAATTTTTGAACTTCCTTTTCCATTTGTTCATTTTTCCTTTTCAAAATGATGTTCTCATCAGTGAATTCTTTTTTTTATAGTTTTAAAATCATTGGCCAGTTTTTCTTCTATTTCCTTCTTCATCTGTTCCAAGAGAGCTGCTTGTGCTTGGAAGAAGTTCATAGTACCTTCTGAAGTTTCAGATGGAAGTACAGTCTCAGCTCTGAAGTCTTTGGTGTTTGTGTTTTTGTCCTTATCCCCATAGAACGATTCTATGGCTTTTTCACCCTTCATCTGCCTTTTCTTGTTCATGATGTTGACTGAGTGTTGTAGCTTCTGGTTCTTTCAGTCAGAAGCTACAGAATTTTGTGTTGAGGTGATGTGTGAAAAAGCTAACAGCAGGTTTTTGTTTTTTGTTTCCCGGATCAACCCTGGGGTTAGCTTGTTAAGTGTGTGGGAGGAGTGGTCTGGTCACAGGAGATCTCCTCAGCTGAACTGAGGCAAAGGCGAGCTCAGGGGATGGTGATTCCAGCTTCCCTATTGTCTTCCCATTTTCCCTGGATGGCTGAGGCACTCCTAGATGCTAATGCATGTTCCCACCCCTCCTGGGACTCCTCTCCTGGTGCTGAGGCTGGCCTGAGTCCTAGTGCGAGTTTCTCTGCCCTGGGTCCTCTGTCCTTCCAGTTTGCCTCCACCACAGTAGGAGGAATCCCCCTTAGCTATTTTCCTAGCCTCAAGTGTTATGAGACTATTGGCCCTTTCTGCTGTTCCCACTGATTCAGGGTTTTTCTGCGGAAATATTTTATGGTTCTTTCACGGTCATCAGTGCAGGAGGAGAGAGCATTTACTGATCACTCTGCCATCCTGGCTCCTGGAAGTTCAAGTAGGTGACTTACCGAAGTTTAATCTTCGGGCTGAAGGTCTCAGGAGCTGCTGCGTTGATGTCTAGTTCTCAGCGACTCTCACCAGCTTGGTTCGGCTTATCTCCTGCTCTGCCAGTTTCTCCCACCACTCTCAGGTTTCTCAGGTCCCTTCCGCTCTGCTGCACTGACTGAGCTGCACTGTGCGCTGGGGGCTCACCCCCGTGGAACAGATGCTTCCCGTGGACCTTCCAGTCTAACCTGGGCTCAGAATCCGTCACAGTCTGTCTCCCACTGGATTCCACCCAGTTTATCTAGTTTTGCCTAAAACTAAATAATATACAGTTTCTCTTCACCAAGTTCAGTCCCAGCAGCAGGAATTTCATGACTCAGTTAGCAAACTTTGGTTCTGAAAGTTTAGAACTATAGATAATCAATGAAATATATCTATGAGCCCCAATTGACACTAAAAAAGTTCTTTAAATGAGTAATACTTGCTTGGTTGGAGCAAAGCATTTTGAGGCCCAGAAGAATAAAGAGCTAAGCACTTCCCTCTCTCTACCTCTATCTCACCATCACCCAGTCTAGAAATTTTTCACCCATTCAGAATATTCCTTCATATTTTACCCACATTTTTAGAAGATGGTCTGTCCAGGCCTGGGACTTTATTGATGTAGGGGACCTTCAAGGTAGAGATCCCCTCCCACAATTCTGATTAACAACTCATCTATAACACAATAATTAACCTGGTAAGTACTGAGAAGTAAGTACTGACTTGCTCACTCAATCAATATATATATATATATATATATATATATATATATATATATATATATATATATATATATATATATATATATATATATATATATATATATATATATATATGAAACAGGACTTGAATCCAGGTCATCCTGACTCCAAAAATGTCCTTATCTCTATGGTACCACATCCTGATTGTTGTCTTGATAATCATAAAAATTCAACGGAAACAGTATGACATTAGGTGCAACTACTTATTTCTTTTACATTTCTTCTGCCTCTATGTGAGTAATTAAATATTAGTTATTTTTTAAATGGAAACCTTCAGTAATTTCAAAGGGAGAAGGTGACATATCTATTATCTATTCTGATCTTTACCTAAGATAAATCTTCTTTCACAATATGAATGAATGCATGAATGACAAGAAATACTTTGAAGACCTACAGTGGTGGGGAGCTCACTACTTCCTCAGGAAATCCATTCCACCTTCCTTTGGAAGTTTTTCCTCGCATCTATCCAACATTTCCCTGCATCAATTCAGAAGCTAGTCCAGAAGGAAAAACCAAACAGGAATAAAGGAAAACACAATACTTTACCTCTGTGAGGCACTATCCACATGGGTGTACATAAGCAAAGTACTTGTGTGTACCCACATCTAACTGACA
This sequence comes from Notamacropus eugenii, assembly GCF_028372415.1. Taxonomy (NCBI): domain Eukaryota; kingdom Metazoa; phylum Chordata; class Mammalia; order Diprotodontia; family Macropodidae; genus Notamacropus; species Notamacropus eugenii. Next base: position 90,831,337 of record NC_092878.1, read on the forward strand.
GAACAAGTCAAAACTGCATTAGTTTTAATGAAAAACTATTGCTGATAGATTTTTCAAACTGACAGTGGTACAGTAGATAAACTGCTGGATGTGGAGGGAAAGACTTATGTTAGAATCTCACCTCTGCCATGTACTCAATGTGCTTGTGCAAATCAATCAGCCTCCTAGAGAATCATTTTAGTCCTCTTCAAAATGGTTACTTTTACTATCTGTCTCACAAGGTTGTTGTAAGGATGAAATGCATTAATGTGAAATATTGACAAGATCTATTCTAATGAAGATACTAGTTTCTTTCTCTCATTTTTCTAATTTATAAGATCCATCCAGTGTGGTAAGCACTGTAGTTTATTTACCTTTGTACTTCCCTAGATGCCTAGACACAGTGCCTTTGACTTTAGAAAATTATGAATAAATATCTTGAATATACATGTGTTAAACACATCCATCCATTCATTAATTTATGTTCATTCATTCAGAAAGCCTTCCTTATATATGTCATGTGGTATTAAGTTGGGAAAGACTTTAGAAATCCTCACTCGACTGCCTGAGTTAACAGATGAGCTAAGTGCGACATGAAGAAGTTATGTGATTTACACAATTTCAAATAACTTATAAGGAACAGAGAATTATTTTCTAGGTCTTGAAGACTCAAAATCCAGAATTTTGCAACTTTCTTTTACATGAGGTACTCTCCTAAGATGCATGAGACACTCTGTGGTTTATTTGCTTATAATTTGCATACACACACCCCTTCATTCAAGAGAATTTAAGGCAATTAAAAATAGGTTAAAACACTAACAATAAGACATTTTAGGACAAAACAGAACATGGTTGATTGACTAGAAATAGTCACTATAAACAGTCATTTGAAATGAGCTAGTAACTATGCTGGATTGTTGGATTTGCTTTTATATCTTTCAGAAGTTAAGGCAAGAAGGGAAACATTTGAAGTTCCAGTTTTCACTATTTTTTAAGAAAGAAAAAAAAGACAGATCAAATTCAAGGGGACAGAATTGTTCCTGGAATGTTGATGGACCAATATAAGCAAACCTGAAGTTATGAATCCCAAGAAGATTCATTAAAACAAATGACTGCTTTTGGTAAATGTGTTCTTTTGCAGATGATAGATGGCTCTCTTAGATAAGACCACAGTCTTTCCAAATCGGAGTTCTATTCTCACTACTCAGATGTAAATGACAAGGAAGATATTAGACATGCTGGTTAGTATTTTGCTTTTTAATTCCTCTAAAGTACCTGCAAATGTTAAGGGAACAGATAGATTACATGATGAAGTGGTCAATAGACATATTTTATATAGATACAGGTAAAAATTCTATTTTTACTTGAATAACTTTGCCCTTCTGCTCCAATTTCTTCAGGAATTAGACTTCCAAAATAATTAGATAGTCCAATAATTCCTAAAGGAAGATTACTTTATTATGGTGCTTACACAGCTAAAACACAAGTTAGAGTTAGGCTCTAACGTGGGACCAGAGCATGGACTGCAGAGTCAAAGAAGAGGAGTCCAGGGAAAAGCTCTCCATCACCAGAGAATATAGTCACAAAAACTGTGGGAAAATAGTCATCCAGCTATAGCATGGTGGGTGGGGGGAGAGGAGATTTTCAATAATCCCTTGAAGAACTTGCCCTTGAACTCAGCAAATCCCATCTATCATAACAACAATTTTAAAATAACATTTATATGTTATTTGTGCTATGCGTTTTTAAGTGCTTTACAGTTATTATCTTATTTGGTCCTCACAACAACTCTAGGACAGAGGTGTTATCATCATCCTCATTTTACAGATGAAGAAACTGATGCAAAGAGAGTTTAAAAGACTTCCCCAGGGTCACACAAGAAGTGCCTGAGGTCAGTTTTGAATTCATAATTTCCTGACTCCAAGTACTTTATCTACCATGTCATCTAAGTGCCTAACTACCATAAATCTCTCCTGCTTAGTGTGTAGACTATCTTTGCTTCAACAAATCAGGACAGCCTGGCATTTCATAATAACTATAGCTATTTTTTGGAGATTTCCTTCTTTGTTTCAGGCCTCAGAATTGGCATAACTGATCAGGGGCCGAAAACTCTTTGGTACCCATCTCTAATTTCATAATCTGGGAAGAGTTTCAAGTAAATTAACACAAATAGTTGATATAGTTACTCAGAAATGCAGTTTTTCATGGCATTTACACAGTGGGTACAGAGATCAATAAAACTGATAGGAAGAAAGGGACAATACACAGTACCACTTTCTTTTGGAAAATGTGTCAAGCATTTTGCAACCAGAGAACCAATGGCATGTCATTATTTCAATGAGATCTTATTATTATTATTATTATTATTTTATTATTATATTGGTTCTGGGAGTCAAAAATAATGAAAGAATCAATGAAATAAATGGTATTTATGCAATATTTAATAACCATACAAATCAAAAATAAAATCTCTTAGTCATAAATATATCACTGGCTTATGTATCAATGCCCAAAATTGATCATGGTTTTCTAATGAAGGGCCAGTAACAGACAAAAAACAATTTTGTCACTGAGACTGAAAAACGTTTTTTTCCATTTAGCCCCATTTTGATTTCCACAGTAATATTTATATATGGGGAAATGTTAATACTGGATTCATACTATAAAATTAGCTGAAAATGTAGCAAAAATACATACAGATTTAATTATTTGTACATATTAGCCGAAATGTGTATTTTTTATTATAACTGTAAAGGAGACTCAATTGTGTGTTTTAATAACGAATACTAGTTGTGTCAATCCATGCCTTTTTAACTAAAGTCTATTCCGATACCTCAGAGAACTGTAGCTTGACAAATTAAGAGTGGATCATTACAACTCATCAATGACTGATGATTTTTTAAAATTATTTTCATTCCCATTATTGTAGTTATTATGTTTATTATTCTCTTGGCACTTGAATTCCAGTACTTAGTATAGTTTCTGGTCTGTACTTAATAAGTTCTCTATCTATCTATCTATCTATCTATCTATCTATCTATCTATCTAATTATAGAAAGGTGGAGTTCTTGAGTTGGCTTCAAGTTTGTTCGGATAAAGATGTCACTACAAACCAGGAATCTGTAATCCAAGGCATTTGGGAGATAGAAGAAACCAGAGAAGAAGATCCAATCAGCTAACAGGGCATGTGGCAATAGGAAGAGGTAGGCAAAAGATAAAAGAAGTCCAAGAAGTGTCACAAGAAACCAGAAGACAGAAAAATTCCAGGTAAGGTAACTGACGTTTTTAGCTCCTTTACTGGAAATTGCTCGTTGAGCAATAGGCTTTGTTGATTGGCTATCTCCTCCATTACACTGTGATATCCTTGAGAACAGGGACTGGCTTTTTTGCTCTATTTGTTTTTGTCTTTCTTTGTATTCCTGTGACTTAACACAGTGCCTGACACATAATAGGCACTTAATAAATGCTTGTTAACTGACTGAGAAAGGCAGAAGCAGTTGATGAAAGCTCATAGACTGAGAACCAAACTCTGCCACTACTATGTAAACTGGTCTCTGATGCCATCCAAAGCCACAGCAAGAGAGAAAAATCTATCAGGGGTGCCTGTGTTGCCCTTTGTTGCCATCTCTGGTTTAAAAGGGAGAAACATCAGGGGAAAGACAGGCTTTGCATTTCTTTACCCAGTAGGTTGTTCTTTGCTATGAGAAAAGGCTTAGAATTGGTTGAACAAAGAAGAATCTCTTGTTATTTGCTAATCTGAGGGGCTGGGAAGTTCTGTGCTAAGAGAAATACTCATCCCTGGAAGAATACAACCATTTTTATCCAGCACCTCACTAAGGGTACCTATAAATTAAATGAATTTTCCACTGCTTCATCATCTTGAGAGCAGAAGAGATACTTTGCCCAGGAGAAGAGTGGTAAAGAAAAAGAGGAACAGTTATCAGAGAAGCAACTTAATGTGTCACAGATTATTCCTGAATGAACCAAGGATATCAAATCCTTCAGTCTAGATTTGTGAGTTATCCTGGTCACATTTCTTTCATGCCTTCCTGATAGGTTTCTTTAAGTCTACATCTATTATCATCCTGTGACAATCACAGGAGGAATCTCTCTCTTAGTCGTTGCAAGCAAAATTCTTGCTAGAGTCCTCCTTAATAGGCTGATCTTTCACCTGGAAGATGGTCATGTACCTGACAATCAGTGTGGCTTCAGAAAGGCCGAGTAACAGTCAACATGTTGTTTGCTGCTTGACAACTACAGGAGAAATGCCAGGAGTTGAACAGAGGTCTGTACACAATGTTTGTAGATATGGCCAAGGTCACTGACACTGTTAGTCATGAGGGCTTATGTAAAATTATGTCAAAATTTGGTTGCCCAGAGATGCTTATCAGTATTGTATGTCAATTTCATGATGGCATGTTTGTCTGACTTCTGGATAATGGACAATGCTCTCCTGCCTTTCCAGTCACCACTGGAGTGAAACAGGGCTGTATGCTTGCTCCCATGATTTTTAGCATGATATTTTCAGCTATGTTGTTAAATACTTTTAATGAGAATGAACATGGCATCAAGGTCAGCTACCATACTGATAGTAAGTTCTTCAATTTAAAAAGGTTACAAGTCAAGACCAAAGTAGAGGGAGTGTTGGTGCATGATTTTCTGTTTTCAGGTGATTATGCACTCAATGCAACCTCTGAAATTGAGATGCAACAAACTTTCAATTAATTCTCTGCTGCCTGTGCTAATTTTGGCCCAATAATTAACACGAAGAAAACACAGGTGCTCAATCAGCCACCACCACACCATCCATACGTGGAACTATCAGTTACAACAAATGGAGAAGTTTTGAATGCTGTGGATAAGTTCACTTACCTTCATAGTGTACTTTCCAGGGATGTACACATTGACAATGAAGTTGATGCAGGCATTGCGAAGACTAGCTCAGTGTTGAGGAGGCTCTGAAGAAAAGTCTGGGAGAGAAGAGGTATTAGACTGACTACTAAACTGAAGATCTATAGAGCCTTTTTGCTGATCTCATTGTTTTTTGCCTGTGAAATATGGACAGTCTACTTGCGCCATGTCAGGAAACTGAATCGCTTCCATCTGAATTGTCTTAGGAAGATTCTGAGAATGACCTGGCAGGATAACACTCCACACATTGAAGTCCTTGCTTGAGCTGAACTGCCATTCATTCAGTCTGTGCTTCAGAGAGCCCAACTCTGATGGACTGGCCACGTTGTTCGAATGCAAAATGTATGCTTGCCAAAAAGACTATTTTATGGAGACCTTATATGGGGCAGATGATCACATGATGGTCAGAAGAAGTGATACAACGTCTCTCTCAAGAACTTTGGATTTGCCTGTGCCACATAGGAGACACAGGTACAGGACTGCTCAGCATGGTGTGCGAACATCAGAAAGGGTGTTGTGCTCTATAAGCAAAGCAGAATTGAGACAGCAAAAAGTAAACATAGAATGCACAAATTTCGAGTATCCACCCCAAATATTCACGCAAAGTATCTTTACCCAACTTGTGGTAGAGCATTCCGAGCTCATATTGGTTGATTAGTCAGTCAGACACACTGAAACTTCTCTTTATTATGGTGATGTCATTTTGTTCCTCTTCAAAAATGAATGACAACAACCAACTCCAACTATCATCCATGGATACTGCCCACATTGGCAAGATAATGTGATCCAAGTTTATTGATAAACTTTAATTTATGATTATTCTCATTATGATCTACTGAGTAAAAATCATGATTGTTATTGCTTTTACCTAAGAAGTAGATAAACGTCTTATGCTTGAAAGTTAATGGTATCATTGAGACTGATTGTAAAATGGTAAACTTTCTAATGACTCGAATGGTATAAAAGTGAAATATATCACCACAAGACATGATGGGTTCCCCCCTTATTGGAGGGCTTTTAGTGGAGGAAAGACAAGCACTTTTCAAGTATATTGTAGCAGGAATTGTTTCATGCCTGGGTTAGACAAAATGACCACTAAGATCCCTTACAACGTTTCTTCTGTTCGTCTGGGAAGATGTACACACACGCACATGCACACACACACATGTACACACACATGCACACATACATACTTACACACTCATCAAGGGTTACCCCCCATTAACCCAAGGAGAGTTGAGTTATAGGTAGGTGGTCACTGTCCTTCCTAGTTCACTTACACTCTGGAGAGAAGCCACATCGATGTTGGGTATGTTAAACAGCCCATAGAGAGAGAAAAAATGTCCAAGTGTTACAATACCAATGTGAGACACTATGCATGAGGGTTTTGGTGCCAAGCCTAGCACATAGGGAAGGAAACCATCCCAGAAAGAAGAGAATGATTTGCCCAGAGTGATGAAAGAGGCACTAAGTGACAGAGTTAAAATTAGAACTCACATCTCTACACTTCCAATTCAGTGCTCTGAACTGTGTTGCCTCTGTGCTAAAATAGTCCACATTTGTCAACAAAAAATTCAATAAATAATATTAAAATCAACTTGGAATTGCTTATTATAATACCAAGAAGTCATAATGGAAAAAGATTATGGGCCAGTAATCCACTTGGCTTTAACCTTGCAAGCAAACTCTACATTTGGTGTATGGTTTTGCTTTGGTATGTTGGTCATTAAAGGACTTTTGGAGACCACTTGAAAACTAGGTTACCCTTCTCCAGATCACAAACAATCAGATCATCAGAACACAGATTTAGAGCTCCATCTGATGCTTCATATTTTTCTCGTACTCATTTCTCTCCAGTTTGCACACTGGACTTCTAGCATCCTCAAGTCTCACCATGCCCCATTTCTTCATACTGAAATCTCATTCTAGTCATGGAATCCAAATGCTGAAAGTGTTCTCCCTCAGACTGGATGACTCCTCCCAGGATGTACTCCCAACTTCCTCTAGCATGCACCCCACTCAGGATAACTTTGCCCCCACCCCCTTTTCAGCTTTCTTTTAAGTGTTTTCTTCCCCATTTGAATATAAATTTCTTGAGATCAGATGCTCTTTCTTTCTACTTGTATTTTCATTTCCAGTAGAGTGTTTGGGACACTCTAAGAACTTAAAAAATGCCAGTTAATAGATTTTTTTTTAAAAAAGACATTTCATTACATTATAAAAAGGATTTTCCAGTGGTCAATGAGAAGATAATATGCCACTTTTAATAAATATCTTCCAAATAATTTCTACTACCATTTAAGTCCAGAGCTATGGTTTCATCTCCTGTGAGCACTTTGTATTGATACAAAGCATAAGGCCTCTCCATGCTTTAGCAAGTAGTCTTCATGAGTTTTTGAAAGAAACAAACAAAAAATCTTTTCAGCCACTTCCTAATCAATAAGCAGCCATGAAGGCAATGAGTCTTCTGGGGATGAATTTCTCCACATTTACCTGGATTGCTCCTCAGATGACAAACATATAGCTCATTACTAATTCTGTGCTTTAAGTTTCTCCAGTTTGTAAGAAACCTCTCAAGGCATGAGCTTCACTAGCATAGCCTCAATAACTGAGTTTCACAAATGAAAAGCTATCAGAGAAGGATTTTAGAGGAGTCCACATGTATTTCAAGAAGCTTCATATGTTGCAGAGCTGTAATCTGGTGTGTTTTAACCTATAGCAAAAATAGTAAGAGGAGGGCAATGAAAACTGGTAGCATAATCGGTCTTTGTTTCCAATTTCACAGGAAGAGATGGCATGACACAGTAGAAATGACACTAGCTCAGAGACAAGAAGTCCTGGGTTCCAATCCTGCCTCAGATGCCCAGTAGCTATGTCCTCAGGCAAGGCACTTGACCTCTCTGTCCCTCAGTTACCTCATCTGTAAAATGAAGGAGTTGGACCCAATGAGTTCTAAGGTTCTGCTAATCTCATATTTATATTGGTAGGATGTGTAGAAGAGAAAGGCCACATGAAAGGCTCTACCATGTCACAGTGAGATAGCAAAGTGAGGTAAGAGGAGTGCAGTCACTGTGGAGAGAAAGTAGTTACACCTGGATGCTTCTCAGGGGAAAGGCCCATAAGCCCCATTCATACCGTATATCTTATGATTGGTAATTTGCCCATTGTACCTATATTATTTCTTGCAAATGAGGGCTATCATTATATCTAAAATCATTTCAAACTCTGTTTTTCTAAAAGAAAAATTATAACATTCTTTATCTTTGAAAGTACTCTTAAAATGTTAAATTTCAATACAACATAAGTGTTTTCTAAACTTCTCATTCATTTCTACTAAGCTGTTTCTTCAGTTTATTATTTTTTCTGTCAAAAATCTTAATGATCTACATTCAAGAAACTATAAAAATTAATTTGTAATGCTTCATGCACATATTATTTTGCTCCATTATCCCACCTCAAAGAAAACATATATATGTTTCCCCACTTCCAGAATACATCTAAAAATAATCTAAATTCCCCCCACAATATTTTTTTCACATTTGAAATCCCACATATGTTTTTTTCTATATGATACAATTATGCTTAGAACAGATGGTAGGCATTCACTTTTCAGCTATGTAATCAGTTTGCAAAAGTATTTTTAAAAGCACTGTAGGGTACAGCATGTTGAGAAATACTGTATTTTATTATTTTATGTTAATAAAAATCACAACTTCAACTGTTTTGAAAGTCGGATGGGAAGACAAAAAAGTGGAAAATTCAGCATGGAGTCTTTATCACCTTCTGGTATCAATAAGTAGCCATCATTAGAATCTGGTATTACTTTTTGTAATGGATTCTGAGGTATATATACCTCATCTGGACAATGATAGATTCCTTACTAAGCCATCATTTTCATACGTTTGGAATCATATATTAGAATATGTTCAAGTTAAGAATATTAAGAACTATGGTTATGCTTTTAAGTCATCGATTATGCCTCTTATTTAAAAACTTTTGTCACGAATATCCCTAAATTCTTGATATATTGATTATTTTAGTAGGGTTAGATTCTATCTCGTCTTATCTTCAAATATTTATTGCTATATACACATGAGTGCAAGATAGAAGTCCTGTGTCATGAAACTTTTTCATAGAAAAAAATTAAACGGTGATTAGCATTTTGTTTCTTTCTAATTTTCAAACATTTTTATTTAAAATCTTTAACTTCAAATTCTATACCTCTCTCCCTACGTATGCACCTCCCTGAAATGTTAAACAGTCAGATATCAGTTAAACATGTACAATTATGTAAAACATTTTCATATTAGTCATTTTGTACAAGTCGAATCAAATAAAAGAAAAAAATGAAAGTGAAAGGTAGCATGTATCAATCTGTACTTAAATAGTAGTTCTTTTTTTGAAAGCAGAGATTATGTTTCATTATTAGTTCTTTGGGATTTTCTTGAATCATTGCATGACTGAGAATAGCTGTCGTTCACAGTTCTTCATCAAAAAATATTTCTATTACTCTGTACAACATTCTCCAGGTTCTGTTCACTTCACCATGGGAGTGATCCATGTTTTCTATTCTCTCTTTTGCTCATTTTCCAGGCAATGGCTTGACTTTGTAACTCTTTGTTAAGGTAGGATTTTGCTTCCAATGTGGAGGGTGTAGTATCTCAATTTCAGAGGAATTGTGCATATGTTTTCAGAGATATTTCTAAGGACCTGTAAATTTTCAGTATTCAGTATTCCTAAAGTGAGGAGAGGTGCTGACTCCTCTCCTGGTCTGTACCTTATTCTGTGAATGACTACAAGTACTGTTTTTTGTCTTGGAACTGTGAGGATTCTCTATCCATCACCACCACAAGCTCCACCCATACCAGTGCTCCTCCTTGCCCCAGAATCACTACCTAGGACTGTGACCCAGAGTCAAGAATGGACAAAGGAAGAGAATCCTGCCTCAAAACCAGCAAAGAGATCCCTGCAATCCTCCTCTGATCAGCCTCTCAATCTTCCTACCATCTATGGATCAAGAGCTGCAGCCATCACCCCAGGAGGAGGGTCAGATCATGTTTCTCTCTCACCCAGGTTTGATAGATATTTCCTACTACAATTTTAAGGAGTTTTTGGTATATGTGGGCTGAGAATTCTGGAAGATACCCTAGCTGCCAGTGATTCAGTATCCTGATGCCTGCTGCAGGTTTGCTGGGGACCAATATATTCTGGAGCATTTTGCTCTGGACTGTGCTCCTCTCCCAGGCAAGTGAAGCATACCCTTCTTGTCAGACTTGAAGTGGTCCTGTGCCAGAAATTTCTTTCAATCTATCATTTGTAGCTTTTTCTGCTCTAGAATTTGTCTAGTTACTTTTTACAAGTATTTGGAGGGGTTTGGGGGAAAACTCAAAAAAGTCTCTGAATTTATTTTTAAAATTTATGTTCAGCATTCACGTCCACAAAATTTTGAATTTCAAATTTTCTCCCCATCTATCCCCTCTAATTCCCAGGACAGCATGTATCCCGATTACCCCTTCATCCAATCTTCTCTCACTTCTATCATCCCCACACACAACCTATTATTGCCTTACCTTCTATTTTTCTGTAGAGCAAGATAGATTTCTATACCCCATTGTCTATATATCTTATTTCCCACAAAATACTTTTTGTCATTCATTTTTAAAGCTTTGAATTTCACATTCTGTCCCTTTCCACTCCCCATTTATTCTCATTGAGAAGGCAAGCAATTTGATCTAGGTTATACATGTGTAGTCATGCAAAGCACTTCCATAACAATCATGTTGTGTAAGATTAACTGTATTTCTCTCTATCCTGTCCCACCCACCATTTATTCTATTCTCTTCTTTGACTTATACTTCCACAAAAGTGTTTGCTTTAGATTGCCACTTCCCCCCAATCTCCTGTCCTTCTATTATCCCACCTCTCATCTCCTTCCCCCTTGTTTTCCTGTAGGGTAATATAGACTTCCATATTCAAGTGATTGTATATATGATTGCCCCTCAAACCAAATCTGATGAAAGTAAAGCTCACTTATTCACTCTCATCTTCCCCCTCTTCCCCTCCATTGTAAAATCTCTTTCTTGCCTCTTTTATGTGAGATAATTTATTACATTTTACCTCTTCCTTTCTCTTTCTCTCAGTATATTCCACTCATCACTTAATTTTTTTAGATATCATTCCGTCATAATCAGCTCACTTTGTGCCCTCTGCATATATATATGTATATACATATATATATACACACATATACACATATACACATATATACATACAGACATACACATATATGTATATATACACATATACTTACATACATATACATACCCTCACATACATACATACATGCCTAAAAACACACACACACATATATATATATATATATACACACACATTCATACATAAGCAAAGAATTTATATAGCACTTATCATATGTCAAGAATTGTGATGAATGCTTTTGAAATATTATTTCATTTGTTCCTCACAACAGCCCTGTAAGGTAGATGATTTTATTATTCCCATTGTGCAACTGAGAAAACTGGGGCAAATAAAGTTTAAATGGCTTACAGAGGGTAACACAGCAATTAAGTGTCTGAAACTGGATTTAAAATCAGGTCGTCTTGACTCGTGGGTCCAGGGCTCCATTCGCTATACCACCTAGGTGTCATTGTGTCGATCTGAAGTACTTTCTTTACCTGATAATTTTTGTTATCTTTCTATATATTGTCCTATGCAAACTTGGTAATTTGAGAGGATAATGCAAATGCACAAAGGGAAAGAGAATCATACAACTTTTATTTCATTTCTAGCCTCACTATCATCCTCAGATTGTAAATAACCATTAAAAAATAGAGAAATGAATTGCAAGTTGAGGGAAAAGATCAAAAGAGAGGAACTGGATACACTATCAATAACCTTGAGGCACTTATCTATAATAATATATTCCCCATATTATGGAAGAGCTTTAGATATGATACTTAAATTATTTTTCATGGTCTCTTAGATATCATGGACTAGGGAATAGCTACATTACTAGAGATGGGAAAACATTTTCAAATCAACAAAATATGAGGGAAGGATGCTATTTTAGACAAACTGGAAGAACGACACTGACATTAATTCCCAAAAGAATTTTATTGTACCTAATTAAATACATGGTTTGTTGATCTTTTGAAAGGGAGGCAATGTTCACCCATCGTAAGGCCAAAGTAAATTGACTGAGAGCAATTATTAGAATTACACAAGCAAAGAAGGGAATACAACGAATCAAAGCTACATTTGCTAGTAATGAATCACGATTAAAGCATAAGAATCTCCCAATATGATAAATCAGCTAAAAGAAGCAAAGAGAATAGGAAAGTATAGGTTTGATGCCACAGCTACACTTCAGCTTAAGGGTAGAGAAGTGTATCTGCCAGGTAAAGAAAATTACCCATTCTTAGAAATTAAAATAGAAAATTTTGTTTCATGTAAGGGAAGTAAGATTTAACATTTGGGATCAAGGTGTTCAGAAACGGGTATGGGGGCAGAATTATTTTTGGCATTTACATCCTGTTAATATCTGCAAGCATTTTGACCAAGGTCACAATATCGTAGTTGTAAGCCAACTATACCCCAACCATATTGCCAAGGTAAATCTAAACAACCTGTGTTATTTAAAAGGTGGTAACTTCATTTCCATCTTTTTCTTTTTTAATTAGATTTTTATTTCATTTCTGAATTCTCTCCTTTCTCCTACCTATTCATTGAAAAAGCAAAAAAAAAGAAAAAAAGAAAAAAGCTATACTTGTTATTTGTTCTTCATACACAAGGAAGATGAATGAATTCATGATGTTGGGGTCAAGGCATAGTCTTCAGCTGGCTGATGAGTCCAACATGAGCTTGGAAGTCTTTACCACAGGTCAGGCACAAATAGTCCATTAGAACATTTGCATGTAGATGTCTAGATTTGTACATCTCATGCGTCCTTTGTGCTATTATGACTCTGCTTTGCTCACAGAAAACAAAGCTTTCTTTGATATGGGAAGGTAATTGTGGGCAGTCGTGTGCCAGCACCATCCATATCTCATAATAGGCATTAAAGTCAGAGAAACCTTGGGAGTGTTTTTGTACTGGTTCTTCTGACTTTTGCATAAGTACTAGTTAAGTAAAACAAACCTTCACATACATGCTTCTATCCTGACTCTAAGTCCATCTGCTTCCTCTTTCTCTTTTTTATTTTAGTTTTATTTGCTGTTAGTGTTCTACAATCACTACCATATAGCTTAGATTATTCTCCCCTCTCTCCACCCTACATGCCCCCTCCGTCCCTGAGATGGCATGAAATTTTATATAGGTTCTATACATACATTTCTATTAAACATATTTACACTATAGTCATGTTGTGTAGAAGAATTAAAATGAATGAGAGAAATAATATAACAAACCAAAATGTAATACAAAAAAAAATGATTTGCTAGATTCTGTGATTGAATTCCAAAGTTTTTTTTTCTGGGTATGGAAGGCATTTTGCCTTAAAAGACCATGGGGGATTTCTTTAAGACCTTGTATTGCAGTGGAGTTCCAAGTCTACCAAAAAGCTCTAACACACTGTGGTCGATGCTATGTACAAAGTTCTCCTGGTTCTGCTTCTTTCACTCAGCGTCAGATCACATAAGTTTTTCCAGGCCTCCCTGAAGTTTTCTTATTCATCCTTTCCTATAACACAATAGTATCCCATTACATTCATATACAATAATTTATTCTGCCATTTCCCAATTGATGGGCATCTCCTTGATTTCCAGTTTTGGGCCACCACAAAGAGGGATGCTACAAATATTTTTGTACATGTGAGATTCTTTCCCATTTCTATGGGATACAGTCCTAGAAGCAGTATTGTTGGGTCAAAGGGTATACACACTTTTGTAGCCCTTTGGACATAATTCCAAATTGTTCTCCAGAATGGTTGGATGAGTTCAAAGCTCCACCAACAATGAATTAGTGTTCCAACTCCACCACATCTTCTCCAACATTTATCATCTAACTGTTCTGTCATGTTAGCCAATCTGATAGGTATAATGTGGTATCTCAGAATCGCTTTGATTTGCATCTCTCTAACCAATAGTGATTCAGAACTTTTTTTTCATATGATTATAGATATTGTTAATTTCTTCCTCTGAAAACTGCGTGTTTATATCCCTTGAACATTTATCAATTGGGGAATGACTTGTATTCTTATACATTTGATTCAGTTCTCTATATATTTTAGAAATGATATCTCTATCACAGACGAAGTTGCAAAAATTCTTTCCCAGTTTTCTGCTTCCCTCCTAATCTTGGTTGCATTAGATTTGACTGTGCAAAAATTTTTCAGTTTAATGTAATCAAAATTATCCATTTTGTACTTCATAATGCTTTCTATCTCTTTTTTAGTCAAAAATTATTACCTTCTCCATAAATCTGATAAATACACTAATTCTTGCTCCACTAATTTGTTTACAATATCAATCTTTATACCTAGATCATGTATCTGTTTGGACTTTATTCTTGTGTATGGTGTCAGGCATTGGTGTATGCCTAGTTTCTGCCACACTTTTATCCAATTTTCCCAGCAATTTTTGTCAAACAGTGAGTTCTTATCCCAGAAGCTGGGGTCCTTGGGTTTATCAAACAATAGATTGCTATATTCATTGATTACTGTATCTTGAGTACCTAGCATATTCCACTTGTCTACTCTTCTCTTTCTTAGCCAGTACCAAGTGGTTTTGATAATTTTTGCTTTATAATAAAATTTGAGATGTGGTAGAGCTAGGCCACCTTCCCTAGCATTACTTTTCATTAATTCCCTTGCTATTCTGAATCTTTTGTCCTTCCAGATGAATTCTGATATTATTTTATCCAGCTCTAGAAAATAACTCTCAATTAGTTTGATTGGTATGGTACTAAATAAGCAAATTAATTTAGGTAGAATTGTCATTTTTATTACATTTGTTCAGCCTACCCATGAGGAACTCAAGTTTTTCCACTTATTTAGATCTGGCTTTATTTGTGTGAATAGTGTCTTGTAATTGTGTTCATATGGTCCCTGGATTTGTGTGGTTAGGTAGACTCTTAAATATTTTATAATGTCTACCCTAGCTTTAAATGGGATTTCTCTTTCTATCTATTGTTGTTAGGCTTTGTTAGTAATTATACAGAAATGGAGAAGATTTGTATGGGTATATTTTGTAATCTGCACCTTTGATAAAGTTGTTTATTATTTCAAGCAGTTTTTTACTTGAATCTCTGGGATTCTCTAAGTATATCCTCATGTCATCTACAAGGAATGATAACATAGTTTCTTCTTTGCCTATTCGAATGCCTTCAATTTCTTTATCTTCTCTAATTGCCACAGCTAACATTTCTAGCACCATATTCAATAATAGTGGTGACAATGGACATCCTTGTTTCACCCCTGATCTTATTGGAAATGTATCTTCCTTGTCTCCATTGCATATAATGCTTGCTGAAGGTTTTAGGTAGATAATGCTTATTATCTTGTGGAAAGTTTCCTTTATTCCTGTGCTGCCCAATGTTTTTAATAGGAATGGGTGCTGTAGTTTGTCAAAAGCTTTTTCTGTATCTATTGAGATAATCGTGTGATTTCTGTTAGTTTTGTTGTTGATATGGTAGATAATGCTAATAGTTTTCTTAATATTTAACCAGTCCTGCATTCCTGAATCCTATCTAATCATAATGTATTATTCTTATGATAAGTTGCTGTATTCTTTTTGCTAAAATTATGTTTAAAATTTTAGCATCTATATTCATTAAAGAAATTGGTCTATAATTTTCTTTTTCTGTTTTGTCTCTCCCTGGTTTAGGTATCAAAAGCATATTTGTAGGATAAAAAGAATTTGAGAGGACTCCTTCCCCAATTTTTCCCATAGTTTATGTAGTATTGGAATTAACTGTTCTTTAAATGTTTGATAGAATTCACTTGCAAATTCATCCAGCCCTGAAAATTTTTTCCTAGGGAGTTCATTGATGGCTTGTTCAATTTCTTTTTCTGAGATGGCGTTGTTTAAGTATTCAACTTCCTCTTCTGGGCAATATTTTTTAAAATAATCATCCACCTCATTTAGACTGTCAAATTTATGGACATAAAGTTGGGCAAAGTAATTTCTAATTAATGGTTTAAATTCTTCCTCAATGGAGGTGAGTTTACCCCTTTCATTTTTGATATTGGTAATTTGATTTTCTTCTTTCTTTTTTTTAATGAAATTGAACAAAGGTTTACCAATTTTATTGGTTTTTCATAAAATCAGCTCTTACTTTTATTTGTTATTTCAACGGTTTTCTTAATTTCAATTTTATTAATCTTTCCTTTGGTTTTCAGCATTTCTAATGTGGTATTTACTTGGGGATTTTCAATTTGTTCTTTTTCGAGCTTTTTCAGGTCCATTTCCAGTTCATTGATCTCCTCTTTCCCTATGTTATTCATGTAGGCATTCATAGATATAAAATTTCCCCTAAGAACTGCAGGATGCCATAAGATTTGGTAGGTTGTTTTACAATTGTAATTCTCTTGAATGAAATTGTTGATTGTTTCTATGATTTGCTGTTTAACTCACTCCTTCTGTAGCTTTAGATGATTTAGTTTCCGATTAATTTTTGGTTTATCTTTCCAAGACCTTTTATTACATATGATTTTTATTGCAATCTGATCTGAGAAGGATGCATTGACTATGTCTGCCTTTCTGCACTAGATTGTGAGGTTTTTAAGCTCCAGTATTTGGTCAGTTTTTGTGTATGTGCCATATAGCGGTGAGAAAAATGTATATACCTTTCTATCCCCATTCAGTTTTCTTCAGAGATCTATCATATCTACCTTATCCAGAGTTTTACTCACTTCCTTAGATTCTTTCTTGTTTATTTTAAGGTTACATTTATCAAGTTCAGAGAGGGGGAGACTGAGATCCCCCACCAGTACAGTTTTGCTGTCTAGTTCTTCCTGTAACTCTCTTAACTTCTGCTCTAAGAATCTGGATGTTATACTACTTGGAGTATATATGTTTAATAAGGATATTGCTTCATTGTCTATGGTGCCTTTTAGCAGGATATAGTTTCCTTCCTTATCTCTTTTGATTAGATCTATATCTGCTTTTGCTTTGTTGGAGATTATGATTGCTACCCCTATTTTTCTTGCATCAACTGAAGCACAATATATTCTCCTCCTGTCTTTTACTTTTACGCTGTGTGTATTCCCCCGTTTCAAATGTGTTTCTTGTAAACAACATATTGTTGGATTATGGCTTTTAAGACATTTTACTGTCCATCTCCATTTTAAGGGAGAATTCATCGCATTCCCATTCACAGTTATGATTGCTATCTTTGTCTTTCCCTCCATCCTCTTCCCCACCATTTGTGCTTTTAGCTCTCTTCTCCTTTCACCTCCGCAGTAGTTTTAATTTTTTACCAACCCCTCCTGCAGTCTTTCTTCCTTCTTTCAGCCCCTATCCCTTTTACTGCTCTTTACCCTTACTACTTCTTCCATCCCTTTTAACCTTTAACTCTCCCCTTTCTTTCCTCCTTCCCCTCCCACTGCCTACAGAGCTAGGTAGATTTATATACTTAATTAAGTTTGTTGTTCCCACCTTGATCCAAATCAGATGAGAGTACCTGTCAAACAATGCTCCTCTCCCTCACCATTTTCCCTCTACTGCAACATAATTTTGTATTTCTTCCTGTGATGTAATTTACCATTTTCTGCTTCTTCCTTTTCACATCTCCTGTTACAATCACTTTGCATACTTAAATCACATTTTTATCATCATATAATTACTCTTTAGCCATTCCCTCTATCTCTGAATATATTTTTTTATATTTCATATTAGATATTCTCTAGATTAAAGAGTATCATTTTCCCTTATACATAGGGAGGTAAACAGTTTGCCCAAACTGAATAACAAGTTTTCTTTTCCCTTGTTTACCTTTTTATGTCTCTCTTGAGACCAGGGTTTGAAGATCAAATTTTCTACTGAGTTTTGGCCTTTTTATCAGGGAAGTCTGGAAATCCCTTATTTCATTGAACATCCATCTCCTTGCCTGAAATGTTATGCTGAACTTTGGTAGGCAATTGATCCCTGGTTATAGTCCCAGCTCCTTTGCCTTGCAAAATACCATATTCCAATTCCTTTGATCTTTTAATGTAGAAGCTGCAAGGTCCTGTGTGATCCTGACTGTAGCTCCTCGATATTTGAATGGTTTCTTTCTAGCTACCTGTACTAGTTTCTCCTTCACTTGATAGTTCTGGAATTTGGCAACAATATTTTTGTTGTTTTTAATTTGGAGTCCCTTTTGGGAGAGGAACGACAGATTCTTTCCATGAGTATTTTGCCCTCTGCACCTAGCACTTCTGGGCAATTTTCCTTGATGATTTCTTGCAAGATATTGTCCAGACTCTTTTTATCATCATAGCTTTCTGATAGGCCAATAACTGCTAAATTTTCTCTCCTGTATCTATTTTTCAGGTCAGTTGTTGTTCCAATTAGATGTTTTACATTTTCTTCTATTTTTTCATTCTTCAGATTTTGTTTGACTGATTCTTGATGTCTCATACAGTCATTGTCCAATTCTAATTTTCTTCAAATTGTTTTCTTCAGTTAACTTTTGCATCTCCTTTTCCATCTGTCCAGTTACTCCTTTCAAGCAATTATTTTGTCCAGTTAGGTTTTGTGCTTCCTTTTCCATTTGCCCAATTTTCCCAGTTAGGTTTTGTGCTTCCTTTTCCATTTGTTCAATTTTCCTTTTTAAAGAGCTGTTCTCTTCAGTTAATTCTTTTCTCATACTTTTAAAATCATTGACCATTTTTTTCCCTCTGTAATGCTTGGTCCAGGTAGTACCTGCTTGCTCACAGTTCCTCCAGCGTTTGTCATTTTTCTCTTTTGTCAACTCATTATGGACCAACTGAATCCTGAAATAATCTCAGAAAGAGAGAATCATGACTTAAGCAGTTATAGGACAAAATCAACTAATTGTAAATAGTATCAATAAATAAATTATAAAAATCAATCATTCATTTTTCTATCTTTCATGTTCTGGTGGTTATGTAATAAAAGCATATAGTTATTGACACCAAGCTTGGGATGATGGCTGGTATAAAACAAGAATTAAAGAAGTTGGAAAGTGATAAAGGAATTGAGAGATCTCCTCCTTAATTTTTTTTTCATCTTATAGTAGAGAAGCAGTAATGTATAATAGAAAGAGGGCAATATTTGTAGCCAGAAGACCTGGATTCCAATCCTAGTCCCTCCAGTTACTATCCATATGATTTTAGGCAAGTTATGTAACCTCTATGAACCTCTAATTCAACTATAAAATATAATAGCTGCTACCTGTGCAAGGGGCAGCTAGATGACACAGTGGATGGAGTGAAGGTCTTGAAATCAGGAAGGCTTATCTTCCTGAGCTCAAATCTGCACTCAGACACTTACTAGCTATGTGACCCAAGGCAAGTCATTTAACCCTGCCTGCTTTAGTTTCTGTAAAATGTGGCAGAAGAAGGAAATGGCAAACTAGATTTTCCCAATTCTTTGCCTAAAATAACTCTAAATGGGGCCACAAAGTCAAAAAGACTGAAACTACTGAACAACAACTTATGAACTCTAACTACAAATGACAAGAGAGTATTTGGGGAGGATATATGGCACAGTGGATAGAGTGTTGGGCTTATCTTCCTGAGCTCAAATATGGCCTCAAACAATTACTAGTTATGCGATACAGGTGAAGATAAAATAGTTGGACACGTAACAAGTGACTCATTTAAGATGGGAAAAAGAGTGCAGCAAGGATATACATTGTCATTTTATTTATTTACATGCAGCTTAAGTCATGCAAAATACCAGGCTGGAAGAATCAAAAGCTCACATTAAGGCTGTCAGGAGAAATATCAACAATCTTAGATATGTAGACAATATCACTCTGATGTCAAAAAGTGTTATCACTGTTGATAAGAGTGAAAGTTAATTTGAAGTTTAACGTTAAAAAAAAAAACAACTAGGATTTTGGCAGCTCTTCCAATCATGTACTGGCAAATAGAGGGAGAAGAAATGGAAACTACATCAAATTTTATATCCCTAGCTCAAAGATCACTGCAGATGGCAGCTGCAGTCATTAAATTAAAAGATACTCTTTGGATGGAAAGCTATGGCAAATCTGAACAGTATGCTAAAAAAACAGTAGAGATATCACTTTGTCAGCAAAGGCCCGTATAGTCAAAGGTATGGTTTTTGAAATAGTAATGTATGGTTGTGAGAACTGGACTATAAGTAAATCTTGTTGAAGTTGTATACACATTCTTCTGGAGTGGGCACAGTGAAAGGGAGTGCTGTGAAATTGGCATGGGTTTTGCAATCAAAATTAATCTAATCATCAAGCTGGTATGCCTGAAACAATGAGTGAATGACACACTCATGACAGTGGGATTGTAGAAAAATGCTATGACATCATCATCAAAGCCTATGCTTCCACCATGACAAACCCAGATGAAGTCAAAGAAAAATTTTACGAAGACCTACAGACCCTTATCATCTATGTGATAAAGAGGACAAATTTATAATTCTGGGTGACTTTAATGCCAGAGTAGTCTCAGACTACCAGACTTGACAGGGAGTCCTAGAAGGGAATGGAGTTGGAAACAGCAACAGTAATGGTCATTTACTGCTGAGGACTTGTACATCTCATGACCTTCTCATCACCAACACTGTGTTCCATTTACCTAAATGTAATAAAACTAAATAGATTCATCCTAGCAGTAAATATTGGCATCTAATAGACTATGTGATTGTAAGGAGAAGAGAGAGACAAGATGTGAGAGTGACAAAGATAATGTGTGGTGCAGAGTGCTGGATTGATCATAGGCCTATCCTTTCCAAGCTAAATATTTACATTCATCAAAAGTGCCCTAAGGCAAAATGACTACCAGAAGAATTAATATCAACAAATTAGACCTCTTCTCTGAGTTGAACAGTTTGTTGCTAACTTGGAAGGGAAGTTGAGCCAACACACAGTTGGCAACAATGGAGCAGAAAACAAGTGGGCAGCTTTCATTTGTTCATCTGAGTCAAGACACTCATGAACACCAAGACTGGTTTGATGAAAATGATAGGGAAATTCAGAAGCTGATAAATGAAAATCATAGCTCCACAGGATTTGCCAGCAGGATAATTCATCCACTTCTAAGAAGGCAACATTTAATTCCATCAAAAGCAAAGTACAGACAAAGCTTAGAGAAATACACGATTTCTGGCCCAGTAAGAAGACAGATGAAATTCGGTTTTAGGCTGATAGTAGCAATCCAAAGCACTTTTATGATTTCCTGAAAGCTATTAATGGACCAAAAACCTATGGTGCATCACACCTACTCAGTGCTGATGGAGTCACAATGATTAGTGATAAGGACATGATCCTAGAGAGACTTGATAAACACTTCAATAATGTTCTCAACAGACGATCATCAATGATGAGGACATTGATCATTTACCTCAGGTTGAAGTCAATCCCTCCTTAGCTGAATTTCCAAGTGAAGTAGAGGTTTTGAGGGCCATTAGACTCCTTTCATATGGCAAAGCACTTGGTGTTGATTCTATTCCAGCTGAGATTTACAGGGTAGGGGAACCATAAAAAGCTGACTGAAATTTTCCAGGTTATGTGGACAAGAGGAGGTTATCCCCACAGAAATTCAAAGATGCCTTCATTGTCCATCTCTATAAAGGTAAAGGGAATAGATTGTCCTGCGACAATCACAGGAGAGTCTCTCTCTTAGTCACTGTTGGTAGCATTCTTGCTAGAGTCCCCCTTAATAGTTTGATCGTTCACCTGGATGATGCTCATATATTGGAGAGCCAATGTGGGTTCCAAAAGGGCAGAGAAACAGTAGATATGGTATTTGCTGCCCAACAACTCCAGGAGGAATGCCAGGAGCAGAACAGAAATCTGTACACAGTTAGCAAGGTCATTGACACTATTAGTCATCAGGGCTTATGAGAAACTATGTCAAAATTTGGTTGCCGAGAGAGGTTCATCAATATTGTAAGTCAATTTCATGATGACATGTTTTCCCAGGTTCTGGATAATGAACAATGCTCTCATGCCTTCCCAGTCACCAATGGAGTGAAACAGAACTGTGTGCTTGCTCCCATGCTTTTTTGAAAGATATTTTCAGCCATGTTGTCAAATGCTATCAATGAGGATGAACACCTCATGAAGGTCAACTACTGCACTCATGGTAAGTTTTTCAATTTGAAAAGGCTACAAGTCAAGATCAAAGTGGAGGGAGTGTTAGTGCATGATTTTCTGTTTGCAGATGATTGTGCTCTCAATGCAGCCTCTGAAGTTGAGATGCAACAAAGTATGGATCAATTCTCTTCTTCCTGTGCTAATTTTGACTTAATAATTAACAACAAGAAAACATAGGTGCTCCATCAGCCACTACCACACCATCCATTTGTGGAACCATTGGTTACAACAAACGGAGAAGTTTTGAAAGCTGTGGATAAGTAGTGTACTTGGCAGTGTACTTTCCAGGGATGTACACATTGACAATGACATTGATGCACCCATTGTCAGAGCTATTTTAGTGTTTAGGAGGCTCCAAAGAAAAGTTTGGGAGAGAAGAGGTATTACACTGATTACCAAACTGAAGATCTACAGAGCCCTTGTGATGACCTCATTGTCATACACTTGTGAAACATGGAGAGTCTACCAGCACCAGGCCAGAAAAATGAATGGCTTTCATTTGAACTGTCTTAGGAAGATTCTGAGGATCACCTGACAGGATAAGGTACCAGACACTGAAGTCCTTGATCAAGCTGAACTGCAAAGCGTTGAAACTATGCTTCAGAGAGTGCAACTCTGATGGACTGACCATGTTGTTCGAATACAAAATGTATGCTTGCCAAAAAAACTATTTTATGCAGAACTCACATGGGGCAAGTGATCACATGGTGGTCAGAAGAAGTGATACAAGGACACTCTTAAGTTCTCTCTCAAGAACTTTGGATTTGACTGTGCGACATGACAGACACTGGCACAGGACTGCTCAGCATGATGTGCCCACATCAGAAAGGGTGCTGTGTTCTTTGAGCGAATCAGAATTGAGACAGCACAAAGGAAATATAAGATGTGCAAATTTGGGGTATTGACCCCAAATATTCACATGGATTCTCTGTGCTCAATCTGTGGTAGAGCATTTCAAGCTCATATTTGTCTGACACACTGAACTTTCACTTTATCATGGTGATGTCATTTTGGTCCTCTTTGAAGGCTAAGGACAACAACCATAAGGAAAGCTGACTTTAGAATACTTTTGAAAGTCTCTTGCACATTAAGATCAAATCAGTCAATACTTAAAGAAAATAATTCAGAGTATTCACTGCAAGGTCAAATACTGAAGTCGAAGCTGAAATACTATTGCTTCATAATGAAAATACAGGACTCATTGGAAAAGACCCTTATATTGGGAAAGATTGAAAGCAAAAGGGAAAGGGGATGGCAGAGAAAGAGATGGATAGACAGTGTCATGGAAACAACGAACATGAATTTGGACAGACTTACGGGGATTGTGGAGTTATCCAGAGTCTGGCTTTTTATGATTCATGGGCTCATAAAGAGTCAAACACAACTGAATGACTGAACATCAACAACCTACACAGCTCACAAGCTTTGCACAGATCAAATGGAGTCAGGAGAGACCAGAATTTAAATTCTGCTTTTGATACTAGTTTTGCATTGGGACTTAGTCTTATGGCCAATCTCTGTGTCCCTGTGGCATGACTCCTTTTGTCTTAAATGATCCTGGCTTATCTTTGGTCCTGTCACTACTTTCTCCTAGTATTGTATCTTCAAGCATCACAAGAATCATTCTGAGAGGGAACTGCAAAATTTTATCAAGGCTTTTGTAGTATGTATTCACAAGCATAGCCTGATAGCTGCCTCCCTGCTTCTGGGTTTTCAAGGCTCCAAAAATTGGTTTAAATCTAGATAACACAGCTTTAGACTTGTCCTTGGTATAACTTCATTAGATTGTTGATGACTCCTTTGCCTAGCCTTAGCCTATTCTTGAAAGTCTCTACAGTCTTAGAGAAACAACAGGTGCTTGCTTGCACCTATTCTAAGCCAGGTGTGTTGGTACATAAGCCTGCTGTGGGATCAAACAAACATGACAGGTCCTGCTGGTCTACTTTCCTCTGAGACTATTTGTTGGATCCTTGATACTGTTCTATGGTAAGAAAACTCTTGCTGTGCTCCTGTTCTGAGCACAATGTTAAGCCCATGATCACTTACCCAGTGTAAAAGAGAAAACGTTAAAGCTGAGACCACAGTCCTACCCTACTCCTATTCCACATTTTCTTCTCTGTTCACTTGCCTCAAATTTTTGGTCTTGGAATGGGACCATGATCCACCATGCTTTCTCTTTAGATTTGCTGATCAGTATTCAATCTGCAATTCTTCTCACATTTTTGTTGGAGTGGTTGCAGAAGTTGAGCTGTACTGCTTCTTCATACTTTACCATCTTTGCTAGACTCTCATCAACAAATTTTATAACTCTTTTACTTCTTCCTTTATCCAATCATTCATTAAAAGATTAAACATATGAGTCAAGTACAAATAATGGATTCACTATATATATGTATGTATGTATATATATATATGTACTTTTGCCAGGGGAGTCAGAAAGTCTTTCAAAACATGCCATGTCTATAAAGGAAACTTGCTTTGTCCCTACTTTGATATATGTGTATTTTTAAAATGAAAATTTTTAATCAATCCAACTTAGAGGAATTTGGTAAAAGAAATGACAGCTTTTTTCTTCTCTCTTTTTCCCTCTCTTTCTCCAACAAAAGTAATTTTCCTGGCAAGCTAGCTTATAAACTTGAGAAGCTACAGTCCATAAGAAATTTTTGATTAGTCTGAATAAAAACTGAATGGCTAAAGATGAGAGGTCAAGATGTTTCATGTTTAAACAAAGGAGCTAGATGCAACCTAAGCTATCAGCCAACCAAAACATGTCTTAAATATTATTGAGGACGATGAGATTTGATTACTTGGGCTTTGGAGAGTTCTGAGACTTATTGCAGTTTTCATGACACATTACTTCAGTTAAGCAACAAGAAGAAATCAAGGTGCTGAGGATACCAAGTTAAAAATGAAACTACTCTTAATGAATCTTTAATCTACATGGAAAGAACAATATATACATATTGTATAAATAAATATAAAATAACTTCAATGAGATAGGATATAGACACTAAAGAATGAGGGAATCAGGAAAGGTCCCTCGTAGCATGCAACACTTTTGCTGAACCTTGAGGGGAAACAGGAGTTACAAGAGATGGAGTTAGGCAAGATATCATTTCAGACATGAGGGAAAACCCAGGAAAAGACCCAAAGGCTGGAAAGAGAGTGTGGTATACAAGAAAGCGCAAGTAAGCTTATTTGGCTGAAATGTAAAATCTACAAGGGAGAATGATATAAAATCATTCTAGGATGAGAGGTTGGAGGCCAAATGGGACATATTTTAAATTCCAAACAGAGAAGTTTGTTTCTTACCCTAGAAGCAATAGAAATGTACTGAAATTTCATGAACACAAGAATGATGTGATCATATCTTTGCATTAGTACTAATAATTTGGCAATTTTGTAGAGGATGAATTGGATAAATGATAGACTTGGGAAGAAAGTCAAATAAAGAGGCTGCTTTACAAAACATGATAAGAGCTTAGACTAGAATGGGCCCCATATGACTGGAGAAAAGCTGATGTAAGTTAGAGAGCTTGTGGACTACCGATATTCAGCAGGCATTTGGAGATCCAGGACTGGAGCTCAGGAAGGAAGAGAGGGAAGGATATATAGATTTGGGAATTATTTTCATAGTGATAGTAATTAAGTCCATGGGAGTTATTGAGAACACCAAGAGAAAGAGATAAAAGAAAAAATTAAAGAAGGCGAAGGAGAGAGTCCTATGGTACAATGACATAAAGAAAATATGATCTGAATGCTGGTCCACCAAAGGAGATTCAGAAAAAATAATTAAGAAAAGAGATAAACAGAAAATCATAATATACAAACTAATGTCATGACAAGCCAGACATCAGAGACAAGGTACCCAGTAGTTAGGTATGACCAACAGTGTCAAAATCTGCGAAATGATAAAGGAGGATGAGGATTAAGGAGTTACCAATATGAAATATAAATATGGAATAAGAACAAAAAAGGACGATAATCTATCAGAACTACAATCACACCGAAAATTATATGGATATTTTATGAAGATAACCATGTGTCTAAGGCACGCCATATATAGAAGTATCAAGAATGGAATTTAAGTAGGGGGAAATGCCAGGAAGATGACCAGCCCCTAGAAATTACTAGCAGTTATTAGCACAATTTAATCTTCTCACTGAATTGCAAAGAAAAAAGATTAGAAAAGGTTGTTAGAACAACACAATTCTTCATATTCTTTGGGAAAATTTATGAAACTGTTCACCTGTTTGATATAAGGAGAAAAAAAATCCCTTCTTAGAATAGGAAAATGTTGAAAGAAGAGTACAGAAGGGACTCCAATATTCTTTTCATATGACATTGACAGCCTTTGGGAGAGAAATAAGCCCTGGAATTTATCCTTTGCTGAAAAGTCATAACTCTACAGTCAGAAAAGAACCAAAAGAGAATTTCACAGTTCTGATAGTATATGGGGATAGGGGTCATCTTTGTCCTGGTGAAAGTAAAAGACAGTAACTAAGATTCATCTTTGTCCTGGTGAAAGTAAAAGACAGTAACTAAGATGACCTCAGTGACTGAATAAGTAGTCAAAAATAACATTTCAATAGTGCTTTAAGGTCCACAAAGTGATATATGCATACACATATATTTATACATACATATATAGATACATATGTAGTCTCATTTGATCCTCATGACAACCCTATGAAGTTGATGGTATTATTATCTCCACCTTACAGATAATTAAACTGAGGCTGAAAAAGGCTAAGTGACTCCCCTCTCCCTCCAAGTTATACAGGTAATAGCTGTTTGAGGTGTTAATTCAATCTCAGGTCTTCCTGACTCTTCAGTCCAATGATCTATTCACAGTGGCATTAAGCTGCCTCCAAGATCAAAAAGATCAAGAACCCTCCAATTAGTCCCACTTGGAAAAACCTCAACATTCTTTTGCCTCCTACCTAGAAACTATAAAATAAGATGAACCTAAACCCCAAAACTTGGGGCAGTTAGATGGCGGCTAGGCACCAGAATTAGAGTCAGGAAGGTGATTCTTCCTGAATTCAAATCTGATCTCAAATACTAGCTATGTGATCCTGGATGAATGGTGTATCCCTGTTTGCCTCAGTTTCCTCATCTACAAAATAAGCTGGAGAAGGAAATGCCAGACCAACCACTCCAGTATCTTTGACAAGAAAACCCTAAATGGGGTCACAAAGAGTCAGAAACAAGTGGAAAATGAATGAATAATAATAAAAGGCACATCTCTTTGTTGGATACCAGTTAAAAACAGGCAAAGGATTGCTGGACCTGCAATCAAAAAGACTCAGCTTCTTGAGTTCAAATATGGCCTCAGATACTTACTAGTTGTGCCACTGTGGGCAAGTCACTAGCTCTTGTTTGCAGCAGGTATTCATCTATAAAATGAGCTAGAGAAGGAAATGGCAAACCACTCTAGTATCTTTGCCAAGAAAACCCGAATGTGGCCATGAAGAGTTGGACATGACTGAAAAAATAACTGAATCTGTCTTCAAGTAAAAAAATAATAATTGCTTCATATTTTTGGACTGATTATTCTATATATCTCTGTAACATGCAAATCACAGGATTCTATAGGTCCATGCAATTTAGCACTGAAAATAATTTATATATTTATTAACCCTTTGTAAGGTTATTTCTTTTAAAATAGAGATTATAGGAATAAACAGTGAATCCACTTCAATGATTGTTGCTCCCCAGCTCTTTCTTCATTGTAGAAAGTGTTAGAAATAATGTAGAGAGATTTTCAATTTATCTAGGTAGTTTATTGACCAATATAACTCTAACTAGAAGCTACAGAAAGTACATTTATTTCACCAAGCATAGCTAGGAATTTCAGCTTCTTCTGAAAAAAAAAAATGGAACTTCACATTCAACAAGTCAAATACATCCACCCTCATATTCCATGAAACATTTTAGGCATCATTTTAACTCTCAGTCTCTCCTTTATCACCCTTGATTCTTGCCAAGTTATTCAAATAGTCATGTAGGATATCCCTCCTTTCTTGTTCACTCTCAGAAGAGAAAGTGAGACTGGTGATTTTGCTCAGTCCTGTCTCACTTAAATCCAATTCACTTGCAAGGCAAGACTTCACCTTCATGATGTCATTTTTCAAGAATGAAGGACAAATAACAAGAAGATTCATATACGCTATGGTGATTTTTTTATAAAACTATTTTCTATCTCTTCCTAGTCTACACATCTCTTAGTTCTACCACCACTAAAAGAAAATCCTTCTCTGTCTTTAGTCAGTATTTTTCATACATTTGTATGACTACCTCCCTGAAATACATGCTCCTTGAAAGCAGAGAGATTTCTGTTATTGTCTTTGTGTCTCCATCATCTAGAAATAACTTGACACCTAGTAGATATACATAAATACATTTTTGATTAATTTCTTGGTTGTACATTGCTTTCTTAACAGGATCAAGTGAATGGCTATCATCAACACCAGAAAAGTTAAATAACTCTTTAGTGAACTATGTTTCTGACAATGACAGACAATAGCTTGGCAATGGAAGAGAACACTGAAGGTTTTGACAAAAGTCCACATTGGAGACTTCTCCATACCCATTCTGCTGGACTACAGGAAATAACTTGGGGAAAGATACTTGGGTTGATGGTAGAAGTGCTTCCTCCAGGGGCCCAATCAATGTTAGCCAGGTCATTTCATGTATGATTGAATAAATTTGGGGAGATTAGAGCTATGATTCCTGGTAAAGTCATTTAGACTTACTAAGTGTAGCCTTTTGGCACCTGAGTGTGTCACTCCTGTTGTACTCTCACTCCAAAAGTGATAGAGATTTTTGGTATTTATTTCCCTGCAGTAAATGTATTCCCTGAGGTATATGAAGTATATTGCTATCCTCATAATAAAAACATATGACATTTTAGTTTTAAGAATTCCAAATTGCTTTAGATACAGTAACTCAGTTGATCTTCATAATAGCCCTGTGAGTAGGTATTCAGTATTATTATTATTTCTAACTCACTTATGAATAAACTGAGGCCCATGAAGATGAAATGACTTGACCATAATCACATAGCTAGTAAGTGTGAGAGGAAAAAAAAATTATATGGATCTTCCTTAAGTCTAAATCCATTGCACTTTCCACTGAAAAATAGTTTATTGCCTTCTGAGAAATGATTAAAAATTCATGTTTTCATTCAATGAAAATGTTTGAAATAATCCAATTGATGTAAGGCAGTGTCTTAACCTCTGAAGAAACTACAATTAGGTAAGTTATAGCTGTTGCCCTCATGGAGCTTATCATCTAGGAAACTTCTGGAAGAAGCTGAAATGACAAAATATATCAGAGGCTGGGATTGTTGGTTTCTTGATAACATGCTGTCCTACTCCAAGGAAACGTATGGATCAGACTAATGGGATCCTGATTATTCAGTGATGAAGACAGTTGAGACAAACCTTAAAGTGTAATTGCACACCAACAATTTACTTTAAAGTGTTCCTAGTAATCTATACCACTCTCTTAATCTGGCCATTTACATGAGTTTAAGGAGACAGTATCATTACAACTCTGACATCATTACTACTTACTAATTGTTTAAATTCAATCCAAAGTGATACCAATCTATTCTCAGGAATACTAATGTCTAGTAATGTGTGTATTACAAATAATTGTCACAAGGACATTAACTCTTGCACAAGAGCTCTGTAATTCAACTTGCAGTACTTCAGGACATTTTGAAAGAGTTCCACAAAATCAAGAAGTGACCACTGGGCTGGCTCTGTAGAATCAATCAGGGTCAATCCCACTGAACAATGACTGCCTTTGGCAGATCATACTGAGTACCCTGATGTGTTTTCTTTTGCTCTTTTTCCGTAGGAGCAGACTCTAAGCTGAGAGTCATAGCATCTCAGCAATGCTTATATAGCAGCTATTTGTAGAAGCCCTAAAGTTAGTATAAGGCAGTAAAGTCACACAGTGGATAGAGCACTAGACGGTATCAGAAAGACTCATCTTCCTGAGTTCAAATCTGGCTTCAGCACTTACTATCTGTGTGACCCTGAGCAACTCAATCCTGTTTGCTTCAGTTTCCTTATCTGTAAAATGACCTGGAGAAAGAAAGAGCAGACTACTTCAATATCTCTGCCAAGAAAACCACAAATGGGGTCACAAGTGAAATTACTAAACAACAGCAAAGTTTAGTATGCGCAAGTGAATCAAAATAACAAAGCGATTTTCCCATAAGCCATATTTTATGGTCATATGAGCAGATAACTCATCTTGCTGTTTTGTCAGTGACTTAAACTCTTGCAGCAATTTTCCTACTACTAGGCAACATTTACACATATAATAAAGACATAGGAAAGTCTAGAAAGTCATATAGTTAGCCGTGAAAATTTGATCAGTCTTGAAGAGGTAAATGAAGAAAATTAACATTAAAGCATCCAAGGGAGGTGGTACACTGCAGTCTGAGTCCTATAATGGCTGATGGCTTGTGATATTAGCATCCAGTACTGCTCTTTGGGGTTCAGAGACATGCATACAAAGATTCTCATACTGCAAAAATATGGAGAAATATTTCAATGTCTCAATATTTAAAAATCCAAGGTGAAATGGTGTAAAGAGGGCTAGATCTGAAGTTAGAGATCTGCGTTTTATTCTAAATTCTTATATTTACCAGGTGTGTACACTTAGAAAAATAATTTAATCTGCCTTGATTTCACTTTCCTCACCCATAAAATAAGATGACAATAATACTTTGCTGCCTATCTCAAATGGTGGAAGAGAGTGTTTTGCAAAACTATGTATATAATGGGGGTTTGGTTCATGCCTAGTCTACCTAAGATGGCATCATGCCTGTTGAAAAAGCTAAGGGACCTGCTTCTGGGAGATTAGAGGACTGGAATATATATCTACATATTAAATGTTTGGGAGTAGTCTTTCCTCTTAGCTAAATAGTGGCAGGTATTTCTGTCTTTAATATATCCTGGCTCAGCCATGACCTTGTCTTTTGTGGCATTTGCTTCTGAGGGTGAAAGTGACTACTTTACTCAAGACCAGTGAGATCGTGTGCAAAATAGGGAGTGCCAAAAGATCTCTTCATCCCACTTCTTATGTCATGTGGATTAAGACTTTTGGCCTTTTTGTGGATTCTTTTCTGTTCTAGGTGAATGAAATGGAATCTGTGAGGAATGAGAATACGGGAGTTCAGGAAGCCATGCTTGGCGTTACTGCTCACCCTAAAGTGAAACTTGAAGCACTGAGGGGAAAGAGTCAGAGGATTCTAGCTGAGCTGGGATTTGGACTTGATTGGTGGGATTAATGCTATCTAGGAATTGAGCTAGATTGTGAGCCTAATCCTTTCTCACTACCCAGAGACTAGGGTGGAGTAGAGGAATGTTAT
Source organism: Notamacropus eugenii (assembly GCF_028372415.1). Lineage (NCBI taxonomy): Eukaryota > Metazoa > Chordata > Mammalia > Diprotodontia > Macropodidae > Notamacropus > Notamacropus eugenii. The sequence continues at coordinate 90,862,874 of NC_092878.1, forward strand.
GCCCCTAATACAGAGAGGGGAATGTTTGTCTATTTTTTTATGTTTGTTTTTTTTATTATATTGTTGAGATAAATATCCCTTTGTAAAAGTGACCCAATATTTTTCATATTGTTAAATGTAACTAGAATATTAATCACAGGGCTTCTAAAATGGGGGAAAACACAATCAGTGGGAGTTCAAGTCCAAGACAGAGAGAAGAAAGACTCTCTAACCCTTTCAAACTACCAAAGAACTCTGAAGTAGGATAAAACATAACAGGTATTACACTGACAAACTGGTGCCAGAGTAAATGATGGAACAAATAAATGAAAGTAATTGTTGTTTTAATGTTTACCACTAGGCAATCTCATCCATGTAGGTAGTTTCTCAACTAGCGCAGAGCATAGTTCTTCATGACTTGAGTTGGAAGTTTTTGAGAGTTCTCATGGCAACAACTCAGTCAACCTAATAATGAAACTCTCCAAACAATAGCCGTAAGATTTATCCTGAGGTTGGGTCATATCTTAGATTCCACTGGCAGAGCATCCAAGAATCCAGGATCAGATCCACACCACAATGAGGCATCAAGGTATAATTTTAGACTGTTGAAGCTACAAGTGAGCTTAGAGATCTGTAAACCCAAACTTCTCTTTTATGGGTAAGAAAATGTAAAGAAATGGTAAGAGATTTGATGAAGGTCAGTAGCAGATCTAGACCTTGAGCTTCTGACTACTAATTCAATACTTGATTTAATATAACCACTTAATTCCACAATTTATAAATAGCTTTGTGTTGGGGGGAAGCCTGTAGAAAAACAATTGTAAGGTGTGGCTTTAGAATTAACCTGGAAACTTTTTTATTCTGATGGTAATAAAAAGACTTCTGCTGATTTTTATAAAATTCATTCTGTCAATGACATTTCTGAGGAGAACAATAAATGGTGTCCCTGCATCATCTGGCATTTTGGAGGCAAGCACAGGTTCAATACTTGCAAGAATTCATAATGGCAGTCTTTGCTGCAAAGATATAGTTGGCTAATTCTGGCTGAAATCTTCGTCACATACAAATTAGAGAACTCAGTAGGAATAATAAAGTTTAACACCATGCCATGATCCTCTCAGATACTTAAATAGGAACAGGAAGAACCAAATCTATGACCACATATCACTACATAATACATATGTGTGTATATATGTACGTTTATCATATTATCAGATGATATATGCATTTGATACATAATGCATGTGTACATATAATCATATATAGCATATATAATGTATATGTTTGCAGACATATGTATATTATGCAAATTTCCAAAGATTTTAAAAGTTTAATTGGGACATATCTCACAATTATAGAATCAGAGTTCCAAGGGACCTGAAAGCCCATATCATTTAATTCACTATCTGAAAAGAGATTTCTTCTCTGTAACTTGCTTAATATGTGAATATACAACTTCTGTTGAAAAACTACAAGAGACAGAAAACCAGCTGCTTTTGGAGGCAGCCCACTCTATTCTTGGTTAATTCTAATGTTAGGAAATGTTTCCTTACATAAAGACTAAACTGATGTTTTTCACCTTCTACCCATTGCTCCTACTTCTTTCTGTCTTTTGGGGTCACAGTGAGCCTAATTCCTCTTCCATGATAGTTGCTCTAACTCCTGAACACAAATACCATGTCTGTCAGTCAGTCAGTTAACATTTATCAAACACCTACTCTTTTCCAGGCACTGTGCTAAATTGTAGGGATGTGAAAAAAGGTAAAAGACAGTGCCTGTTTTCAAGTTCACAGTCTAATGGAGGAGGCAACATATGAACACCTATAGACAAACATATTATGTACAGGATTAATTGGAAATAAGCAACAGAAGGAAAGCATTAGAATTAAGAGAGATCAGGAAGGGCATCCGGTAGGGGACGGGATTTTAGCTGGGGACTGAAGGAAATCAGGAAAACCAGTGGATGACAAGGGGTAATTGTAAAGTATGTTGGAAGGCAGGTATAAGTTGTAAAAAGACTGCCATATTACCAAATTCCCTTTTCACCAGGCTAAACAGTAGCATTTCTTACAACTCATTCTCATACATTATGATCTGGAGGCCTTCTATTTTCCTGGTTCCTTTTTCTTGGATACTCTCCAGATTAACATTATCCTTCCTAAATTCCACTGAAAACTCAAAGGAATAATTGAACTATGGTCTAATTGGAACAGAGGGACTGTTGCCCCTCTAGTAGCAATCATTGTCTTTCTCTTAAACGATACCGTGTTGTTGTTGCTGTTGTTGTTGATATTGTTGTGAGGGAGCAGATGTGATTTTACTGGTGTAAGGAATTCTAGAAGAGGAAATTCCTTTCACCAATGCAGTTCAGCAACTACTCTGGAATTTCCTGGAGGCCTTAGAGGGCAAAAGACTTGTCCAGGCTGACACAGTCCAGGATATGTCACAGGTATATTTTGAACCCAGGTCTTCCTGGCTCTGAAATCTGTTCTCAGTTCACTACATCAAATTACCTCCTCTGAGATTACATTAGATTTTTGTTTGTCAGATCATGCTATTGACTCACACTTAACTTTAAGATCACATCAATATCTTTTCATGCAAATTTCTATATAGCCATACAAGCACCCTCTCCCATTCTACACCTGTGATGTTGATTTCTTAAACCCAAATGTAATTTTTTACACTTATTTTCGCTAAATTTCCACTTCTTTGTACAATACAACCTTCCAATCTATCATGATCAATTTGGATCTGGATTCAGACACTGTATTCCATTATCTATGCTTCTTTGCATTTTTTAAAATATGTGTACTTAAAAAAATCAAGCTTGATTTTTCTTTCAACTTTCTTCAACTTTTCTTTCTATGCATATAGATCTTTTTAGAATCCTCCTTCTATTCTTGTTAAAACTGCTTCCCTTCATGTCTTCACAGTTTCATTCTTGAAAGCTTATTGACCCTCTTCTCTTATTAGCATCATAGAATTTTAGGCCATGAAATGTCTGCTAGATTACTCATAAGTCTCTTGAAATCTGTTCTCCTAAGATTTAAAAGCACATGCTATGCTTGTCTACCCACTTATCACAAAGTCTGTGATGGCCTATCCATTTTTCTATGAGAATCTGAACCTTTCAGCATAGCAACCAGTTATTTCTTGTCTATAAGAATGATAACCAGAGTAGAATTTCTGCTTTTAAGGATTGAGTTTTTATTAATGTGTCCAAAAAGTTTTCACTGCTCTGCCTTTACCAGAGAGAGAGATATCCAAGATGTGTACAAGTAATAAAAATCTATCTTCTCAACTATATCATGCGTCTGTGCTAAACGTGTGATCTATGTCCAAAATCTCCTTCCACTTTCTAATTCTTCTTTCACTCTAGTTGTGTAGTACACACAAAATTCTTTTTTATTTTTGCCGCCATTGATCTTCATCCAGATACTCTCCACAATGCCCTCCCCACCTCCACATCTCCTCTCCTGGATTTTCTTATATAAGAATATCTTCTTAATATACAATATTACTCCCCACACCCCAAACCTGTTTCTTTTGGATAACGAATTACCTTAGAGAGGCACAGTGATGCTTTTTGAGCTTTTAAAAATATGAATTCACATTAGTCATTTCTTGAATGTGACTTTTTTATCTAGTTGGCATATTCTGGGTATTGTTTTTCAAATGCTCTTAATATGATGAGTATAAAAATGGTAAAAGCAAGATGAAATTAAAATTTTCATCCTCTCTGAGAGATTAGTTGCCATAGGGATATATGTCAAAATCATTGGGCATGTCTTATCATGTTCATTGCTTGAAACTCTCCAAACACATAGCTTTCAAAGCTGCTGCTAAAAAAATAAGAATTGTCACTTGATAAGTGGTATGACCTTGCCTAAACTTTAGGTTATATCATCTCTTTTGTGATGCACATACTAGATACTTAAGACGATGCCAGTTAAGATTGAATTGAATTGGGCTCAACTGAAATAAATGGTTGGTTTACCTAGTACAGATCTGTAAAACCAAAAAAGAATTCCAACTGTGAGTTGTTTGACATATTTATAATCATGACTTTTATATAAGTTAGTTGATTTCTTTTCAAGTAATCGCTAAATGAACATGACTACAAAAGACAATAATGTGCCTAGTCTTTGAAAAGCAACTGCACATCTGAAAGCAATTGCACAGCTCAGTCTAGTTTTCTCTCACTTATCTCATTTATCAGCTCTTAATAAAATTCATTTCTGTATGATAAAAGATCACTTCTTAGAGCAATGAGAAAATGTGATGTTTAATGCACCACTGCAAATAATTATGACACTGAACCTGATTATATCCTGGTGAAAGGATGAATACATCTTACCAATTAACTGTTAAATCTTCTAAAGAGGAGGACCAGATCATCAGACAATATGAAAAGCACATGCATTGGTCACACATTCAGACGATGTCCCTGAGTTATTACTAAAGTAGCTAACACATAATCATTTCCTTTGCCAGAACAACAAAAATCAATACACCTTACTTCTCTCCAGGTGATCAGGAAAATTCTCCATGCTGTCAAGCCCCAAGTTGAAGCAGCTTGGAGTAGAGATGTGAATTTGGAGGACTGAGGATATTTCCTGTTTCCCTGAGATCAGTCAATCAAAACACATTTATTAATCCCTTACCATAAGGGAAACACTGCACTAAACACTGAGGATACAAATACAAAAGCAAAATAATCCTTTTTTCTCAAGGAACTTACATTCTAAGGGGGAGTATAAAAATAAATAGATGAATGAAGGCCAAATACAATGGAGATACAAGGTAATCTTGAATAGGAAAAAAGAAGTCTTTCCTCTTGCAGTGCTAAGGATGATCAGGGATCAGTCTCTGGGATGAGTTTGTCCTGAACATGTCCTCTTCATTCAAAACTCTAAGAAGAACATTGTAGCAGGAATTGGGGGGGAAGAATGGAGGGGCAGAAAGAAGTGATGCCTAGGGAAAATAAGAGTAAAAAAAGAGATGAAGGCATTAGTGATAAGGTTACTTGCTAGTGCTAGCTGCTGATTTCACCTACCATACTCCATGTTATGTTAGCTTTGGTCAGACAGAATCAAGGGAGCCATTCCAATGACTGAACCAACAAGAAAAGAAGACCACTAACCTTCTTGAGTTCCATTGTTCTTGAGTTCTGAACTTCCTGAGGATCCAGCATTCCAGACTTTGCACCATACATCTGTAAAGATTCTGAGTGTAGAGCTCCTGAATCTCCATCCACTGAGCAGTCTTTTTGGAAATGGGAATTGAGCATCATGAGGGACCCATATAGTTTACATTCCTTTGCCTTCTAAATTCAGGATTCTGCACAGTCTAGAGTTGCTGGGTTCTGACTGATTTTATCTCTGGGGATCTTGTAAGGTTTATCAGAGTGGTAAGTTTAAAGCTCGTTGATAGATGTTTATTTTATGCTAATATGTGCTATGTTATTATTAGAGATAGGAATTCGGACTGGACTTAATGAGTTTCTTGTATAAGGAACTGGAATTTACCTTGATCAGTCCAAGCTGGTATCACCTCTACAATGTATAATCTTAGGGAGTTACATAGGGTATTGACAGATTAAGGGACATGATAAGCTTCACACAACTAATATATGTCAGAGGTGAGACTTGAACCCAGGGTCTTCTTGGCTGTCAGGACAGCTCTCTATCACCCATGTCATGCTGTCCTTTCATGGCCTATTACTGTAATACTTATTATTAATTGAATGTGTACTAATAATAAGTGTTAAGTAAAGAAAAAATCAAAATAAAATACTCTATGAAGAAGGAAGCTAATGATACTTCCCAAGTGGAATCTATGACTCACTAAAAATTAAGGGACCCTTAAGCCTAGGGCAGTTTGCTGAAGCCCAGAGTAAACTCAACAGATAGGAAGCACTGAATCTGTGTGAATATTGTGAGGAAGTGGGACATAAAGTTGTACACACCCTCCAAATGACCAAGTCGTTACTAGGAGTAGAAATTGGTAGTCCCAATGGACTAATGACAGAATGAGCTTACAATGTGTCCAAATAGACTAAGCTCTTCATTTCAGACAAAGGTATTTGCTCACCGTATTTCACCTTTCAGATCAGCAGATTCAGGATTGGAGTATCTCAGGGTACTTCAACGACTCAAACTTTATCAGTCAATATCCTGAATGAAGATCAACCCCGTGGTTAGCTGAGGAAATGATGCGATGCCCTTCACCTCTTCTTAAACTATTCATTAGACCCATACTCTGAGCACCAGTATGTGTTCCTCCTTTGTTGACTAAGAAGACCATGCCATCAGAGACATGACTTGCACTTGACTTTGCTTTTTGAGTGAGGGAGGAATGTGCAGGTCACCAGCCTCACTTCCCCTCCAGAGCCATCTGACAAGGAATTACTCTCTAAGTTTACAATTGGACTGAATTACCTAAAGACCTTTTTCACCTGTATGACTCAACAACTGTTGAAAAGAAATAGTTCCTGACCATTGCTGGCTATTGTTACTCAAACTACTCATGTATATCCTAAACCATGAATAGCATTGCCCTGGTGGTGACAGCTTGCCTGTTTCTACCCCAAAAGCACATTCAAATTTTGCCTTTAGATAAATAGATAGATAGATAGATAGATAGATAGATAGATAGATAGATAGATAGATATAGATAGATAGATAGATGATATAAAGAACCCCATCTTCTCCCACTATCAAATAGCGTGATAGAGTTTATTTAATATCTTAGTGTCTGGATCCAAATGGAGTTCATGTATTCCATGCTTGAATATGAAACAAAGACTGAATGGGGAATTTACTGACTGACATGACCATAAATACTGAGGCAGATAGATTCAGAATCCGTCTATTGCAACACCCTTATTTTAAAGATAAAAAAAATGAAACATGAAGAGGTAAATGACTTTCTAAATTGATCAAGGTAATAACTGTAATCTTAGTCCTTTGCCTCCAAATTCAACATTTTTTCCACCTGATTTGACAATGGAAAAGCCAAGCTTCACAGGGGATTTATGCATTCATCCATTCTCCTTATTGACAATCCTTGAATCTCTCACCTGTAAAGAACTTAAGAAATCCTCTAGTCCATGCCAAACTGACAGGGAAGCCCTTCTATAACTTAACCCTGCCTTCCTTTGAAGGCATTTAGGAAGGTAAAACCCAGTACTCCTGAGTTTGGGGACCCCTTCACACAAACACAGAGCATCAAGTAATCATTCCCTCCACCAATTAGAAAAGCTATGCAAATACTGGGCTTGCATCCCAGATTACAATCAAAAGAACACTTTTCCCTTACATTAAGCCAAAATCTGCCTCGCTCCATTATACCTATTATTCCTACTTCATCTCTACAGAGCCAAACAAAGTCAATCCTTTCCAGACATTGATTACCTTTCCAGATAGAAATATGAAGTCGATACTGCTTAAAGAGCTTGCATGTGGTAGAGAGCTTGAGAATTCAAAGCAAGTTATTGCTTTCTTCCTTTGTAATACTTCCTTTATATTCACCATATTAGAAAATATATGTAAAAATGTTGGATATCAATGATTTCATAAGAAAGGTTTAACCCAACCCCATTAGAATAATTAAAGTTTTTGTATATGTTGTTAAATAAAACTTGTGATTTATACTGTGAAAGATCATAATGCAGGATAATAGTTGGCATTATAGTTTTGAATAATCTCTAGAATGAAATTTATTATGCAATCTTTAACATATCAAAATGTGATAGTTATAGATTAAGAATTCTTGTACCTAGAGGTAAAAGAATCTTATCAGATACAAAGTAGGAATATTTTTCACATTATTTAGTCAGGTTGAAGGATAGAATGGATATAGCAAAGGACTTGGAATTAAGAAGACCCGGGTTTAAATTATGTCTCAGATACTTATTAACTTTGTGAACCTGGGTAATCCACTTCTGACAACTTCAGTTTCTTCATCTGTAAAATGAAGAAAACCACATCGTTATTGTGAAGATCAAATGACAACATATTTACAATGTTTTGCAAAGCTTAAGATGTTATATAAATTCTGATTATTATTATTATTATATTTTATTTACTTCAAAAATTAAAGTTTAAAAAATTTGGTGTACCCTTGAAGAAGCATATTCTGAATTCATTTGTCTTTATGACACATTAATTGGTGCTTGTAGTTTATTTCTTATGTGCACATATATGAAAACACTATAATTTATTTCCATTCATGTTAAATAGAAAGCTTATTGAAAACCAGGAGGTATGAGAAATTTGGGAACACTTCTCACAAATTAAAATAACTGAAATAGAGTTAGCCTTGGAAAATATTAATTTTGTACATTAATTTTTGAAATTGTAACTAGATATGTAATTTAAGTTGTTTAGAGCTCTGCAAATGAAATAATTTAAATATGGTTTATTTTACATAAATCATTTTATTACTAATCTTTATATTTCCATCTAGTTTATTCAGAAGAAGAAATTATTTTTCAAATTTGAATTCTTTTAAATGGCCTTTCTATAGCCTGAATTTATGTATAATTGCTCACCTCTATACTTCATTGCCCTATTGTAATGTAAATAAAAAGCAAATGAATCATTTAGTTGCTTAACTTTATGGTCATTTTGGTTTCTATTTCTTTTTCATAATTATAACTGAGAGTTCACAAAAATGTCATAATATACGATACGTAGAAACAAATATAGTAAAGCATATTTGTGTGTATACATATATGTGTGTATATAGCATTTTGGTAGAAGAAATAAGTCCTTTTAGTCTAAACTTAGGAAGAAATGATTATTAAGTGGGAACACACCATATAATGCACAAAATCTGTTTTTTTTTTTTTTATTCTTCATTTTAGCTTTCCAAAGCAAATTTCATGTATAACCTTTGTAATTATGGCACCCATTTGGATTGAATCAGCTATTCAGTTTAGCCAACAATCAATTTGGCTGATATTTTTAAACTTAATTGGCCAGTTGCTTGAATGAACAGATAGCAGCAGTTTATCAAATTATTAAAGCTGTTGTGCACACAGACATTGTGTGAATCCCAATGTTCACTCTTTGAATCTCTACAATATCAGTTTTATGTTGTTATTTGTTAGTTTTAAGTACATAAGTACTAAAGGGACAGAACAGCACATACAATAGCAAAATCATTGGATTTGGAAGCAGACTGTTTAAATCTAAACATTGTTATTTACATCCTGTTTGAAGTTGGATGTCATCAAATCTCCCTGGGCCCCAATTCCTCATTTGTAAAACTAGTTGTGGAGTGGACTAGAAGAAGATCTTTTCCAGTTCTAAATCTATATTATTAAGAACTTAGGTAGACTTCTTCTCAAATAAAACACTGTGCTGCAAAGCACATACTTGGAGTCTTTCCAGCTTGGTAGCATGTGGTAGAATCTTGGTAGACACTCTTCACTAAAGTTAGGTGACAAAGAGAATAGAGCATTTCCCCTAGATTCAGGAGCACCTAAATTTAAATACAGCCTCGAAAGCTGTCAGAGGTTCCTCTTTCTTGGAACATGCTTGGAGAAGCCAAGGCCACCTCCACCCTAAAATCAAGAATCAATAGATTGGTATTTCCATTTATGGACACTCTTGTCAACCTGATGGCAGCTGTGAGATTAATACACGTGATGCATAGGAGGAAATCAACAATCCTTATAGAATTTGTCTCAAAAATTAATTTTAAAAATCCTACATATAACTGAGATGCATATATGTACATTTATATTTAAATAATATAAGCTAAATAATTTAAATATTTGTATATGTGTGTATATAAAGGGTGAGGGAGAGAGAGAAAAATGTTTAGAATGCTTATCCTCTAATATATTAGCTTTAGAATATTTACCTAGAGATCATTCTATAATTATCTAATTGCAATTTGTCACACTGGGACTATCAAATTATAAGGAAATATAATTTTTTAACCTTTGTCTCAGATAAAATTGCTGGTATTTATCTAAATCTGTCTCATTGTCCCTCCTCAGAAAATGTGAGAAGTATGTGAGAAGACTTGTAGTACTTTGCTACCAGCTCCTCTTATAAGCATTGAATTCATAAAGCTCAATGAAATAGATGTTTGTTTGCAGGTAAAAGAAAAAATAGAAAGCCTCTTATAGGTCATGAAAATTATCAACACCTACTGATGAGAAACCTCTGCCCTAAGACACTGATGGATTCAAGGTCTAGATAAGGCTTCTAGTACCTACCATCATATAACTCTTCAAAGTTTGGCACCTACTGAAGCTCTCCACAGCTCATAGCAAGTGGTATCAGTCAGTATTCTGCCCTCTTCTGATTGATCTCCAGATGTATAGTTCCTTGTTGAATCTAGACAGTTGTTAGTATCCTAATTTTACAAATGAGAAAACTCAGACTCAGAGAACTGTACTTTGCCCTTGGTCATAAAACAAATAAATTTAGGAGTTAGAAATCAAACTCATATGTACTGATTCTAAGTCCAGTGTCCTCTTCATACTGTGGAGACACCATAGAATGACTACTGTCTCTGTAATCAGTTCAAAATATCAATTCTGATGTGAAAAAACCTATGTGACCTTGGACTTACCCTCCCTGAGTCTTAGTTTCCTCATTAACAAAATGAAGGGGTCAGATTAGAAATATTTCTGAATCAGTCAATCAATAAGTATGTTAAGCACCTCCTGTGTGCCAGGTACAATGCTAAGTGCCGGGCACACACACACACACACACACACACACATGCACACATGCACACATACACACACATGCAGGCACACATACAGAAAGGGAGACAGAGTCAGAGAGAGAGAGATACAGAGAGAGAAAGAGAGGAGGAAGGGACAGAGAGAGAGAGAGACAGAGAGAGAGAGAGAGAGAGATACAGAGAGAGAGAGAGAGAGAGAGAGACAGAGAGAGAGAGAGAGAGAGAGCCAAAAACAATACCTGCCCTTAAGAAGCTCAAAATCTAATGGAGGAGATATAAAGGAAGCAAATGTTCAGACAAGCTACAATAGGAAACAATTAAAAGAGGAAAGGCACTAGAATTAAGAGTGATTGGAAAAGGCTCCCTATAGATGATGTGATTTTAGTTGAGACTTTAAGCAAGACAGGGAAAGCACTAGATAAAAAAGAAGAGAGAACATTTCAGGCATGAGGGACAGCCAGAGAAAATGCCTGGAGCTGAGAAACAGAGTATCTTATTTCTTGAATAGCAAGAGGCAATGTCACTGTAATGAAGAGCTTATGGTAAAGAGAAGACTTGAAATGTAGGAGGAGGCTAGATTATGAAGGCTTTAAATGTTAAACAGAGAATTTTGTATTTAATCCTGGAGTCTGGGGACTCACATAGGCAGACCTATGCTTAGGAAAATCACTGGTGGCTGAATGGAGGATGGATTGGATTGAGCAGAGACTTGAGGCAAGCAGAACTTCCAACAGGCTATTTTGGAGTGAGGTGATAAGGTCCTACACTAGTGTTATGACAGTGTTAGAGCAGAGGAGGGGGTGTATTTGACATGCTGGAAGGGGAAATTGACAAGCCTTGGCAGCATATTGGATATGAGGAGTGAGAAATATGGAGGAATCAAAGAAAAAAACTAGGTTGTGAGCCTGAGGAACTGGAAGGATGCTAATGCCTTTTACAGTAATAGGAAATTTAGAAGGAGAAAAGGCAAAGAGAAAGATAGTGAGTTCAGTTTTATACATGTTGAGTTTAAGATGTCTACTGGTCATCTAGTTCAAATGTCTGAAGCAGTAGGAGATAGGAGATTAAAGGTCAGTATAGATGCTAGGAGAAAATACAGAAATTTAAGAATCATCATAAGAGAGACAGTAACTAAATCCATGGGAGCTGATATGATCAAGGGAAAGAGTATAGAGAGAGAAGAGAGGAAGACTTAGGACAGAATTTTGTGGGACATCTATGGTTAGAATATGTGATTTAGATAGGTATCCAGCAAAGAATACTGAGAAGTGATCTGATAGATGGGAAAAGAACTAGGAGAAAGTGGTATCCCCAAAACCTAGAGATAAGAAAGTATCAATGAGAAGAGTGATCAACCATGTCAAAGGCTCCAGAGAGTCTAAAGAGAATGAGGATTAAGAAAGGCCATTGTATTTGACAACTAAGAGACACTTATTAATTCTGCAAAGCAGTTTTGGTGGAATAATGAAGTAAGGGGCTGGATTGTATGGGATTAAGAAGGGAGAAGAGAGAAAGTGAAGGCACCAATCATAGATGGCCTTTTCAAGGGCATTAGCCACAAAGGGCAGAAGAGATATGTATGGGATGATAGTTCTATGATCCTATATAGAACACAGGTTCTGGAGATGCAATTTGTAAACATTTTCTTGAAGAATAATGTCTCTTTACTTTCTCTTTCAAGTGAAAATACTTTTTTTATATACTTGGATATTTACTTTGAGCAATGAAAGGTATAGGGATAGAATTCTGACTTTGGTACAATCTCTGTCAACTATTTCTTCATCATTTCAATGTGAGAGAGATAAAAGAAATGATATTCCTTTTCTAACCAACTTCTTAGGTAACTCTAGTACCACACCAGTATAGCCTTGGGGTGCACCAGTAATGAGAACTGTTCCCTTTACATTAGATTGTTCTGAGTGATATACATGCAAAGATCTGCGTATGTTTTTTTATTCTTATTCAGCAAGAAAAGAAAGACCTGTCTACAAACTTTTCTCTCCATGACTCTGAAACAATATACACATGCAAAACTTTACTATAGAGCAAAGTTCCATCGTAGTTGAGAATGAAAAAATGTAGACAGCAACACTCCAAATTTCAAGACAACATGTTACAGTTCAAGGTTCAATAAAAACATACAGATAGGTAAGAAAACTCTTAACAATCAATATTCTTACAAATGAATGCCTTTTACATTTATAGAGGTTGTTGAAGTGAACCTCAGTATAACCAACAATATCAGTAAAAAAAAACAATATATGAGTTTATTATATTTTTAAATGAAAATCTGGTTTTGCCCACAATCTGAATTCTTTAAAATGCTGGAAACAAGGTTGTTTATGTGATTGTCTTTTTAAAAGTGTAAAGCAAGCCGGAACACATTTTTAAAATACTTTTGATATGAGATATTCAATGAAGAGTATGACTGTGGCTTACTTAGCCTTCATCAAGCTTGTGATTAGAGAATACCCTCCTGCCCCTCCTTCCTCCCATAAAAGTCTTGATGGGTGGCTTTTAAATGTGTTTTTCTTATCTTTGATGCCAGTAGCTCAGAAACTTTAGGTCCCCTAGGAACTATTAAGGAATTAGAAATAGTTTAACTTCAAGAAATCCAAATAATTCCTTTCACACTAATTGACTGGGTAGATTTACATGCTGTAGATATGAAAGGGAAAATGGGTTGTTAACTCTGCTGTTGAGAAAAAATAATGAAAGAAATTTATCTGTTTATCTACCCTTAGCAAGTAAACCACAACGATAGCAAAATGAAAGACGTTAAGTTCTTTAGACTGTAATGATGAATTTCACACTAGAGTTGTCCTTGGAAAAAATATTTTAAAATGCCTTGCAATCCAGTAGGATAAAAATTATTATTCTATAGTAACTTTATAGAAGAAAGGGAGGAAGGAAGGAAGGAACAGAGTGGGAGAGAGGGAGGGTGGAAGGAAGGAGAAAGAGAGAGAAGAGGGGAGAGGGAAGGAGGGAAGAAAAATGCTTACAAAGAAGAGCTTACAATCTAACTGAAGAAGAAAACACTGGATACTTTCTTATTCCAATAGCAGCCCTCAGATTTTGGACCAGAGACAGAAGAAATGCTCCTCTGTCTTCATGCTTACATAGTGAGAAGCAAGACATAGAAGTATACAACTCAAAGATACTTGTAAAATCAACTTGTCTAACCATCTCATTTTGAGGATAGGGAAATGGACACCACAAAGAAACAGCTGACTCACTCAGGATTATATATCTATTTAGCAACAGAGCAAAGGCTCTGCTTAGATTCTGGACTCTTGATCCATAGCCCTGAATACTTTCTAGTACATCCTGATGCCAGAAGACAACTTGAATAGGTGTTGCCAATTGCTTATATTTATTACCGGCTGTTGCTGATCAAAAAGAAGACTAAGGAAAATAGCTAGGTAGCAATTGCTTTCTGGGAAATTCCAGTTGCTATATCTTGAAAAGAACTCCTTTCTCAATTGTATCAGGTTCCTTTTAGATAAGCATTATCTTTCTCTCATTATGCTGTCATCCTATTTTGCAGATGGGAAAAAAAATGTCCTCCTGAAAAGCACCTAGTAAAGTGACAAAATATATTTCCTTTTTAGATAACAGTAAAGCACCATTCCTATTATGTCACCCAAGAAGACAGAAAGACCAATGTATTTTGTGAGTCTTCAGAAGCAAATGGCAAAAGGTTCTTTGCCTAAAGTTCCAAATTACACAGATTTAATTCTCACATTAGATATTTTCATAGAGAAACTTGCAGCAATTTGGGAAAAGCTGCCATTTGGTTAAATATGAGGATCATAAGTTTGCTTTATAAAACTTTTGTTAGTTAAAAATCAGCTACTTCCATGAAGCAGCAAAACTTTGTACATATTATTGTATGTGAAAATTGTTTACATAATCAAAATACTCTGCTTCTGGAATTGAAAATTCTACTTGCATGCTATTGTTAAGTGTCGTTATGTTTATTGAAGGACCTTAGATATTGCCTAATCCAGACTCCTCAATTTTTGTACACAGAAACCAAAGCCAAGTCTCAATGTGACAGCAATAACCAAATTTCATGAGCAGTGTTAAAAATAGATTTTGTACCCATTTAGTCTTTTAACTACCTTGCCAGAGTCTTTCCTTCCCTAAGATTATCTTCCATCTACTTTGTATCTTTTACATGCCAATATATACGTGTATTCTCTCCCTCCTTTCAATATAATCTCTTGATGGTGGCCACTGTTTTTCTTTTCTTCTATCTTATACTTGCCTATACTGTATATTTGCATGATCCTTCTTCTATTAGGATGTCTAACCCTTGAAGAAAAAGATTATTTTTGCATTTCTTTGTATATCTAGTGTATTTAATAGTGCCTGACTCATAGTAAACAGCTATCAAATGCTTGATGATTACCTGTCATTTCCCCCTGTGATTATAAAGGTGCCTCTCACTGCAGGAAATGTATTATTCTACAACCTTCATCTCAACATAATTTTTTTCTTGTTCACAAAACAGTTCTGTACAGAAATCTTCATTATCAAAAGCCTCTCTTTTGGAATCACCTTAAGCTGCCTCATCACCTAAACTTATCATTATACTCATTCCTCCTTGTGTTCTGTGCAGAAACCTCCTTTGTTCTTGAGGACACTCTCCTTTTTTATTACCTTGCCCTAATTTGTATAGATCTATTATGTCCTTGGAGATGCAAGACAAAATCTAGAATATTTTGTTTACCATGTAACTTCAAAGTCAAATTCAAAAACTGAGATGTATTCAAAAAGCTTAGGATTCCAGAGAACTTACCAGAAAATTTCACAATATATGATCCCACATTCTAATCATTCAATAAAGGAAACTATAAAGAAGTCATTTAATTCAATAAACATATAACACACAACTATTGCTTGCAGGAAACTCTGCTAAATAATGAAAAAAAATGTATAAATTTCATATAGGAAATTTCCCTTCCCCCATGAAACTTGCAGTCTACTAGGGGGGTGACAAACATAACGATAATACACAATAATATACGATAAGTGCATTACAGAGGTACAAAACAAAGTGCTAATTGAAGGTGCCATTTCAATGGGATTTTAAAGAGTGAGTTCAGTAGGATTTTAAACACAGCAAGAGTTAATGTGACTAAAAGTACATGGGTAGCAAAGCCAGTCAACCAGCTTTTATTAAGCATCTACCATATGCTCCTGTTATGCCAAGCATGCATCACCTAATGGGAGTGCTGGCATGATGATTCCTATGTAGAATACCCTTTTCAACATTTCTTGGAGACCATTGCCATAATTAAATTCTGAATATTGGTTAAAACATTTAAAATGATCTTGCATGTTTCTCCCCCATAGAAACACTAGTTTAATAGAAATCAAATAGGTTTCTAACAGTTCCAATAATGTAGATTAAGGTGGTAATGAGTAGCAATGAAAAATGGTACAAGATTCATAAGATCTGTCAGATAACAAAATCCATTCAAATGGAGAAAGTCTATTTAGACAAAGCTGAGGCAGTCTGGGAATCAAGAAAAGGTCAAGTAAGAATAAAAGGATTACCTGGAAAGTATGGAGAGAAGAGAGAGAGAGAGAGAGAGAGAGAGAGAGAGAGAGAGAGAGAGAGAGAGAGAAACAGAGAAACAGAGACAGAGACAGAAAAGAGAGAAATGAAGAGAAGGAAGTTAATGACTTTAGAAATAACAGGAACACTAATATGGAAACAAAGGATGAATTTTGATGAGAAAATTGAGAAATGCTTTATAGAACTTTCATACACAAGAAAAGACTCAGACTGAGGGCCAGGATGTGGATGAACACCAAGATGCCAATCACTGGATAGAGAAGCAAATTATTCAAAAGCCAATGTAAGAGTCAGTGGAAAGGGAGAATTTTTGTTTAATGGAAAGACAAAATTGTTAAAAAAAAAAAAAAGGCATAATGAATGACAGGGTTAAGGGTAATAGAGCAGCCATCAAAAAACACCAAACCAGGAAAATTATATATAAAGACATATAAATGAAGTACTTTGCTTTTAAGATTGAAATGGAAAGATTCAAAGGGAAGGTTTTTTAAATCATGTTAATGAAATTGCAGAAAATAGGACTAGGGCAAAGCTTTTCATTTTGTTTTGTTTTCCGAGTCATAACTAGGGTTGGCAGTAGAACTGGATATAGAATAAGAATAGCCTTTCCCTTAACTCAGTGACTTGGGCAAGTCACTCCCACTTTCTTGTATTCAATTTCCTGAACTGTAAAATGAAATTATTAGATTACATTATCTTGAAGATCCTTTATGGCTCTAAATTTATAATTCTAAATATTTGGAAAATTGGGATAGAATAGGTCCCCACTCAAATACATTTTATGAACTCTTAAAGTCATCTTATCTTCTCCATGTATGAAAAGCAAAGACAAGAGAGAATTGTTTGCTTTTCCATATTATATGCAATACTGCTTCTCTTCTTTAATACAGATGAGTAAGAATCAACTATATACCTTACATTGAAGAAACTGGCATGTGGCCTTTGGTTGAGTGCCATCATCAGCACTTCACTTAATAGCCAATAAAGATCACCTTCTTCCATATACTCAACACATTTCCTCCCAATTCAACATACTGTCCAAAGTGCTGTCATTCCAAAATTATGGGTTAATAAATACCAAGTTTCTTATCTGGAGCCTTATCTCTTTGAAAATCTACATTTTTTGGGGGGGATGGCAGAGTAGAAGGATGGACCTGTGGTAGCTCTCCCCGCAAGTCTCATAAAATACCTGAAAAAATGACTCTAAACAAATTCTAGAGCAGCAGAAGCCACAAAACGACAGAGTGAAAGAGATTTAATGCCCAAGGCAACCTTCCAGGAAAGGTCTGTTGCACCAGGCTCAGAGCAAAGAGCAGTCCAGCCTTGGCTATGAGGTGCAGCATGGAGAGGAACAGAGTAGGTTTCAGAGTGCTGAATCCTGGATAGCAGCTGTAGTTACCATCCGCAACCTACAAATGCCAGAGACAGCTTCAAAGGTCAGTGAGAAAACTCTTTCACCTGGGTGCGAAAGGAGTAGGGCCTAGCACTAACCCCAGCCTCAGGAGCCCTAGGCCTAAAGACCCAGGAGGAATCAAGCCACTGATCTGAATCTCAGGCCTGAGTGGCAGCCCTGGGGTGAGGAGGAGCACTGGCGAGGTGAAGATGGAATCAATTTTGGAGAGGGAACCCTACTCACAGACCCTGAGCAGAAAAGCTTGTGGTTGTTCCCAGATCAGAGTGCAGGCCAGGAAAGGACTAAAGCTCCTCTTCCTTCATTGTGCCACCTTGGAGGAACTGAGACCTTACAGGTCCGTAGAGTGTACTCTCCACTTGACAAATGACTCAAAAGTCAAATAACTGACTGGAAAAATGCCCCCAAAAAGGAAAAAAAAATAAAACTACAAAAGGTTAATTTCCGAGTAACATTCTCTTGGAT
Source organism: Notamacropus eugenii (assembly GCF_028372415.1). Classification (NCBI taxonomy): domain Eukaryota; kingdom Metazoa; phylum Chordata; class Mammalia; order Diprotodontia; family Macropodidae; genus Notamacropus; species Notamacropus eugenii. Next base: position 90,881,029 of record NC_092878.1, read on the forward strand.
AAGGAAGAATAAAGCATACCATTAGAGGAAGACATCAAAGTCAAGGCTTCTTCATTCAAAACCTTCAAAATAAATTTACAGTGGTCTCAGGCTATGGAAGAGTTCACAAGATATTTTGAATATCAAGTAAGAGAGGTGGAGGGAAATTGGGAAGAGAAATGAGAAGGATGCAAGAAAATTATGAAAAGTAAGTCATCAGCTAGCTAAACGAGACACAAAAAATGATGAAGAAAGTAACACCTTTAAAAATAGACTAAGCCAAATAGCAGAAGAGGTCCAAAAAGCCAATGAGGAGACAAATGCCTTAAAAAGCAGAATTAGTCAAATGCAAAAGGAAGTTTAAAGGCTCACTGAAGAGAATAGTTTTTTCAAAAAGTAGAACGGAACAGATGGAAGCAAATGACGTATGTGAAACCAAGAAATTACAAAACAAAACCAAAAGAATGAAAAAAAATTAGAAGACAGTGTGAAATATCTTATTCGAAAACCAATTGATGTGTAAAACAGATTCAGGAGAGACAATTTAAAAATTATGGGATTACCTGAAAGACATAATCAAAAACAAAAAGCCTAGATATCATCTTTCATGAAATTATTAACTAAAACTGCCACATATTCTAGAACCAGCAGGTAAAAAAAATATATTGAAAGAATTCACCAATCACCTCCTGAAAGATATCCAAAAAAAAAAAAAAACCTCCCAAGAATATTGAAGCCATATTCCAGAGTTCCCAGGTCAAGGAGAAAATATTGCAGGCAGCCAGAAAGCAGCAATTCAAGTATTGTGGAAATACAATCAGAATAACACAAGATCTAGTAACTTCTACCTTAAGGGATCGAAGGGCTTGGAATATGACATTCCAGAAGTCAAAGGAACTAGGACTAAAACCAAGAGTCACTTACCCAGCAAAACTGTGTATAATACTTCAGGGGGGAAATGGTCATTAAATGAAATAGAGGATTTTCAAACATTTTTGATGAAAAGTTAAGAACTGAATAGAAAATTTGACTTTCAAACACAAGAATCAAGAGAAGCATGAAAAGGTAACCAGGAAAGAGAAGTCATAAGGGACTTACTAAAGTTGACCTATTTGCATTCCTTCATGGAAAGATAATGTTTGCAACTTTTGAGACTTTTCTCAGTATTTGGGTAGTTGGAGGGATAAAATATGTATAGACATAAGGCACAGGGTGACTTGAATAGGAAGGAGTGATATTTAAAAAATAAAATTAAGGGGTGAGAGAGAAATATATTGGAAGGAGAAAGGGAGAAATGAAAAGGGGTAAATTAGCTCTCATAAAAGAGGCAAGAAAAAGGTTTTTTTTCCCCAGTGGAGGGGAAAAGTGGGGAGGTGAGAGGGAAAAAGTGAAGCTTTCTCTCATCACATTTGGCTTAAGGAGAGAATAACATGCACAATCAATTTGGTTTGAAAATCTATCTTACACTATAGAAAAGTAGGGGAGGAGAGGATTTATGGGCTATGGGGAAGGATGATAGAAAGGAGGGCAAATGGGAGGAGAGAGCAACAGGAACACTTTTGGGGAGAGGCAATGACAAACAAGAGCAAAGATAGAATAAGATGTAGGGAAATATAGTTAGTCTTTCACAAAATGATTATTATGGAAGTTTTTTGCATAACTGCACATGTATAGCTTATATTGAATTGCTTGCCTTCACAATGGGGATATGTGGGGAAGAAGGAAGAGAGAGAAGTTGGAACTCAAAGATTTAGAAACAAGTATTGAGCATTGTTTTTCCATGCACCTGGGAAATAAGAAATTCAGGGAATGGAGTATAGAAATTTATCTTGCCCTACAAGAAAAGAAAGAAGATAGGGAAAGGAAAGGGTGTGATAGAATAGAGGGCAGACTGGGAAAGGGGTAATCATAATGCATAGTGTCTTGTGGTGGGGAGAGGGGAGAGATGAAGAGAAAATTTGGAACTCAAAATCTTTTGGAAATGAATGTTGAAAACTAAAAATAAATAAATAAATTTTCAAAAAAGAAAATCAAGATTTTTAATCTTCCTAACTTCAGAAACCAAGATGATTTTAGATATTCAGAGGCAGTATGATACTTTGAATAGGAAAATAGCATCATTTTAAGTCTCACTTATGATACATACAGCCTGATGATGCTCCTCAAGTTATTTCACCTCTCCATGCTTCAGGAAGCTCACCAAGAATTTAAACTACAGAATCATTTGTTAATCTGCATTGATAGAGGAAGTTTCCTCCAGGCAAAATCATCTAAAGTTATATCAGATGAAATCATTAGGAGATTTCTACAGGTTCAATGAAAATAAATATACCAGAAGATACTACTTTCTTGTGTTATATTTTGTTCCAGTTTAAGCTACTATTTGTTGCTATGAGTTTCTAAATATGCCCTTGTGAGTGAATTTAAAAATAAATTGCTAAATTACCCTCAAGAAACTTTACACTCAAGTAGAAATGTCTGAATTTTGGTGTCAATATTCTTAGTCTGAATTTTACAATACCCATTCTTCATAACTTCTCTCCCCCTTCCCTATTCCAGAACAAACTTTATTTAAAAAAAAAAAAACAATTGAAATCCCTGAAAAGTTTACAATTTACATAGGGAATCATACTTTATCCATCGAGAACTTTAATAAGAGTCTTGGGGTGATAATGTCCTTAATGCCCATATAATGGTAGATTATTAGAGGTAAAATTGAATTGCGATGTTTTGAATTCAAACCAAATACTAGGTCAGTACACGATGAACATAATTCTTAAAATGCTTTGATATTCTGAATCTGCCCTAGTTCAAGTCTTATAGAAAAACATTTTTTCTGTCAATTTGCTTTCTTCTAGTCTACATAAGCCCTTTGCGCTGTGGCAATATTGTGAGTAGTTTGGGCTTTACAAATTAGTGGAGTGTGAGGCTGTGCATTTTACTTGTAAATCATTTAAGTTGTTGGTTTCAGCCTCTAATTATTTAATACAGTACATCTTTTTGCAAATCTGAATTTTTCCGTGTATTTTTTATACCAAAAAAGTGCCTTTGCCAATGTTGTACATAGCATGCCTATTAATGAATCTCAACCCTTTAAACATATCTGAGTTTAAGTGCTTAGAGTGCTCAACTACTTTTAACTATTTTCTACTTTCTTTCACACTCATTCAACTTTCACACTCAGTGAACTTTTTGACTGTTTATCTGTATCCTAAAGTAGCAAGTGTTTCCAGTCCTGCTCATTGAAGTGTGTGTTCTGTTAATGGTCTCGGTCTGATGAAAAGTCAATTACTCATTCTTCTATTTTATCTTTGCTCTGAAATGAATAGGGTTTCCATCAGAGATATGCCATTCATGGAAAACTGCAAGAGCAAAAGCACAAAAAACTCTGTAGCTTACTTTTAAAAATAAAAATTGATCTTAGTGAGAGGTTATAAAGCAATGGTTGTAATTTACACTGGCTTTCAATCCTTCGGGGAAAAAAAACACATCCTCAGGCTAGAAATTCTAGACGATCATCGCTTTAAAGTTTATTTCAAGGACATTATAACCTAAAGAATATTTCTAAATGTACATGCATAAAATGATTAGGAAACCATGTCAAATTTGTGCAAATAAAAAAAACAACACATAACTCTAAATTATCAACATGTACATGATGTAGGACTATTTTCTAAACTTTCAAGTGCTCCTCTTTAGGGTATAAGAATAAGATATAAATTATCAACCCTAAATATACATATATATATGTATATATATACATATATATGTATATATATGTATATATGTAATTTCCATAGCTTTATGGTTTGGAATGAGATATTTGAGCTCTTAGCCCCTGGCATCTTCGTGTCCTTTCCATTAAAGTTGTCACCAGCTCAGATAAGTCTCTCACCAACTTTTTGCAAAAAAATTTTTAACAATCCCATTTCCAAAACATCCTTCATGCCAGTGCCAGGTTATTAAGCACAGATATGATCAAATCACTGCTTTGTTCAAAACCCTTCAAAAAATCCTCTTGATGAAGACTGTAAAAACTGGCTGGAAGTTTAAAATTAAAAACAAAAACTAAGATCTTGGCAACTGCTCCTATCACCTCCTGGCAAATAGAGGGAGAAAAAATGGAAGCACTATCAGATTGTATATTCTTGGGATCAAACACCATTGCAGATGGTGACTGCAACAATGAACTTAAAAGATGTTTGCTATAGCAAATCTTGAGATTAAAAATCAGAGACATCACCTTACTGACAAAGATTCACATAGCTAAATTTATGGTTTTTCCAGCAGCAACATGTATCTGTGAGAGTTGGACTATAAACAGAGCTGCAGAATGGATATTTTTGAATTGTGGTGCTGGAGAAGATTTTTGAGAGTCCATTGGACAGCAAGGAGATCAACATAGCCAATACTGAAAGAAAATTCACTCAGGCTCTTCACTGGAAGGACAAATACTGAAGCTTAAATACTTTGTCCACTTAATGAGAAAATAGGACTCTTTGGAAAAGACACTGATGTGGGGAAACACTGAAAGCAAAAGGAGAATGGGGAAGGCTCAAGATGAGATAGATGGCTAGAGAATGTCAAGGAAGCAACGATCATGAACTTGGGCAAGTTTCAATGGATAGTGAAGGATAGAAGGGCATAAGGTGCTATAGTCCATAGGGTCAGTAAGTCAGACATGAACGAGTGACTAAAAATTGACACCTGTCAAGTAAATTCCAATACTTAGTAAGATGCTTGTGACTATCCGAAAGTGGTTGAGCTATAAATTTCTATCATTATCAGGTCTTTACCCCTTCATGTACACAATAGTTCGGTCATTCTGGATAGCTTGCAGACTCTTATAAATATTCTATGATTTTACCTCTTAATTTTCTCCCTGCTAATTTCTTCCACAACTTCCACTTTACCTCTTGAAATCCTATTCATGCTTTGAGACCCAGATTGAATACCATTTTACCAATGAAGCTTTTCTTGATTCAATTTAATTCAACAAATTCAGTGTGTCTACTACATAAAAGACACTGGAAATACAAAAAAAATTTGTCTCTGTCTTTAAGGATTTTACATTTCACTAGGTCAATACAATTTGTATACACATAAGTTGACAGAAATCTGAGAAAGAAAAGAAAATTTTAAAATGGAAGCATCAGATAAGTCTTTAGTGGAGGAGCTGGCACCTGAGTCCAACTTAAAATTAACATACTACTGGAAAAAATGAAGCACGTCTAATTGATATGCCTCAAAAAGTATTGATATGAAATAGAATAGATCTGCCAACAACCTAAGGTATATTCATCATTAGTAATAATAAAGAAGCAATATTTGTACTTAATTCATGGGATAGAAAAAAGGAACAGCCAGTGTATTATGTGAGGAAGTAGAAATAATGTTCCAAAAAATGAAATGATTAAATATAGACAAAGGAAACCCACTCTGTCATTTAAATAATTTTGTAAGTGTTAAGGGAATTGACATCCAAAAGGTCTCAAAGAGAGGAAATTTTGAAAAGAATTTTAGGAAAATCCATTGATGGTATTAACATAAAATGACAGTCAATTTAATTCAATTAAGTTCAATTCAGCAAGTATTTATGAAACAACTGCTATATGCAAAGCACTAGAATAGGCACTAGGACTACAAAGATCAAAACTGAAGAAATGCTTTCCTTTCAAAAAAAATTACATGCTATTGAGTAAGTAGCAGTGGGGAAGTGGACACAGGGAACAACTCTGTACACAAGTAAACACACACACACACACACACACACACACACAAAGTAAATTTAAATTAATGTAGGTTGAGGAGAGTACTAACAACTGTATAGATCGAGAAAGATTTTATCTTGGAGTTAGCACTTCAGCTGCATTTTTAAGAAACCTAGACCTTGCTAGAAAACATGAGAATATTGGATACAACCAATGCAAGGGAATGAAAGTGGGAGATTAAATATAGTCTTAGAGAACTATAGCAAGTACTGGGAAACAAAAATACATTGCTAACCATATTCATGTCAATGGTCTCTGCATGTACTAACATTAATCTTAGTGAAAATATATTACAAGAACTGAATTTTTCTTTTTTTTAATTTTTAATTTTTTTTTTAGTTTATTTAACTTTTAACATTCATTTTCACAAAATTTTGGGTTCCAAATTTTCTCCCCTTTTGTCCCCTCCCCCCACCCCAAAACACCGAGCGTTCTAATTGCCCCTGTCTGCAAATCTGCCCTCTCTTCCATCATCCCTCTCTGCCCTTGTTTCCATCCTATATCCCTTTACCTGTATTTCTTATTTCTTAGTGGCAAGAACAGTACTCGACAGTTGTTCCTAACACTTTGAGTTCCAACTTCTTTACCTCCCTCCCTCCCCACCCCTTCCTTTAGAAAGGCAAGCAATTCAATATAGGCCAAATCTGTGTAGTTTTGTAAATGACTTCCATAATAGTAGTGTTGTGTAAGAATTAATTATATTTCTCTCCGCCCTATCCTGTCCCCCATTACTTCTGCTCTCTCTTTTGATCCTGTCCCTCCCCATGAGTGTTGACCTCAAATCGCTCCCTCCTCCCCATGCCCACCCTTCCATCATCCCCTCACCCTGCTTATCCCCTTATCCCCCACTTTCCTGTATTGTAAGATAGGTTTTCATACCAAAATGAGTGTGCATTTTATTCCTTCCTTTAGTGGAATGTGATGAGAGTAAACTTCATGTTTTTCTCTCACCTCCCCTCTTTATCCCTCCACTAATAAGTCTTTTGCTTGCCTCTTTTATGAGACATAATTTGCCCCATTCCATTTCTCCCTTTCTCCTCCCAATATATTTCTCTCTCACTGCTTGATTTCATTTTTTTAAGGTATGATCCCATCCTCTTCAATTCACTCTGTGCACTCTGTCTCTATGTGTGTGTGCGTGTGCATGTGTGTGTGTGTAGTCTCACCCAGTACGCAGATATTGAATAGTTTCAAGAGTTACAAATATTGTCTTTCCATGTAGGAATGTAAAAAGTTCAACTTTAGTAAAGTCCCTTATGACTTCTCTTTGATATTTACTTTTTCATGCTTCTCTTCATTCTTGTGTTTGAAAGTCAAATTTTCTTTTCAGCTCTGGTCTTTTCATCAACAATGCTTGAAAGTCCTCTATTTCATTGAAAGACCATTTTTCCCCTGAAGTGTTATACTCAGTTTCGCTGGGTAGGTGATTCTTGGTTTTAGTCCCAGTTCCTTTGACTTCTGGAATATCCTATTCCACGCCCTTCGATCCCTTAATGTAGAAGCTGCTAGATCTTGTGTTATCCTGATTGTATTTCCACAATACTTGAATTGTTTCTTTCTAGCTGCTTTCAATATTTTCTCCTTGACCTGGGAACTCTGAAATTTGGCCATAATGTTCCTAGGAGTTTCTCTTTTTGGATTTCTTTCAGGCGGTGATCTGTGGATTCCTTGAATACTTATTTTGCCCTCTGGTTCTAGAATCTCAGGGCAGTTTTCCTTGATAATTTCATGAAAGATGATGTCTAGGCTCTTTTTTCATCATGGCTTTCAGGTAGGCCCATAATTTTTAAATTATCCCTCCTGGATCTATTTTCCAGGTCAGTTGTTTGTTCAATGAGATATTTCACATTATCTTCCATTTTTTCATTCTTTTGGTTTTGTTTTGTGATTTCTTGGTTTCTCATAAAGTCATTAGCCTCCATCTGTTCCATTCTAATTTTAAAAGAACTATTTTCTTCAGTGAGCTTTTGAATCTCCTTTTCCATTTGGCTAATTCTGCTTTTGAAAGCATTCTTCTCCTCATTGGCTTTTTGAACCTCTTTTCCCAATTGAGTTAGGCTATTTTTCAAGGTGTTATTTTCTTCAGCATTTTTTTGGGTCTCCTTTAGCAGGGTGCTGACCTGCTGTTCATGCTTTGACTGCATGTCTCTCATTTCTCTTCCCAGCTTTTCCTCCACCTCTCTAACTTGATTTTCAAAATCCTTTTTGAGCTCTTCCATGGCCTGAGCCCATTGGGTGAGCTGGGATACAGAAGCCTTGACTTCTGTGTCTTTCCCTGATGGTAAGCATTGTTCTTCCTCATCAGAAAGGAAGGGAGGAAATGCCTGTTCACCAAGAAAATAACCTTCTATAGTCTTATTTTTTTCCCTTTTCTGGGCATTTTCCCAGCCAGTGACTTGACTTCTGAGTGTCCTCTCCACACCCACCTTGCCTCCAGATCTGCTCAGCCAGCACTTGGAGTCTGAGATTCAAATGCTGCTTCCCAGCCTCAGGGCTTTAGGCAGGGGCAGGGCTGCTATTCAGTGTGAAATTAAGTTCAGGTGCTCAGGTCAGGGCAGGGCCGCCTCCTTGCCTCAGTTCCCTCAGGGGGTTTATGCAGAGACCTTCAACAATGGATCTGGTTTCCTGCCTGCTTGGGGAGCCCTGGTCTGCTCCTTGCTACACTGCTGCCTCCCGAGGATGCCTGAGTTATGGGGGCACCCCACACCCCTCTCGACCCGCCGAAGAGACCCTCTCACCGACCCTTGTCACCTGTGGGTGGGGGGACCTTCCCTGAAGCCTGCTCAGATCCGCTCCTTTTGGCGCCATGCCGCTAAGGCAGGGTTGGGCTCTGCTCCAGGTCCGGGGCACGAGGGACCTTTTGCACGAGGTTTTCAGGCTCTCTGGAGCAGAAATCTCCTCCGCTCCATTGTTCTGTGGCTTCTGCTGCTCCAGAATTCGCCAGTGGCTCTTTTTTTACAGATATTTCATGGGCAGTGGGTTCAGAGTTAGTGTATGTGCATCTTTCTACTCCGCTATCTTGGCTCCGCCCCCCAAGAACTGAATTTTTGAAGGTGATTTTTAAAAGTAAGCAATCACAAATCAAAAGTCACAGAACATACAGAGATGTATACAAAATACAATATCACAGACAGTAGCATCTATACTTGAAAGTGAATTTAGAAGTACAACCCTTCCAATTCACATATGAGAAAAGTGGAACCTAGAAACACTAAATAAATTTACCTGTATCCCACAAGTAGTAAATAGTAGTTAGGATTATAAAAGTAAGTGTTGCACTCTCCCCACTATACTTGACCTTAAAAAAAATAAAGCACTTTATCTCAGAAGCACACAGAATCACAGAAGTGGAGAATTGGACAGAATCTTTGAGTCCATCTAGTCTAATCTAAAAATGAAAGACATTCCCACTATAAATATTACAACAAATGATCACCTAATCTCAGTTTGAAAATCTTCAAGGAGGGAGTATCTCTTAGATATTGTAGTGAGTCATTCTACTTTAGGGCAAATGTCATTGTTGTGATATTTATTTTCTTTCTGACAGAAATCTAAATTTATCTTTTTGTATCTTCCTCCTTTTGCTCCTCTTAGTTTCATGGAATAATTCTAGTCCCTCATCCCTATGACACCCCTTCAGATACTTGAAAGTAGCTTTCACATGCCTTCTGACTATTTTTTCTAGACTAAACATGCCCAGTTTTTTCATCTGATTCTCATGTTTCATGAACTCAGGACCCTTTACCATGCCAGTTGCCTCTTTTCATAGATTCTAGCTTATCAAAGTAGTTCTTAGACCATGGTGCCCAGAACTGAACACCATCTACCAGATGGGATCTGTTGAGGGCAGAGTACATCTTCAAATTTCTGGCAGCTATGCTTTTCTTAATGCAACCCAAGATCACGTTTAGTTTTTTAGGCTGCCACATTCCTCTCATGTCAATCTAACATTCCACTAAAACCCTCAGATCTTTTTCAGAACATTTGTTGTCCATTTCCACTTTACATTTGTGAATTTTTTTCACCCAGTCACATGACTTTACCCTTATCTTTGTTGAAATCATCTTTTTAGGTTCTTAGTTACCACTTATGGCTCCCATAATTTCTAACCTCAGCAACACCTTTGCGATAATCATATCTGGAACAAAACTCCTGTTGGTTTCTCCACATTTTGAAGAATGAAATTATCATCCTGGCTTAGCAAGAGTCAGACCTCTTGAGGCTGTCATCTCACACAAATGTTAATGTCAGAGAATAAGATTCCTTGGCAGATATTACCAAGCAGATGACTTTGCTCAAGGACCCTCTGATTATTAATATCAAATGAGGCATAAAACTGTGATGCATATGCTTAGCAATTATGTTTGTCAGTGTCATAGTAAATGTCCTATGCCAAATCAAAATTCAAGAAGTATTTTTATACATCTCATTGTCCTCTAGATGACATTGTGCTATTGCATCAAGCTCCCAAACAGCTATACATCTTATCATTGAGATTTATAGTCAATCAAGAGATTAATAAAGACACTGGTAGATGAATAGATATTTCCTAGATTGTGACATACAGTTGTCTGGTAAGGGCATGCAATTATTTCACTTGTATAGCTATGTTGAATGTGCTTAAAATATGGATACTATCACAAATGGACAGAACTGCCTAGGAAATGGAAAGCAGGTAGGATTCCATTTTCAAAACAGTATTCCACACTCACTGATCATAAGCTATTCTCCATTCTATAATCCTTTTAAAATGGTAGCTTCTGTTGATACTCTGTGTGGCATTTATGAAAGCATATAGAAAAATATTAAATGATATGAAAGAGTAGGTGATGTTCTATACTAGCTAAGAGGTACAATGGATAGACAAATGTGTCTAAAGTATGGAAGAACTGAGTTCTAATTTATCTGTAGTCACTTGCTAGCATTACTACACTTATGTGTGTCCCTAAGCACCAATTTTTCTCAAATGTAAAATGAGGATGATAATAGCACCTATTTCACAGGGTTGTCAAGAGTATCAAATGAAATAATGTTTGTAAAGTACTAAGTACAGTGTCTGTCATATCATAGGCACTTTAAAAGGCTTATTCATTTCTCATCCCATTTTCTTCAATTACCTACACCAGTAAAGCATGACATATCCTTGTGAGATCATAGATTTATTTGAGTAGCTCTGAGATATGTTCTGTTGTGTAATCAGCATCATTACACTATAAAATTGTGTCTTATCTTACTGAAGTTGCTAGTTCTTTTTGGAACGCAGACCACTGGAAAGGTATCACTCTCAGTAAATGCTTAAGCTTGGATTAGAAGTGGTCTGAGTCTGTGAATTCATTTGAGATGACTCGCACAATACACCCAGAAAATATACCATAATATCATTACTTTTGCATTGTAGAACGGATAAATTACAAAACTTGGAGTAAAGGAGACCTGACTTCAAATCTACACACACACACACACACACACACACACACACACACACACACACACACACACACACGCATGCATGCATGCATGCATGCAAAAATAAAGGTGTTGTGACCTGCAGCAAGTCATTTAAATTTTTCAGTGCCCCAAGTAGCTTTTTAGGTTTCAGAGAAAGTGATGATGTCCATTGGCATCTCCATAGGTATAAGTATTCTCCATATTGATAAATTCAAAGGAAGGGAGGAAAAAAGAGATGGATGGAAGGAAGGAAAGAAGGAAGGAAGGAAGGAAGGAAGGAAGGAAGGAAGGAAGGAAGGAAGGAAGGAAGGAAGGAAGGAAGGAAGGAAGGAAGGAAAGAATGAGAAGGAGAAGGAAGGAGGAAGTTACAGAATGACAGAGGGAGGGAAGAAGAGAAAGAGGGATAGAATGAAAGGTTGATGGAAATTATGAAACAAAGAAAGAGAGAAGAGTGTCATCCTTAAAATGCAACAAAGTATTTGTTGAACCTCTCTGGGATTGTATCTAGCTATTCTTTTCATTATAACACTGTTCACTCATTTCCATGTAGGAATATATACCTCTTGGATGCCATGTAAGATATTTCTTTAGTAATATACCAGAATGACTGGGATTGAGGTGATTTCCCCTAGAGTGCTGGTCCTTTAACATTTCTCAGAATATCAATCTGATTTATAATGATAATAATTGTACTTATTTGTATTTTTAAATAAATACAGCTCACCAGAACAAGAAGAATACAACTGACTTTATGTTTGCCTATTTTCCATTGCCTTGCAATGGTATGATTGGTGTGGATAGCATATTTGCATCAGAAACAGTTGGAAATTTTATCTCACCGCTAGCATGTGTGAAAATTATTTATTGATCCTCAAAGATGTGACAGAGTAATATTAACTAGAATCCCTGATATGTTGCCTAGGGTAGATATTCCTCTCCTGCAAAAATGCTAGAAATTAATTTCCAGGAACTGAACTGATCCAGTTTCCTAATTCATTAAGGTCATAATAATGCCAACTGTCAATGAATCTGGAACTCTCAGACTTGATGAATGCCCCAATTCTGTTTCAGTTACAACATAGTTGTTGGTGGGGATTGTCCTTCAGCCTCAAAGAGAACCAAAATGACATCGCTATGATAGAGCCAAGTTTCAATATATCCTGCTCTGGCTGATCAGATCAATATGAGCTTGGAATGCTCTATGACAGGTCAGGCACAAATAGTATGTGTGAACATTTGAGGTAGATACTCAAAATTAGTGCATCTTACATTTTTTTTGAGCTGTCTCAATTCCACTTTGCTCATAGAGCACAGCATCTTCTCTGATGTAGGCACGCAATCTTAAGCAGTCCTCTGCCAGTGTTTCCCATGACACACAGTAAATTCCATCATTCTTAAGAGATACCTTGAGAGTGTCCCTATATTATTTCTTCTGTTCACCATATGAATGCTAGCTTTGCGTGGGTTCTCAATAAAATGGTGTTTTTTGGCAAACATATGTTTTGCATTCAAACAATGTGGTCAGTCCGATGGAGTTGCACTCTCTGAAGCACAGTTTCAATGTTTGGCAGTTTAGTTCCAGTAATGACCTCTTGTATTGCACCTTATCCTTCCATGTGATCCTCAGAATCTTCCTAAGACAATTCCATTATTACCATATTGCTGAGGAATGGGATGGGGGGCAGAAAGGAAGCACTGCTACATGAATCAGTTCTATATCCCAACAGACTATCCTGAGCATAGCAGAACTGTGTCATTTTTCACCTTTATACCCAAATGTGGATCTCACAGCATTGTCCAATAAAGTGAATATATACAAAATCTTATTCATCCTTCTGATGTCTCTTAGCATCACTAGAATAGGAATATAATAAACATTAGTTCAGTTGTTTTGCTTTTATTTTGCATTGGAGGTGGTGGGATTCCATGAAGTGCATGTATATAATGATAGAATTCTGGTTTAATTTTTATGTCCAGTAACATTTAAAAATGCATGTGATGGAAAACATTAATGGTAAAGGTTATTCTAAGTCTTTGGGTATTCCTTGCTAAATGTCCAAGTAAAAACAGTTGCTCATGTCTTATATGCTAATTGTCTTGGAAATAAAAATCCAGCAATTCTTCATAAATATCATAAGGGCTTCTGAAGAAAAATATTAACCACATGATATTGAAAATATTAAGTCACTTACTAAAGAACATTAATCTAGATTATTCTTTAACTTTCATGCTATATTTAATGGTTTACCACACACTGTCACAATTTCCAAACATCATTCTAGATTTAATTGATAAACTGTCTCCCTATGACACATATGTATTTAGGCATTGAGCCAGCCGTGTTTTGTATCACCATCATATTTCAGAACACATTTAATGAATACAGAGGGAGCTACTCCTCATAATAACTAATCAATAAACTATATATGAATAAACAGCTGAATAATTTAGTACCCCAAAATTAGCACTTAGAGGTTTGTGAAGGTGAATGCATAGGAGATCAAACACAGAAAGCATTACCCTGGCATTACTACAATCAGATGTTAAATTGTCAAAAAATTAGATGATAAACTAAGAGAGTGTTACAAAGTTATGTTTTGTTTTCATCAAGCATAGCTGTTAATCTGTAAAACACTTATGTGGCTACTTAGTGTAATTTTTGTAATTAAGACATGAAAACTCAAAAGGTTTTGAAGTGTTTAGAATAAATATACATCTATAGACATGTTCATAGTCAGAGGTTATAGGTTTAATTTTTATTGTTATAAAGATGATAAAAAGAAAATTCTGAACAATTAAATAAAAACCACTTCCTCCTTGTATATGTTTCCAGGAAAAGTGGAACTGGTGGCAGAACAATCATGATTAAATATTCTCGTTGTCCAGTTATAAAATAAATTCCTTATTAAGATGAATTATAGCACCTTGGCCTTTCTGAGCCTTAATTTCCTCTTCAGTAAAATGAAGATATTAATAACCAGAATATCTAACACAGCATTTCTTTATGAAGAGCAGATGAAATAATGCATGAAAACCACTTAGTGAATGTTCAAGCAAGATATAAATATCATCTCTTATTCATATTTTCATTAAATGATAAGAGTATGGAAAAACTGTGGTGAACTTTTCCTTTCCTAAATTTTTCTTTCTATTCTTTCTTACAGTAAGTCTAGAAAAAAGATGCTTTATATTAAAATAAATAACTGGAGGCTTAGTTAATGTAATCCCTTTCAAATAGAAGCAGTGGGAGACAGAGCTAATATGGTAGAGTAAAGACACTGACTCATCTGAGCTCTCCCCCAAACCCTTACAAATATCTTTAAATAATCACTCTAAAAAATTCTAGAGCAGCAGAACCCACAAAAGGATCGAATAAAGCAATGTTCCAGCCCCCAACAATTTGAAAGGTCAGCAGAAAAGTTCTATTGCACTAAGGTGAGAAAGGAATATAGTCTAGAATAGGCCACTCCAGTACAAACTGTACCCCAGCCAACCAGCAGCTGTCCTCAGCATCACTGAGTCAGTGGCAGCAGTGGTAGTTTCCAGGCCTCTCAGTACACAGATACCAACGACAATGTAGAAGGTAGCAGGAAGTATCTGTCACACATTAGTGAGAGTGGAGCATAGTACAGCACAGATCATGTCACCACAGCCCTGACCCAAAGAAACAATAGGCAGGCCTTGGGAGGCATTGAAACAGCAGTAGCAGTATCTTCAGAAGCTCTCCACCAACAGATGATAAAAGGGACAGGTCAGAAGGAGATTACAGGGGCCTCTTAGTTACCATTGAGAAAGGTCTCTGTTGCTTTACCCATACGTGGATTAGATTTACAGTCCTGGGTGGCAATCCCAAGATAAGGAGCACAACAGAATGTGTGGCCTAAGTGGAGCAGGGTCCCTCCTCAAAATTCCAGGGCAGAAAAGAGTACTTGTGGTCACTCAAAAGCTAGTGAACAGGCAAGGAGTGTAGTAAACCCCTCTCTAAAGATAGTAGCACCATGGAAAAAAATGAAAACATTTAGATCCCTAAAAGTATTTCTGAAAACAGCTGCATAAAACTCCTGAACCTTGGAACAATGCATCCTCCACCCTAGAAGCACAGTCCTACTTTGACAAAGAGTTAAATATCAAGCAATAGGCTGGGAAAATGAGTAAAAAAAAAACTGAAAGGCTTCTGACCATAGAAAGTTACTATGTTGACAGGAACATGAAAACATGCACTCAGAAGAAGAAGACTAATCAAACCTCCTGTATCCAAGGCCTCTAAGAAAAAATATGAATAAGTGTCAGGCCATGGAAGAACTCAAAAAGGATTTTTGAAATCATGTAAGAGAAATGGAAGAAAGAATTGGGAAGAAAAATGAGAGTGATGTAAGAAAACCATGAAAAAAATTAGTGCACAGCTTGGTAAAGAAGACACAATAAAGGGAAGATAACAATACCTCAAAAAGCACAGTAAGATGAACAGTAAAAGAAATCCAAAATTCAATGAGAAGAATGTTTTAAAAAACAGAACCAACTAAATGGAAATTAGGTACAAAAATTCACTGAAAAGTGAAAAACTCCTTTAAACGTAGGGGACAAATGGAAAAGGAGGTACCAAAGCTCACTGAAGAAGATAATTCCTTAAAAATCAGAATGGAGCCAACAGAAGCTAATTACTTCATAAGAAATCAAGAAACAATAAAAATTAAGTGAAAAAATAGAAAACAACGTGAAAAATCTCATTAGAAAATCAATAGATCTGGAAAATAGATCCAAGAGAGATAACTTAAAAATTATTAGACTACCTGAAAGCCATGACCAAAAAGAAAGCCTACACACTATCTTTCAAGAAGTTATAGAAGAAAACTACCTTGATATTCTATAACTAACGTGTAAAATAGAAATCGAAAGAATTCACAATCACCTCTTGAAAGAGATCCCAAAATAAAAAATACCAAGAATATTATAGCCCTCCTTGGTCAAGGAGAAAATATTTCAAGCAGTGAGAATGAATTCAAGTATCATAGACCCACAGACAGGATAATACATTTAGCAATTTTTGCATGAAAAGATCAGAAGGCTTGGGATATGATATTCTGGAGGGCAAAGAAACTAAGATTACAACCAAGAATCATGTATCTAGTAAAACTGAGTACAATCCTTTGGGGGTGGGGAGGATGAACATTCATTGAAATAAAGAGCTTTCAAGCATTCCTGATGAACAGACCAGAGTTGAATAGAAAATTTGATTTTCAAATGCAAGACTCATGTAAAGCAGAAAAAAGGAAAAAGAAAAGAGAAAACATAAGGGACTTAATAAGTTTAAAGTATTTACATTCCTCCATGGAAAGATAAAACTTCCATCTCATAAGAACCTTTTCATTTTTAGTGCTGTTAGAAGGAGTATATACAGACAGAGGACACACAAATGTGAGTTGAATATGAAGGAATGATATCTAAAAAAATAGATTTAAGGGGTAAATGTACAGAGAGAAAGGGAAAGGAGAGGTAGAATAGGGTAAATTATCTCATATAAAAGAGGCAAAGAAAAGAAAGTAGAGAGGGAGATAGGGGAGATTGGGGGATTGAGTAAACCTTACTCTCATCAGAATTGGGTCAAAGCACGAATAACATATGCACTCTATTGGGCATAAAAACCTATCTTATCACACCAGAAAGTAGGTGGAAGGGGAAAAATAAAGGGAATATGGCTGAGAGAAGGGAGAATATATTGGGGGAGAGTGGTCAGAAGCAAAACACTTTTGAGGATGGACAGGGTGAAAGGATAAAAAATAGAATAAAAGGAGAGGGGCATTTTAGATGAATACCTTGTACTAAAACTCCAACTCGTGATTTATATTCACCCTCCCTCTCACCACACTCCCCTTTTTCTTCCTGTATCTGGAACTGCCACTCAAGGTACTCTGCTTTAACTCAAGTCAGCTTCTTGGTAAGATCATCATTTGCCAGCTCTCAGATGATAAACATTGAATGCATTCCAACCTGACCCATCAAGTCTGAGCTATGGGAAGAAGTTAACCTCCAAAACATTTAGTTTCTAAAAATAATTACAGAATCTATGAAAAAGTTTGTTTATTGTTGGAAACGTTATGATTGGAAAACAAATAGCCATGGGCTAAATAAAAGGTAATTATAAAGTCATAAAGTCAAAGGTAATAAATGTCATTGTTTCACTACTTTGCTGAGATTCATGAAACCTAGGGTCCAGATGGGCATCAGAGATACAATAACATTTCCTTTTATCCAGGAAGATGATGCCACGTTTTTAGCAGACAAAATATGTATGCCTTGCGTGGAGTCAGGGTTCATCAGATAAATGTCTTCAAATCCTGGATGTCATGTAACTTCACAAAAGAAGAAGAAAACTCTACTGACTGGTAGGAAAGAAAAATAAACAGCCTAAAGTCCTTTGTATTTTCTCATTAGTTTGTATTCAGAAAAAAAAAAAATATGAGTTCAAATTGTATTAGAGTGCAACCATACCCATATCTATCTATTTTATTTCTAAAGCTAAAGCAAAACAACAACAAAAAGATCTACATCTTTTATCCAAAGTTTCCTAGCCATTTACAAGTTATTATTTCTATTTCCAGAACTATCAAAACACAGAAATTGTATTTTTCTCCTACAGTAAAATATAGAGGTTTCTAAAACACATTACTTTAGCTATATTTTTTGTCCGACTGACACATGAATTTTGAAGTGGAAAATGTTAGAAGCTTTGAAAATGCATATACATATCTCAAAATAATTTAGCGGCTTTTTTTTTGTTGCCACAGGTATGTAAAAAAACATCATGATAAAGTAGGAAGAACACCTGCCTTAAAGTCAAAGTGATCTAACCCTTCCTCTCACATATACTAGCTGTGTGAATATGTGCTAGTCAATTAATATTTCAGGAAAACCAGAATCTTCCTAAGACAAGGCTTAGATAAATTGCTCTCTGCATTGATTAAGGGAATTTCAATGCTAGAAGTTCCCTAAATTCATTCAATGACAATTCCAACCCATCCCTTTCAAGCCTCAAATAACAAATGCACATACATATGACATTTTTATTTTAAGATTGATTGACCTTACTGTGAAGAAATTATTTTGTGAAACATTCATGATATAATTCTATATGGGAGAGACAAAAAAATTTAATTAGAAGATTATTATGTATTTTTTACCCTGGTCTGTCAGAATGTGCATGTGTGTGTGAGTGGGTGCATGTGTGTGTAGCTGAAGGAAACATAGTTGTACTTGCCTTATAGTAAAAGGCAGCCTAATTGCTACTGAAGTCTTAATGAGAAAACTGTTTGTTCTTTTTTTAACCTATATATTATTAGTGGTATAGCAGCATGGAATACTGGAATGAGCAAAGCATTTGGAACATCAACACCCCATAAGTTCAAGTTCTGGATTCGGCATTTACTAGTTTTACAGTCATAGTCCAGTCATTTAAATTCTGTGAATCATAGTTTGTGTCGATAAAATTGGAATTATAAGATTTACTTTATCTAACACAGTGTTATTGTGAAGAAAGTGTTTTAGAACTATAAATACATGGAAATATTTAAATGAATTTTCATAATGCTTAAAATTTTCCATTTCAAAATTCTTCATGTATCAATGGAAAAAACCTCTATATTTCCTTAATGGGATTTGTTTTGTGAAATTTGGATTCAGTCAAAGAACCACATTTTGGTTCCCACCCCTAACAGGTGGAAAAACAGTACTTCAATGTCTGAAAGTAAGATTTTGGACCATATGACCTCCCCCACATGTGTGTATATATGTGTGTATACTTACATTCATGTTTATATGTCTTGTTTCAATGCAGCTATGGATTCACTAGAATCTCCTCAGTTACCTAAAATGTATATTAGTCCTTCAAAGGGGATCCATTTTAAAGGTCTTTATTACCTGCTATTATAAACTTAATGGTCCCCAAGTCTGTGTGTACAATTATCCATACACTGAGTAGTGGAGACCAATTTATACAACAAAAAATTTTCTTGTTTGCAGATCAAGAATCAAGAGATTTTTATTCTACTTTGTGACATGATTTTGAAAAGGGCAAGCATATATTGTAAGAAATATGTCCTTTAATTTGTGATAGAGGATTCAAAATTCTTATTTTGATAGACTGTTTTTTACTCAAACTTCAGACATTTAATTCCTATTATTCCAGCCTACATATAAGACCAATTGTCCTTCTCATTAAAGAATACTCTATTCTTAAACTGACTAGAGACCTAGCAATTATTGCTACAGAAAACCCATCTAATTGTCTAAAAGCATTATTTTCCTGATGTAGGTGAGCCAATTATTTCTGAATTTGTGAATTCCTAAGAATAAATGATACCAGAGGATGGTCCTTTAAAAATGCTTGCAAGAAAAGGAAACAGATGGCAAACGCTGTCTATTCATAGTCTATTGAAGATAAAATTTCCATTATTATTTCATTGAATTAATAAAATTCAGATTAATTTTTCTCAACTTAGTTTGACTCATCTTTTGAAATGGTTTACCAGCACGTGACTACTGTAAATGCTACAGTTTCTTGAAGCCACAAGTGAGAGTTTAGTGAATGAGAGGACATCAAAGAAGGAAAGCTACCCTGGAAAGGGTTCAACAGTCCTCACATCAGAGATATTAGTCTTTCCTGTACACACCCTATGCCCCCAAGTTATAAGACATGATTGCGATGGAATACTTATTTGCTATAGGTAAATATGAGCAAAGTTGTTTCAGAAAAAAAAAATGAGAAGACTCAGAAGAAGTCATGCAAAATGATGTGAGCAGAAACAGGAGAATATTGTACACAATAATAGTAATATTTTAAGGATGATAAAATATTAAAAATTTAACTGCTCAGACCAAGAAAATGATTCAAGACAATTCCAAAGGACTCATGATGAAAATGCTTTCAATCTCCCAAGAGAAAACTGATGAGCTCTGAAAGCAGATTAGAGGAGACTTTTTTAAAACTACATTTATTTTTACTTTTAATTTTGTTTGTGTTTTCTTTTGCAAAGTGGCTAATATGGAAATATAATTTTCATGACTTCACATGTATAATAAATATTAAATTGTTTGTCTTCTTAGGGAGGAGGGAGGGACAGGAGGAAAGAAGAGAATTTAGAAAACAAAATTTTAAAACATGATAGCTACTTTTTTACTTACAATTGACAAATATTTACTGAAACAATTAAAAAAATAGTACTTTAAAATTTTAAAAAAAATCATATAAGGACAGAAGACCACACTATGGTGCATTAGAGAAGATTCACAGACCTTGGAGTGATACCAGATTGCCTACTGCCACACAAGTATTTCGTACAAACTCCAGTGTCCTTCAAGAGATGCTTTGATATCTGCAAATGGCATAGTACCTAGTACAAAAGTATCTTATAAATAATTTTTTTAAATAATGGGACCCTCTGATTTTGGTAAAGTACTTAAATGAAAAGTAAACCAAATATTCATTGGTTGGATATTCAATGAGTGTTAATTATGGAGCACAATTTGCACACAAGCTCTGCCATAAAGAGAACATATATGACTGGAAAAAGACATGGGCAAGTTATACAATTTGCAATATGAGAGTTTGGGGTGGAGCCAAGATGGCAGAGTAAAAGCAGGGACTTGCAGGAGTTATCCTGAAAACCCATCCAAATGCCTGTAAAATGAATCTAAACAAATTCTAGATATGTATAACCCACAAAATGACAGAGTGAAACACGTCTGCAACCCAAGACAGCCTGGAAGGTTGACAGAACGCTTCTATCACACTGGAGTAGGAGCAGAGCAAAGTGCAGTGTGAGCCATGCTAGCACAGATGGGGCTGAACAGGCCACAGTGGACTGAATCACTGACAGTTGTGGCAATTTCAAGGCTTTCTGACCCACAAATACCAAAGACAGCATAGAAAGGCAGTAGGAAAACTCAATCCATCTGACCTGACAGGGAGGCACACAGTCTAGTCCTAGTCATGAGGAAGTGGAGGTGACTGCTTCCAGAGCTCCCAGTCCAATGACAGTGTGGGGATGGAGTGGCTGATCAGAGGGCAATTTCAGGGATCTCTTTGCTGGTGCAGAGGCAGGATTCTCTTGCTTTGCTCATACTTGGATCTGGGTTGCAGTGTGGGTGGTCATCCTGTGGTGAAGAGGAGCACTGGCATGGCAAAGCTTGTAGCTACAGTGGAGAGGGAACGCTCTTCACAGTTCCAAAACAGAAAAGAGTACTTTTCCTCTCTCACAGACTAGAGTAGAGGCCAGGAAAGGAGTAAAGACCACTATTTTGATCATACCACCTTGGGGGAACTGAAAATTTACAGACTCCTAGAATTAGCTCTGAAAATACCTGAAGTTTGGGACAACACATCACACCTCCCCCACTGGAAGCAGAGTTCTACTTTGCCAAAGAGCTAAAAAGTCAAGTATTTCTTTAGGAAAATGAGCAGACAGTATTAAAAAACGCAGACTATAAAATCTTACTTTAATGACAATGATCTAAATATACAACCAGAAGAGGACAACAAAGTCAAAGGTCTTACATCTAAAGCCTCCAAGAAAAATGTGAATTGATCAGGGCATGGAAGAACTCAAAAAGAATTTTGAAAATCAAGTAAGAGAAGTAGAAGAGGAAAAAATGGGAAGAAAAATGAAGTGATGCAAGAAAATCACGAAAAAAGAGTCAATAGCTTGGTAAAGGAAACCCCCCAAAATATGGAAGAAAATAACACCTTAGAAAATAGACAAACCCAAATGGCAAAAGAGGTCCAAAAAGCCAAGTGAGGAGAAGAATACCTTGAAAATCAGAGATGGACAAATGATAAAGGAGGTTCAAAAGCTCACTGAAGAATATAGTTCTTTAAAGATTAGAATAGAGCAGATGGAAGCTAATCAATTTATGAGAAACTAAGAAACTACAAGACAAAACCAAAGGAATGAAAAAACAGAGGATAATGTGAAATATCTCATTGGAAAAACAATAGACCAAGTAGATCTAGGAGAGAAAATTTAAAAATTATGGGATTACCTCAAAGCCATGATCCAAAAATGAGCCTAGACATCATCTTTCATGAAATTATTAAGGAAAAATTCTCTGATATTCTGGAACCAGAGGGTAAAATAAACATTGAAAGAATCCACCGAGCACCTCATGAAAGAAAAGAAAAGCTGCCAGGAATATCACAGCCAAATTCCAGAGTTCCTGGGTCAAGGAGAAAATATTGCTAGCAGACAGAAAGAAAGAATCCCAGTATTGTGGAAATACAATCAAGATAAGACATGATCTAGCAGCTTTTACATTAAGGGATCAAAGGACTTGGAATATGACATTACAGATATCAAAGGAACTAGGATTAAAACAAAAAATCACCTACCCGGCAAAACTCTGTATAATTCTTTGGGGGGAAAAATGGTAATTCAATGAAATAGAGAACTTTCAAGCATTCTTGTTGTAAAGACCAGAGCTGAATAGAAAATTTGACTTTCAAACACAAGAATGAAGAGAAGCATGAAAAGGTAAACAGGAAAGAAAAATCATCAGGGACTTACTAAAGTTGAACTGTTTACATCCCTACGTGGAAAGTTAATATTTGTAACTCTTGAAACTTTTCTCAGTATTTGGATAGTTGGAGGGATCACACACACACATACATACATACATACACACATGCATACATACATACATACATATACATATGTATATGTACATATATATAAATGGATATAGATATACAGACAGAAAGCAGCAGCTGAGCTGAATAGGAAGGGATGATATCTTAAAAAATAAAATTAAGAGATGAGAGAGGCATATATTGAGAGGAGAAAGGAAGAAATGGAATAGGGAAAGTTGTCTCTCATGAAAGAGGCAAGGAAAAGCATTTTCAATGGAGGGGAAAGGGGGGAGGTAAGAAGGAAAAAATGAAGCTTACTCTCATCACATTTGGCTTAAGGAGGGAATAACAAACACTCAATTAGGTATGAAAATCTATTTTACAATACAAGAAAATAGGGGAGAACAGGATAACTGGGATGGGGGGATGATAGAACGGAGAGAAAATGGGAGGAGGGAGTAATTTGAAGTAAACACTTCTGGGGAAGGACAAGGTCAGAGAGAGAATAGAATAAAGAGGGGCAGGATAGGAAATATAGTTAGTCATACATAACATGAGTATTATGGAAGTCTTTTCCAAAACTACACATATATAACCTACATTGAATTGCTTGACTTCTCAGTCAGGGTGGGTGGAGAGAGAAGGGAGATAATTTGGGACCCAAAATTTGAAAAACCAAAGTTTAAAATTGTTTTTACATGCAACTGGGAAATAAAATGTACAGGCAATTGTGTATAGAAATCTATCTTGTCCTGCAAGAAAGTGAGCGGGTTGGGGATAGGAGGCAGGGTGGGGTAATAGAGAGGTGAGCAGAGTAGGTAAATGATAGTCAGAATGCATGTCATTTTGGGGTGGGGGAGGGGAGAGATGAAGAAAAATCCACAAAATCTTGAGAAAATGAATGTCGATGAAAATAAATTAATTAGTTTATAAAAAGAAATATGAGAGATTAGTAGATGAATAGGTGAAATTCTGTTCTAGTATTTAAGAAACATTAAAGAAACTAGTGGCATATATTTTTCTGGAGAAATCGCAGAAATATGATTGAGATCACACAGAATGTTTAGCTTTATGATTGCAGTAACACACTGGTGGAGGAAGCACCACACTAATTACATTTTAGATACCCTGAGATGCCAACATCTCCAGGAAAATGACATATTTATCTAAGTGTAGAAAGAGTGTAACCCACAAGACAAATCTTCATGTCTGTGTAAGTAATACTAAAAAAGTATAGGACTGGAGTTTTCAAATTATGAAACTTGGCAAGGGTAACTGGCATTTTAAGGGCTTCTCTTAATATCCATTATCCAGGTTGCCAGTTAATAGCTGGAAAACATTCAAGATTCATTAAAAATAAGGCATTATTTTTTTTCTTAACTATCCCAACAACATTGTTAATAAGGTTACGAAACAAATATATCTGTTTTTCAAGCTACAAAGGTATTTTCAGTAATTAGCAATAATGGTTGCCTTTCACATTTCATTGTTTTAAACGTTTCAGAAAACGATAATATTACTTTATATTGAAAACATAGTTCAAGTACATTCTAATGTTAGTCATTTACCAAAGAGCAAGCCCATATTAGACTTTTATATGAACTGAGACAATTGTTATACCTGGAGAGGGTACTGGAACTTCGATACAGAGAAGGAAAGGAACAAACATTAATCACTTTGTGCCAGACACAGGGTTGAAAGTTTTGCAGATATTATTTCATGTTATCTTCACAAAAATGAGCATTTGTACTTTTTTATGCCCATTTTACTGTTAAAGAAATTGAGATACTTTTAAAAATAGCTTTTTCAAGGTCATACAGCTCAATGTTGGAGGACAAATTTGAATTCAGGTCTTCTGATTCCCAGCTCAGCACTCTAATCACAGCACCATTTCAGTAGTTCTTAAAGATCAAAAAAGAACTAGACGTGAGGTTTACATTTTGCCTTACAAGTGTAAAGAAAACTCTTTTGGGAGGAATGAAGCAATAAAAAGGGAATAATTGCATTTTAATTGAATAATAGTCTCCTCGATAAGAGGCACTCTTTTGCTTCTCTTTGTATTTCCAGCACCTAGTACAGTGGCTGGTATATAGTTGGTGCTTAATACTTATTGATGAACTGACTGAATTTTAGATAGATTCCATTTCCCAGGAAAGAGAACATTGGTCAATTCCATAGGGATTTTACTTTCCTTACTTATATGTGATTCTCATTTCTTGCGCCCTGAGAACCAGACAATAATGACCAATGATGTCTCTTGTCTACTACAACTCAAACATTCCAGGATGACATTTTTCCTCAAATACATATGTTTCATGTCCACAGAACCACAAGAACCTAATGCCTGGAGTTATGTGACCTCGGTTTCTTTTTTAATTTGCAAACTGCTTTATATTGATTGTCCTCAGATTAATTTGGATTCAAAAAATGCTCAATAAATTCCTCTGGGTGTTTTCCCCAACGGAAAAACAAAGAAGACAGTCTCTTATCATACTTAAATTCATTTTAATATTCATTTTTAAACATTTTGAATTCAAATCCTCTCCCTCTTTGAGAAAGCAAGCAATAGGATATCAATCATACATGAGAAGTCATGCAAAACATACTCCCAAATTACCCATGTTGCAAAAAAAAAAAAATTAAAAGGAAGAAACATCAAGTTTAAAAAGCATGCTTCAAAGAGCACTCAGGATTTCTTAGATAGATAGATAGATAGATAGATAGATAGATAGATAGATAGATAGATAGATAGATCCCATTATTACAATGTTACTGTTACTATGCACAATGTTTTTCTGGTTCTATTCACTTGACTTTGCATCAGTTCACATAAGTTTTCCCAGGTTTTTCTGAAACCATCTTGTTCACCATTTTTTATAACACCTTTATATTCTACGACAATCATATGCCACAACTTGTTTAGCCATTCCCCAATCTATGAGCTTCACCTCAATGTCCAATTCTTTGCCACCGCAAAAGAGCTGCTATAAATATTTTTGTACATACACATCATTTTCCCTCTTCAAAGAATACATTCTCAAAAAAAATCAATCTCCTTTTCTGATGTATAGAGATTAGATGTTAAAAAATCCTTATTGATTGTTTGATAAAAGTCCATTGGCTTCCCATTGCTTCTGGAATAAAATATAAAGTACTTCTATTAGCTTTTTTTAAAAACTTCCCAAAATAGGCTGGAACTTTTTTCCTACCTCATTGGGCAATACTCCCCTCGACAGTGTGCTGTCTAGCCAATATGGTTGGAAATTCCTGTTTCTGTTATCTCTGCTACAAATACTCCCACTCATTTCTGGGCATTTGCACTGGAAGTTCCCAATTCTTAGAATTTAATCTTTTCACCCCCACTTCAAAGAATCTCTCTCTTCCTTCAAACTACATCTGTAGTAGGACCTTCTATATGAAGCCTCCCCAAATTTTCTAGTGCACACCTTCTCTCCCAAACTACTTTGTATTTAGCTATTTGTATTTTTTATTCACTTTATTATTGTTTTGGTTATATGTACATAGACACTTGTCACCTACCTCCTCTGTCCCCTCCCTTTTGAATGTGAGATATCTGAAAACATGGATTCTTTCAGGTTTTGTATTTGTTATCTTCAGGGCATAACACTGCACCTGGCACAAAGTAAGTGGTTAACAAAAGTATGTTGATTGAGAGGTGTGAATTAGAAAGAATCCTACATACTTACTATGCACAAGTGGGAACTGAGGTCCAGAAAAATGAAATAACTTTCTGAAGTTCTTCGAATCCTAAATCTCCTGCTCTTTCTACTATACTATGTGTTGAAGGGAGTAATTTATCATATATATCCTCATTAAATTACTTGCTTCACACATATTCGTGTGTATGTGTGTATATATGTGTGTGTGTATCGTATATACTTATTTTATACACACACAAATGTATCAATGCACATTCTGTTATTGCTATGAGGAGTACTTTTCAATACATATAGTTCCCTTCATCCTACTTTACAAACACTAAGTATAAAAATTCCTTTCCCTTATTTCTTGTCAAAAAGAGCTGACACTGAATGAGAATAAGTACATCTTTTATCTTCATTGCAGTCAAAATATCAAGTTCAAGGGAATAAAGAATTGCAATATATCTTGAGCATGAGTTTGCTTTCTCCCACATTTAAATTTCCTTCATGTTCTCTGTCAGGGCCCAATATACTAACAAATGGAAACAAAATGATATTCTTGGAATAATCTTTTTGATAATGAAAAAAATGGCATTTTTCAGGCATAATGTTGCACTCTTCATTTACTCTTAAATCATTTCCTTGCACTAACAAAAATGGAAACATAGGAGTCATTATTTATGTATTAATGTAAGATTATGACATTTTATTCTGAAACATATTTCAAGATTTCAATCATATCATTCTCTTCTCATTTTTCTCCCATTGCTCAGTCATAACCCTTTGTAACCCTCCACTTCACATAATTTGGCTCAAATCATTCAGTTACTTACCTGTGACTGAATTAAGACCTGCTTCTGTTGTTTCCTCACTAAACTACCTAATTCAGTATTTAGAATGTGGCAAGGAAAGGCAGTAGAGTTTAACAGAAAGAGGAATAACCCTGAACTCAAAGGAACCTGGGTCATTTACATACTGCTTTTGTGATCTTTGAAAGTCATGTAAGCATTCTATGTCTCTGTTTCCTCATTTCCTCATTCTAAAATTGTTGAGTTGTGATGTTGTAAGAAATATGTGGTATGGTCACTCCCACAATGTACCACAATAATACCACTCATACAGGGCATCTAGGTTGTATTCACATTCTGGGATAACTGACTCTACATTGCCCTTCTTCTGAGAGATGGACCATCATTATATTATTATATTCAATTTTCTTAAAGTCTGAAGGTTAACACTGTTGATCATAGGTTGGCTGAGCTAATATAATAAAAATGACAATTCTCCCTAAATTAACTTACTCAGTGCCATACTAATCAAACTACCAAAAAAAATTTATAGATCTAGAAAAAATAACAAAATTCATCTGTAAGAAGAAAAGGTCCAGAATTTCAAGGGAACTGATGAAAAAATGCAAGGCAAGGTGGACAAGCCATACCAGATATAAAAATATATTATAACGCAATAATCATCTAAACTGCTTGATACTGGCTAAGAAGTAGAGTTATAGATATGTGGAATACATTAGGTTCTTAAGACTCAGTAATAACTGACTCGATTAATCTACTTTTTGACAAACTCAATGATTCTAGCTTCTGGGGTAAGGACTCACTATCTGACAAAAATGGCAGGGAAAACTGGAAAACAGTATGGAAGAAATTAGGCATAGACCAACATCTTGCACCATATACCAAGATAAGGTCCAAATGAGTGCATGATTTAGACATAAAAGATGATACTATAAGCAAGAGAGAAAGGAATAGTTTAACTGTCAGATCTAAGGAGAAGGGAGGAGTTTATGAGCAAACAAGAAATAGGGAACATTATGAGTGGAAAATGGCTAACTCTGATTACGTTAAATTACAAAGGTTTTGTGCAAATACAATGAAGATTAGAAGTGAAGCAGAAAGCTGAGAAACAACAGTTACAGCCAGAGTCTCTGATAAAGACCCCATATAGAAAAGAATCAAATTTATGAGAACAAATCATTTCCCAATTCTTAAATGGCCAAATGATATGAATAGAAAGTTTTCAGATGAAGAAATTAAAGTTATCTAGAGTCATATGAAAAAATTCTCTAAATCACTATTGATAGAGAAATGTTAATTAAAACAATTCTGAGGTACTCACCTCACACCTATCAAACTGGTTAATGTGATAGAAAAAGAAAATTATGGATGTTGGAGAAGATGGAGGAAAATTAGAACACTATTTCATTGTTGGTGGAATTGAGAACTGGTTCTATGATTCTGGAGAGAAATTTGGAATTATACCCAAAGGACTATAAAACTGTGCATGCTTTTTGATTAAGCAATAGAAGTACTGGGTCTATATCCCTAAGAGATCATAAAAAAGGGAAAGGACTCACATGTACAAAAATTTTCCAGAAGAATTGAGGGGATACCCATCAACTGAGGTATGGCTGAACACGCTAGGCTATATGATTGTGTGAGTATAATGGAGCTATCTCACCCCAGTAGAATAGAAGTTCTTTGAGGATAGAGACTGGTTTCTGTCATTCTATCAACAACCCTTAGCACAGTGTTGTTTTTTTGTTGTTGCTGCTGTTACTCATGTACAGCTAGATTTATCAGGGATACTGGTGTTCCCTAAACAATTGAATCTAATACCTTCCTTACTGCCAAGGATCCTTCTGCTCATGGGCCTTAGGGATTTTATTGACCTTGGCAAGTCCTGGGAAGGTCCTTACAGAATTCCTATAATTGGCTAAGGAAAATATCCATCAATTACAGCTACTTTTCAGCAGACTTTCCACTAGTCATCAATCAGTAGTGTCTTTTGTCAGCAGGCTTTTAGGAGTTTTCCACAGGCAGCAAGACTTTCTTGGCAACATCCCAAGACCTTCTACAGGTCATATGACTCTTTTATCAAGGTCTTGTGGCCTGTCATTTGTCAGCAATGTTCTAGGAGGAGAATTTTCATAGATGAGAGCAAGAAAGTCCTGGGAAGTTCTGCTATCTGACCATTTCCTGATAGTGGGACAAATGGTTAAAGAGGACTCTCAGCTTCCAATTAAACAAGATTTCACTTAATTTGTTAGTATGATACTGAGATATAATTCGGAATTTGAGAACTTCAGTCTCAATTTCTTGAGAACTGTGTGTGAGGGCGGGGATCTTGATTACAAAATAGGTTATTAGAGATATTTTTTTCTTTCTTTCTAGAACTTGTCTCCATGTACATTATTGAAATATTAAGGATATTTTCTAGACTAAGGTAATAATGATTTTTAAAAATCACTATATTAGTCCATTTCTTATACCTCCTTGTTTTAGATTTAAATATACTTTTATGAACTTTCCACAGGCAGCAAGACTTTGTTGGCAATGTACCAAGACTTTCTACAGGTCATATGGGCCTTTCAACAAGGTCTTAGGGCCTGTCATTTGTCAACAATATTCTAGGAGGAGAACTTTCATAGACTAGAGCAAGTAAGCCATGTTTTTTCAAGCACAGTGTTTTTCACACAATAGAAGTTTATTTCTTTTACTTAAATTTTGCATAATTTATGTACTAAAGGAGTCCCAGAAATATCTGGAGGGAACATAATAATGCATGAATATTGCACATACATTTCAATGAAAAGTCTCACAACTTCTGCTTGTGCACATTCCACACATACCTATAACTCAATGTCGCAAAGATGTGTCTCCATTTTCCAGAAACCAATGGCAAATAAGCACAAAATCTGAAAAGTCCTATCAAAGTAAAATACTGTCAAGTACAGATTCAGTCATCCAGCAATGGACAATTATAATTCCCAACTAGAAACCAGATAAAAAAATTTAGAGAGCTGTAGGATCTAGATCTTGAAAAGGTCTTAAAAATCACCTAGCCCCAAAACCTCATTTTACCAAGTGTTCTAGTATCAAATATTGCAAGATTTATCACTAGAATGCAAGGCAATAGTTCACTAACTATTTTGACTGTACTCCAACAAATTAATTGTTTGGGCCACCCCCAATACACAGAAGTATAGAAAGAGGTCTACATACATGTGAAAATGAATAATCATGGTGAAATCTCACATGTTTGACATATTGAAGTATCAAAGCAGATGTGGGGATTGTGTGGCCTCAAGGCTACATGTGGCCCTCTAGATCCTCAAGTGCAGCCTTTTCATCAAGTTCAAGTTTTACAGAACACATCCTTTAATTAAGAGGATGTGTTCTGTTTAGTTTGGATTCAGTCACAGGGCCACACTTGAGGAACTAGAGGGCCATATGTAGCCTTGAGGCCTCAGGTTCCCCATCCCTATAGTAAAATATTTTGGGCCATCCTGTCCCAGAGTGAATGTCAATAGTAACTGTTTCTCTTTTGACCAGTAACCCTGAGGATCTTCCCCTCTCAGTTTGATTTTATTTTTAATTAAAGGGATATCCTTTGACTCACTTCTTAAAGAGGTCTATTCACTGAATGAGTGTTGTTTTACTCAAAGGGAGAACCTGAAAAGACCTTTACCTAAAAGGGCCAGGGTCTCCCATTCCATCCTGGACCATCTCCAGAAATCCTGATGAATATCTGACCACTGAACCTTGATGGCTTTAATAGTAATTTAAATGGACAGATCGTTCTCATTAATTAATAGGCCCATGTGATCTGCTTAAATCATCTGGAAGTCTAAGTCACATTTGATAGAAGGAGCTTGCTAAACAGGTGTAATAGGAAGGATAGAGTGGAACCAGGAGGAAGTGAGCAAGCAAGGTCAGGGCAGAGGGGATAGAATGCAGGTCAACTGACATACTGTGACAGTTGATCACGAGAAGACTCTGTGAAAACTGGGAAGTGAAGTTACAGGGGGGGAACCTGGAGATTTGGAAAGGTATTTTCAAGTAATGCCAATAAGACCAGGGAAAGATTTGGCAGGAGTAAGTAAGAGAGGCTGAATTTTAATAATGGCTTACCATATTATGCATAGAAATAGAGATGAGCTGCTTAAGGAAAAAAAATCAGATGGGAAAAGATTTAACTAGTTTGCATGGGAATTCTCATCCTTTGGGTTCTATTTTACAGGGGTA
This sequence comes from Notamacropus eugenii, assembly GCF_028372415.1. NCBI lineage: Eukaryota > Metazoa > Chordata > Mammalia > Diprotodontia > Macropodidae > Notamacropus > Notamacropus eugenii. Next base: position 90,912,545 of record NC_092878.1, read on the forward strand.
GTCTGAGGGATCTCAGGTGCAAGGCAAGGCTGTTCATTTAGTTCAGAAGGAACTGAAGGCTGACAAAAGAAATGCACAATTGATCTTTGTACAGACCCAGACTAGTTGCCAAGGTGACAAAGGAAGTGAAATAGTTTAAGAGGGAAAAGTTTCTCAGTCAGAAGCACAGTCAATAGTAAAGTGGAAATAGTAGAACCAAGGAGGTAACTCAATGTTTAGGGAAATAACTGAGGATTTTACTCAGCAGGAGGTCACAGAAATTTTGAGTCAGTTCACCCAAAGAATGGGAGAATTATTAATATCTTGGATGGTGAGAATCAGTGATGAAGGAGCTGGAGGAATATCTATAGATCTCATCGACTGCCTGAAATTTGTATGTAGTAGAATCCTTTTGTATCAAACTTTTAGAGATTACAACATGCAAGGAGGTAACAATAAAACTAATCTGTTAGCTTTGGCTAAAGAAGGCTGCAGCAGGCAGTCTCCTACTGATTCTATGTGGCCTAGTGGATACAGACCCTGGTATTCACTTACAGACTGTATAAAAAAGTTAAAGGGAGGAAGTAATGAGGACTGCCATAGTGATCATAAATGCAGATGCATACTATGATTGTCCTTTTACAGTTTACCACAGGAATATAACAGTGAATATGGCTTCTCCTACTTACAAGCACTTGATTTTGACTCTAATAATTGGAGGGAAAGGATACCCTCTTTGAGAGGTGCTGGACAAGATTTCACAGTTAGGTGACTTAGGAGACTGGGGAAAAATGTCATTGCTAGATAGAATAGAATAAATAGCCAGCAAATTCAAAATCATAATAAATCAACAAGGAGAGAATTGTTTACTTCTCTATTGAGATCAAGGGTAGATTTCAGAAACATAGATGGTATTCCAACTAATGAACTGTACAGAATGTATTGAGAAAAGGGACTTGATAAAAGATGAAATAGAGAAGTGAGAACTACCCCTACAGATCCCGCTGAACCCTTGTATCCAAGTTTGCCACACCTTTAGGGACAATATAAAGTTAGCTGAGCCTCAGTTCAAATTAAAGAAATACACAAATGGGATTACAGACCTCATATCAATTTGACTATATATTGGAAAAATGTATCAAATACTGTAATCAGGGCATTAATAGATACTGGGGGGGAGGCCTCTCTTATATATGAAAACCCTGATAATTTTAAATATGTAACTCTTATTGCCCTCACAGAATTGGGAGGGCCTGAAATATCAGCCAGAGAAGTTAATCTAACAAGGAAAACTGGTCAATTACCTAAGAAAGAATACACTGTGGTAATTGTGCCCATTCCTGAATACATCATTAGAACAGATATATTGAGAGGTATGACTTTAAATTTACCTGAGGAGAGATACCAGTTTGCAGTAAGGAAGATAGTAATAAATAGTTTTAGTAGGTAAAATAAAAATGGACCCAGTCACTTTACCTGAACCCTCTGAAGTGGTTACTTGAAAGTAGTTTCATGTGCCAGGTGGACAAGATGAGATTACCAATACCATAAAGGAATATGTTGAAACTGGAGTGTTAGTCCATACAACAACTCAATAAAATAACTCCATCAGGCTAGTGTTAAAATCAGATGGGACATGGAGGATGACAGTGGATTATAGACAATTGAACAAAGTCACTCCTCCCTTGTATGCTGCTGTTCCAGATACCATTATCTTAATAAAAAAAAATCCAGAAATATGATGGGACTTGATGCAAGTTATTGATTTAGCTAATCCTTTCTTTATTATCTCAATAGATTCGAAAGAATGAGACCAGTTTGTTTTCACTTGGTAGAGCTGACAATACACTTTTACATGCTTTCCACAAGGAGATCTATCTAGCCCTACTGTTGTGATAGGATTGTGGCTGAACATTTGGATGAGTTCGAGCTACCTGGTGTACAGCTTACCCACTACATAGATGACATTATGATACAGGGAAAAACTGTGGACAAAGGGAAGAAGAGTTTGACACTTTTAAATGAGTATATGAAAAGCAAAGGGTGGGAGATTACCCCTGTAAGACTCAAGGTCCAGCTCAAATTGTAGAGTTTTTAGGTATGCAATGGAATTGGTCTGTGAGAGAATCTACCACAAGCAAGAGGAAAAGTTTCAGGATTTTCCTATTCCCACCAATAAGAAAGAGGCCCAAAAGTTTATAGGACTATTTGAATATTGGCGACATCACATACCACATCTAGGACAAATTTTGAAAACTTTATATAAAATTACTAGCAAAAGTAGGAATTTGATTGAGGACTTGAGCAGACCAAAGCTTTTGATGAAGCTAAGGTGGCTATTCAATTGGTCCTAGATTTATGGCCTATGTATGCAAAGTGACCCAGTGGAATTACAAGTGACTATACAGGATGAAAATGCTAACTGGATTTTATGGTAAAAACAACAAAGCCAAAATGTGCCCTTAGGATTTTGGTCTAGGAAACTCCCTTCATCTGGAGTTCAATATACCCCTTTTGAAAGGCAGTTCCTAGCTGCATACTGGGTTTTGATAGAAATTGAACAGCTGACTTTAGGCCAGGAGGTAATAATAAGGCCTGGAATCCCAATTACCTGGATAATTAGTAATCCAGCTTCTCATAGAATTCGATATGAATACGAATCTTGCATAATTAAATGGAAATGTTATATTCCATATTGATCTAAATCAGGGAAAAGTGAAGTTTCTGATTTACATGAATCTATAGCAAACATAGATACTGAGGGAAATACTACACCCTCTGAATCAGAGCAACAGTTTTTTATGGTTCTTGATAAAATGGAATGAGTGATATGATGCATTAACTGAAGAATGAAAGAGACATGCATATTTACTGATGGGGCAGCAACATATTTGGACCACAAAAGACATTGGAAAGTGCCAGTCTATAAGCCATGTACTAGGAGGATATTGGAAAGCACTGGGATAGGTGGAAGTAGTCAATATGCTGCACTTATGGCAGCACACCAAGCTATCAAAACAGAACAAGTAGGACAGTGTCACATATTTACTGATTCATGGGTGTTAGCTAATGGGTTAGCTACATGGATGATCATGTGGAAAAATCAAAATTGGGAAATTCATGGGGCAAAGAATTATGGGAAGACATATGGGACATGTCTGTGGTTACTAATTTGTCAGTTTTTTCACGTAGATGCTCACATGGCCCTCACCACACCAGAATGTGAGTACAATGCACATGCTGATCGACTAGCAAAGATTGCTGCTCAATATATTATCCCTCCTTTGACACAAACTGATGATCCAGTACTATCAAAATGGGTTCATCAAACAACTGGCCATTTAGGGGTCCAGGCTACACAAGACTGAAGTATTAGTATCTCTCATACATTGTTAAAACAAGTAGCTGAAGAATGTTATATATGTCAGTTGGAAAAGGAAAGAACTGTTCCTCAGGTAGTAACTGGAGAGATAGCAAGGGTAAAAGTACCTGCCCAAGTTTGGCAAATAGACCCTACCCCAACTAAAAGATGCAAATTTATATGTACTTGTTTTGAGACCTATTCAGGTGTACTAGTGGCTTGTCCCTATAAGAATGCGACCCAGAAAAACATGTGTAAAACTTTAGATATCATAAGTCTATATTATGGAACTCCAATGCAGATTCAAAGGGATAATGGATCACACTTCAAAGATAATGAAATGATGAGATATTGTGTATTAAACAACATAGAATGGATATATCATATTCCATATTATCCACAAGCATCTGGGTTAATTGACAGAACAAATGAATTATTGAAAGAACAGTTAAGGAAATTATTTTCTAATAATTCTTATCAACATTGAAAAGAAAATTTATTCATTACTTTACACAATTTGAATAATAGACCACTGGGAGGCAGTACATCTCTAGCCAGAATGATGACCCAAATCTGCAAATTAGAAAACAACAAACACATAAGATCCCAAATGTTGAGTATTACACTGTGAGGCCAGAAGTTCCAGCACCATATCCAGGGACACTTGGCTCAGCAGGATATGATTTACATTGCTTAGAGGACTTTTGGTTGGATAGGAAATAAACAAGAAAAATCTCTATTACAATACTTATGAGAATCCCAAAAAATCATTTTGGATGGATATTACCTAAATCAGGATTAGCAATTCTAGGAATACACACACACACACACACACACACACACACACACACACACACACACACATATATATATATATATATAAAACAGAGTAACTGACGGATTGGGTTCTGCTGATTGAATAAAATCAGGAGCTAAAGTATGGGTAAAATGGAAGCCAAACAACCATCCAAAGGCTGCAGAAATTATAGCACATGGGAAAGATATCATAACTGACGTTTATTCAGGAAGGGATGATTACAAAATTGTACCTTTAACTCATGTATTCTACCCTGAATGAAGCTGTGCTAGTGAGCTCATGGACTCCAGAACAACAGCTACCCTATATCTACCCTGCTTCTGGTTATTGTTTCCTTGGGATATTTTTTGTTTGTCTGTTTTTGGCTTTTCATCTGTTAAATTTGTTTGCTAGATTTATTTCTTATAGATTTAGTAACGTCTAGCTGTAGATACCTGATCTCTTAAGCTGATGTCAAGTCCTATCCATGAGGGTAAGGTGTCATCTCTGGCCCTGAAGTCATCCAAACTTCAGATGCCAGCTAAGGAACTGATCTCTCAAATGGGACCTCTTGGAGCAGCTCTACATCCAATCTAGCAAGAAGCAGTTGTGGAAGAAGAAATTTTCATCCCCTACTCCAAGATTTGGGGTTCTATTTGTTGAGAGGGAATAATAAGGTGTTTGTGCTCAAGCCCCACCCTTAATTTTTTGTACTCATTTAGTGGGATCCCTATTATACTGTTGTAAAGTTCTATTGAAACCAATTGCCTAAGATATTGTTCTACATGCTTATTTTCTGTTATCCTTGCTAAAGTTCTGTTAATACCACTTGCCCCATCAACCCATGTAATCAATATGAAAGATCTTGAGGCTGAATGTAATACTAATTTAAATGGAAAGATCTTTCTCATTAATTAATAGTCCCATATGATCTGCTTAAATCACCTGGAAACCTAAGTCACATTTGGTAGGAGAAGCTTGCTAAAGAGGTGGAAAAGAAAGAGTGGAGCAGATTCAGGAGGAAGTGAATGATTAGGGTTAGGTCAGAGGGGATATAACGCTGGTCAACTGACATAGTATGACAATTCATAGTAAGAAAACTCTGGCTGAGAGAGGGGAGGTTTGAGAACGGCTTTGCCCTCTGTGATCATGTTTATTAACATATTGATCACCATGACGAGTTTTGCTTTCTGGTTCTGGGATTTGGCTTTCTGGTGTTCAAATAAATGTTTTCTTCTGCCTTCTATATGGAGAGTCTTTTATATTTGGTGATTGAGAACTATGTTGGCATATTCATAGTCATCAATAGTGCTGTGAATATTGCTTTGGTGATACAATGGCTCTGGAGGAAAAAATGAAAGTGGTGACTTTGCACAGCCCTCCTTCACTCAAATCAAAGTCAACTGCAAGTCGTGACATCATAACCCTGATGTCACAGTCCTTTTCAAAAATGAAGGACAAAGGCAATTAACGTCTCACCCATGATAGAAAACTGAAGCTTCAATCTTGTTCATCACTACTACTTTTCACTACTACATGTTCTTCACTACTACTACAATTGTTACTCGATTATGTCCAAGTCTTCATGACTCCCATTCACCATGACGTTTTCTTAGGAAAGATATTGGAGTGGTTTGCCACTTCCTTCTCCAGTAGATTAAGGCAAAGAGAGGGTTAATGATTTGCCCAGCTTCACATAGCTATTTACATCTTTGAAGACAGACTTCAAGTCCAGAACTCCATTCACTGACCCATCTATCTACCTTCTCGCTATAATCTGACAGAATTTCTACCTCTGAATCACATCTGCTTCAGTTCTTTCCAGGTACACGTGGTCAAAGTCCTTTTTTTAAAATACATTTTCCACAATTTTAATATACAATTCATTTATTTTTCAGTTCTCAACATTCACTTCCACAAGAATTTGAAGCCAAAATTTTCTCCCCATCTCTCCCCCACTCCAGGACAGCATGAACCCCATTCACCTCTTCCCCCATTCTGTTCTCCTTTCTATCACCCTCCCTTCTTTAATCATCTTCCTCTATATTTTCCTGCAGGTCAAAATAGATTTCTATACTCCATTGCTGTACATCTTATTTCCCAGTAGCAGGCAAGGACAAATTTTACATTCACTTTTAAAGTTTTGAGTTCCACATTGTCTTCTTTCCTCCCTCCCGACTCACGCTTATTGAGAAGCAAGTAATTCAGTATTGGTCATACATATGTAGCCATACAAAACACTTTCATAACAGTAATGTTGCAAAAGACTAACCACGTTTCCCTCTGTCCTATCCTGTCCTCCAATTATTCCATTCTCTTGCTTGACACAATAATGTTTGCTTCTAATTATCCCTTTCCTCAATTTTCTATCCCTTCTATTATCTTCCCTTTCTTATTCCCTTCCCCCCTCAAAGTCTAGTTTTTTTTTTAAGACCAAGAATACTTTTCTCATTAACGATTATGTTAAGAATTAAGTGTGCTCACATTTAAATGGTGGTTCCTGTAACTTCCTCTTACTTGCTGTTTTTAAGGCTATAAAAAGTAAGGAAATCCTTTTAGAGACGGTTCTGAGTTTCTGGTTTAGTTTTCATTTGTAATAATCAAGGGAGTTATAAGGATTCAAATTTAGGGAATGTTTTAAGATTTATAAAGTCCATATGATATATCTGGTGTAAAAATCATTTACCTTTTGGACTCTTTCTTGATTCAACCATTTTGGGAAGCAATTTGGAACTATTCCAAAAGGGCTATAAAATTGTGCATACCCTTTTACCCAGCAACACCTCTTCTAGGGGTGTACATCAAAGAGATCATAAAAACGAGAAAAAGACCCAAATGTATAAAAATATTTATAGAAGCTCTTTTTGTGAAGACAAAAACTGAAGGCCAAGAACTGAAAACTGAAGGGAGGCCCATCAATTGAGGAATGGCTGAAAAAGCTGTGGTATATGAATGTAATGGAATACTATTATGCAGTAAGAACTGATGAACAAGGTCACTTCAGAAAATCTTGGAAAGACTTATATGAACTGATGCTGAGTAAAATGAGCAGAACCAGCAGAATATTGTTCACAGAAACAGCCACAGTGTGCACTGACTTTGAGTCTGGTAGACTCCTCAGCAATGCAAAGACCTAAAACACTTCCAAAGGACTCATGATGGAAAATGCCACCCACATTCAGAAAAAGAACTATAGAGTTGCAGTGCAGAGGGAAGCATACCATTTTTTTTTTGTTTCATTTTGTTTTATTTTTTTCTTTCTCGTGGTTTCTACCATTCATTATAATTCTTCTATACAACATGACTAATGTGAAAATATGTTTAATAGGAATGCATGTGTACAGCCCATATCAGATTGCACACTGTCTTGGAGAGGGAGAGAATAGGAAGTGGGTAAGGGGACAGAGAAATTGAAAATTTATGAAAGTGAATGTTGTAAACTAAAAATAGATAAAGTGAAATCTGTAAAATATTATTAGGCCATTCTTTCTGAAAATTAAATTATTTTTTCTTTGAACATATTTTGTGCACTTATTTTTGTATATTTATGTCTATCAGTATATGCATGATCTTCAATGATAAAATGTATACTTCTTGAGAATAGAAGATCCAATCTCTGTTAAATTGTCATTTTATCCTTTTCACTTGGCACATTGTCAGACTTGCAACAGAAATTAAATGTTTCTTTGTTAAATGAGAGCAATATCTCTCAATGCTTGCTTCTTGTCTGGAAAAATCGTTTATTCTCCAATTAGTTTACCCAAATCTAGTGATCGGTATATGTGGTCTAGAAAAGAAATATTGTTTAATATTATGAAAAAATTACTATATTTCATTTAAAAGAGAGAAATTCCCCAAAGGTTGTTTTCTTAAATAATTCCCCAGATTCCTCAAATCTGATATTCATGTATATATATATATATATATATATATACACACACACATATATACATATATATACACACACATAGATATGTATATGTATGTGTGTATTTATGTATATATATGCGTGTATGTGTATGTATGTGTATATATATATGTGAATATATGTGTGTATACATATATGTGTGTGTCTATATAGGCATATATATAGACACACATATACACACACATTCAGAAAGTTAGAATCTTCTTGCTGGTTGAGGATTTTCCTTTCATGCTGCTGGCTGATCAGAGTGGTAACTGCAAAAGTTTGAAGTGGCTATGACAATTTATTAAACTAAGACAACAGTAAAGTTTTCTTCATTAATTAACTCCTCCTTCCACTTGAATTCTTAGAGGACATTGTATAGTTATTAACTAGCCAAATTTAAACATTGTTGTATTTCAAAGAATAGGGAGGTCAGAGGAGAAGAAGAGATATGGATATGTGGCACACTGGTGGAGCAGTCAGAACACAAACAACATTTATAGATTAGTTTCGCTGTCTTATGTGGGTGTGGTTTGTGGTTCCCTAAAACAATTACAGAAGTAACATCAAAGGTAACTGATCACATATCACCACAACAGATACAGTGACAATATAATGAAAATTCCAAATACTGTAAGAGTTACCCAAATGTGTCATCAAGACATGATGTCAGCACATGCTGTTGGAAAAATGGTGCCAATAGACTTACTCAATGTAAACTTGCCACAAGTCTTAAATTTGTAAAAAAAAAAATTTCTGCATCTGTTAAGTTCACAAAGTGAAGTGCAATTAAATTAGTTTTGCATGTATATGTTGTTCTATGTATATGTGTATGTGTGTGCATGTGTGTATGTGTTTTGCATATAGACACATACACACAGATACATGTCTTGCAATTTTTTCCATAGGGGTACTCCCTCCACTGACAAATATTCTAGCTCCTCTGAAACTCAGCAGATGTGTTATTGAGAGCTCAGTGACTTAAAAAGCCACCCTCCAACCCCTTCTGAAGGCACTCCGGTAAATGGTATCTGCAAATGTAATGAGACTTGTCCTTGCACGGGCCCATAGTCAAAATCTTTGTATCTTAAAAGGAAATCTGTCAAGATTGGCTTCCAGAAAGAATATAAAGGACAGTTTTTAACATGAAAGTGCCTTGGGAAAGAAATCCAGAATATTGAGTATATTTTTGTTCCCATCATAGACATCATGCATGAAATTCCACCCAAATTCCAAATCATTTTTTAAATTATACTCAAGCAAATATAATGATAAGATTTATTTATGAATACAGATTTTCATTTCTAGATGAATTTTCTTTTGAAAACCATCAAGATGGTTCATTTTTTCACTCATTCAACTCATTAATTTGTTCAATTTATTTAACTCATTAATGAATTAAATATGCCCTTACTGATCTCATAGAGTAAACAAATATACCTAACTGCCCCAAATGATTACTAGAATGTGTTAGAGCGAATCTGAATCATTAGTAATAACATGGTTCCATGGTATTCTGAGCGTTCTGAGTTTTTTGGATGTAAGTCTGTAATATGAATAATATTGTAAGATATCAGGATATGCTGAATTTGTCAAAATGAGTATTTCTTTCATGTCTAATTGTATTCTTAAAAGGTTCAAAATTCTTCACCAAAAACACTCCATATTACTTCAATAAACAGTAAATTCATTGCTTAATTTTATTTGATTGAGATTTTCTTTGTAGAAAGGAACCTATCTGCTTGATTTTTTAAGGTATGTAAGTATACCATCACATTTCCTTACAGTGCTACAAAAAAAAAGACTTTATCTTCTACTCCTATTAATGGAAGTATCCTATGTCTGTGCAATATATATTACTTGAAAAACAAGACTCTCCCTTGCATCACATAAGCAGACTGAGAGTGTGGTAAATATTTTCCCCACGTACCCTTCTACATATTTATACTGAGGTTCATAAAAACAAAATCATTAATATTCAAATCACTTGTACTTCAAAAGTTATATATATTTTATCTATCAAGTCCATATTTACAGAGCTAACTTGTTTGCAAATTACATTATAGATGGAGCTAATTGAAATCATTTAGACTAATTATAGGAACAGACTAAATCAGAGGTTTAATGAAATACTGGTGAGCAACTGAGTTCATTACACAAGGCTCTTATTCTAGAGAGGAGGAAAACAGTTCACTCTTTGGACCTTCAAGAATTTTTAGAGGTCAGTGGAGCTTTTCACTTTTCTCCTGAATCATGAAACTAAGCCAAGTCTCTTCCTTAATTAAGTTGCATTTAGAAAAAAGAAGTCCCCTTATTTGACCAAAAATGAAATAGAAATGAAGATTATCACTTACAACGTTGATGATATCTTTTTACATAAATTTATTTGTTTGTATATTAGTTTTCAGCATTCACTTTTGTAAGATATTGAGTTTTGAATTTTTCCACCTTCCCAAGACTGTAAGGCATCTTTTATAGGCTATACATTTGCAATCATGGGCAGCTAGATGGTGCAGCGGATAGAGCACCAGTACAGAAGTCAGGAGGACCTGAGTTCAAATCTCACCTCAGAACCTTGACACTCACTAGCTGTGTGACCTTGAGCAAGTCACTTAACCCCAATTGCCTCATCCTGGGTCATCTCCAGTCATCTCCAGTCACTGGATTCAGATGGCTCTGCAGGAGAAGTGAGGCTGATGACCTGCACAACCCTCCCTCACTCAAAACAAAATCAAGTGCAAGTCATGTCATCATTTAACTGGTGGCATGGTCTTCTTCTGCAACGAAAGATGAAAGAATCAGAACAAAAGGGAAAAATAATGAGAAAGAAAAAAGAGAAAGAAGATGATATTCCTCAGTTTGAATTCAGACTCCATATTTCTTTCTCTGGATGTTAATAGCATTTTCTGCCAATAGTTTTGAAATTTTCTAAGATTTGAAATTAAAAAAAAAGTGTTTTGAGAAAGAAAAAAATTATCTAAGATTACTGCATTCTTGAGAAGAGATAAGACTATCAAAGTTGGTCGTTCCACAATGTGACTATTACTGTGTACAAGGTTCTCCTGGTTGTGCTCACTTCACTCAACATCAGTTCATGTAAGTCTTTCCAGGCTTTTCTGAAATCCACCTCAAAAAAATTTCTTATGGCACAATAGCATTAATTTATATTCATATACCATAAGTTGCCCATTTCCCAACTGATGGACATCACATCATTTTCCCACGCTTGACTATCACAGAAAGATCGGTTATAAATATTTTTGTACATGTGGATCTTTTCCCCTTTTTATAATCTCTTTGTGATATAGAACTAGTAGTGCTATAGCTGGATCAAAGGTTATGCAAAGTTTGGTTGCTCTTTGGGCATAGTTCCAACTTATTCTCCAGAATATTTGCTTCAGTTCACAACTCCAGAAATAATGCATTAGTGTTCCAATTTTCCCACATCTCCAACATTGGTCATTTTCCTGTTTTGTCATATTTGCCAATCAGATAGGTGTAATGTTGTGCTTCAGATTTGTTTCAGTTTGCATTTATTAATTGCACTTACATTAGAAGATTTTGGGGGGTAGAGTTGGGCAAAAAGATCTTAATTATTAAGTTCCTCTTCACTAATGGTAAATTTCATTTTTGATAGTAGTAATTTGATTTCCTCCTTTTTTCAATCAAATTAGCCAGAAGTTTATTTTTTTTATTGTTTTCTTTTCATAAAACCAAATCTTAGTTCTCTGATTAATTCAATAGTTTCCTTATCTTCAATTTTTTATCTTCAATAATGTTCAGTCTGTTTTTTGGTTTTCAGAATTTCTTATTTGATTTTTATTAGGGATTTTTAATTTGTTCTTTTTCTAGATTTTTTTGATGTATGTCCAATTCATTGGTTTTCTCTTTCTCTTTTTTATTCATGTAACGATTTAGAGATATACAATTTCTCCTAGGAATTGCTTTGGCTGCATTCCATAACTTTTGAGATGCTGTCTCATTATTTTCTTTCCCTTGGATGAAGTTAGTAATTGTTTCTATAGTTTGTTGTTTGATCAACTCATTCTTTAAGATCAGACTATTTAGTTGCCCATTAATTTAAATCTATCTTTCCATGGCCCTTTATTACATATAATTTTATTACACTATGATTTGAAAATAAGGCATTCAACGTTTTGGTCTTTCTGAATCAAATTGTGAGGGTTGTATTCACTAATACAAATTAGTTTTTGTGAAGGTGTCACATACTGGCCAATAAAAAAGCTATTTTCTTTTCTTTACTTTAATTAAATTTGTTTTACGTTTTGTGCAATCACTTCCATGTCTTAGATTGTATTCCCCTCCCTTCCTCCTTCCTCTCTCCCCAAGACGGCATGCAATCTTACATGGATTCTACACATACATTCTTATTAAACACATTTTCACATTAATCATGTTTCACAGAAGAATTAAAATGAATAGGAGAAACTATGAGAAAAACCAAAGCAAAGTAAAATACAAGAGAAAATATTCTACTTCATTCTGCTTTCCCTTTCTGTAGCTCTTTCTCTGGGTGTGGATGGCATTTTGCTGCAAGAGGTTTTGGGAATATGTTAGGTACTTTTTAAAAAATTATTTTGTTTTCAGTGTTCTACAATCACTTCCACATATCTAAAATTTTTCTCTCCCATCCCTTCTTTCCCCCTTGACTCTCCACTCCCTCCCTGAGACGGCATACAATCTTATATAGGTTATACACATACATTTCTATTAAATATATTTTCACGTTAGTCATGATGCATAGAAGTACAATGAATGGGAGAAACCATACAACAAAACCAAATACAATACAGGAGAAAATGGTCTGCTTCATTCTATGATCCAAGTCCATAGTTATTTCTCTGAGTGTGGAAGGCATTTTGCTTTAAAAGTCCATGGGTAACTTTTTAGTTCCTTGCATTGCTATGAATGACTATGTCTACCAGAAAAACTCCTGGCAGACTGTGGTGGTTATTGTGTGGAATGATCTCCTGGTTCTGCTACTTTCACTCAGCATTAGTTCACATAAGTCTTTTCAGGTTTCTCTGAACTATTCCTGTTCATCATTTCTTATAGCACAATAGTATTCCGTTACATTCATATGCCACAACTTGTTCAACCATTCTCCAATTGATGGGCATCCCTTTGATTTCCAGTTCTGGGACACCACAACGACACCTGGGACTCTGTCCCATTTCTATGATCTCTTTGGAAAGTGGTATTGCTGTGTCAAAGGCTACACATATTTTTGTAGGCCTTTGAGCATAGTTCCAAATTGCTCTCTAGAATGACTGGATTACCTCACAACTCCACCAACAAGGAGTTAGTGTTCCATCTCTCACACGTCTTTTCCCACATTTATGATCCTGCTGTTTTTTCACGTTAGCCAATCAGATAGGAGTGATATGGTATCTCAGAGTTGTTTTGATTTGCATCTCTCTAATCAGTAGTGATTTAGAACATATTTTCATATGACTATAGACAGCTTTAATTTCTTCCTCTGGAAACACCCTATTCATATCCTTTCACCATTTATCAATTGGGAAATGATTTTATTCTTGTAAATTTGACTCAGTTCTCTGTAGATTTTAGAAATGAGAGCTTTGTCAAAGACACTAGTTGCAAAGATTCTTTCCCAGTTTTGTGGTTCCCTTTTAGTCTTGGTTGAATTGGTTGGTTTCTGCAAAACTTTTCAATTTAATGTAATCAAAATTATCCATTTTGAACTTCATAATTTTCTCTACTTCTTGTTTGGTAATATATTTCTCCATTCTCCATAAATCTGACACACTATTATTTGCTTCTAAGATTATTCTTGTGTACTTTGTCAGTCATTGGTCTATGCCCAGTTTCCGCTACATTGTTTTTCAGTTTTTCCAGCACTTTTTGTCAAACAGTGAGTTCTTATGGCAGAAGCTGGGGTCCTTAGGTTTATCAAACAGTAGATTGCTGTATTTATTGACTACTATGTCTTGAATACCTAATCTATTCCACTGGTCTACCCTTCTATTTCTTAGGCAGTTCCAAGTGGTTTTGATGATTGTTGCTTTGTAATACAATGTGAGATCTGGTAGGGCTAGGGCACATTCCCTAGCATGTCTTTTCATTAATTCCCTTAATATTTTGAACCTCTTGTCCTTCCGGATGAATTTTGATGTTGTTTTTTCTAGTTCCAGAAAATATTTTTCTGGTTCTTTGATTGATATGGCACTGAATAAGTAAATTAATTTAAGTAGAATTGTCATTTCTCTTATATTAGTTTGGCCTACCCATGAGCAATTGATGTTTTTTCCATTTACTTGGATCTGACTTTGTGCAAAAAGTGTTTTCAATTGTGTTCATAGAGTCCCTGGGTTTGTTTTGTCAGGTAGACTCTCAGGTATTTTTGGGTGTCTACCATAATTTTAAATGGGATTGCTATTTCTATCTCTTGCTGTTGGGCTTTGTTGGTAAATATAGAAATGCAGGTGATTTATATGGGTTTATTTTGTAACCTACAACTTTGCCAAAGTTGTTTATTATTTGAAGTAGTTTTTTACTTGCTTCTCTGGAATTCTCTAAGTATATCATCCTATTATCTGTAGAGAGTGATAACTTAGTTTCTTCTCTGCCTGTTCTAATTTCTTCAATTTCTTTTTCTTTTCTAATTGCTAAAGTTAGCAATTCTAGTACTATAATGAACAACAAAGGTGATAAAGAGAATCCTTGTTTCAGCACCCTAATTGGAAATGCATCTAGCTTATTCACTTTGCAAATAATGCTTGCTGATGGTTTTAGGTAAATGCTACTTATTATTTCAGGAAATGTTCCATTTATTCCTATGATCTCCTCTGTTTTCAATAGGAATGGGTATCATATTATATTGAAAGCCTTTTCTGCGTCTCTTGAGGTAATCAATTGGATTCTGTTACTTTTGTTGTTGATATGTGCCAGGCCTAGAGGCCTGAGGGCTACCCGAGTCTTACCTTACCTATCGTAGGTCTTCGGCTGGCCAAACCGGATAAACGTATGAGAGAAGAGACTTTCCGGAGTCAAACAAGGGTTAGGCTTTATTCAGGGTCCTGGTTACATGTGCAGGGGGAACTCTTCCTTAGGAGAGAGAGAGAAATCTCCCAAGGAGAGAATGAAAGCAGAAGTGGAAGTGGGGAGAGAGGGGAGAGGGAAGAGTGAAGAGAGGAAAAGGGGCCTTCTGTCCTGTAAGGGCCCCTCAGCGCTAAGAGCGCCTTCGGGCTTTCCTGACCCTACTTAAGCTCTCCTGCCACATAGTTTGCACCTGAATACCGTGCCTGTTAGATTACAATAGGTGTGCCCAGATCCGGGCCAGTCTCGAGGGCGGGGATGCTCTCTCCCATCACGTTCTCACGGGAAGAGGCAGAAATACACGAGATCTCACTCCTCAATTCCCTGCTGTTTCCTGGGGGGCCTCATGAGAACTCTAAGGTTTAGAAGTCCTCACCTTTACGCGTCCGAGACTGTCCACATGGAACTGAGCTTACACCCCCACAGATATGATGAATAATGCTGATAGTTTTCCTAATATTGTACCAGCCCTGCATTCCTGGTATAAAGCCTACCTGATCATAATATATTATTTTCATATGAGTTGCTGTATTCTTTTTTCTTATACCTTATTTAAAATTTTTGCATCTATATTCATTAGAGAAATTGGTCTATAATTTTCTCTTTCTTTTTTTGGCTCTTTCTGGTATAGGTATCAGAAGATATTTGTATCACAAAAAGAATTTGGGAAGACTCCTTCACCGATTTTACCAAATACTGTATATAGTATTGGAATTAACTGTTCTTTAAATGTTTGATAGAATTCACTTGTGAATCCACCTGGCCGTGGAGACTTTTTCCAAGGGAGTTCATTGATGGCTTGTTCAATTTCGTTTTCTGAGGTAAGATTATTTAAATATTCAACTTCCTCTTCTGTTAATCTGGGACATCCATATATTTATTTAACGTTCATCCATCTCACTTAGATTTCCAAATTTATGGACATACAGTTAAGCAAAATAATTTCTAATTATTGTTTTGATTTCTTCTTCCTTGGAGGTGAGTTTACCCTTTTCATTTTTTATATTGGTAATTTGGTTTTCTGATTTCTTTGTTTTAATCAAATTGACCAAAGATTTATCAATTTTGTTGTTTTTTTCTGAAAACCAACTCAATTTTATTTATTAGTTCAATAGCTTTTGTAATTTTATTATTATTATTCTCTCCTTTGGTTTTCAGGATTTCTAGATTAGTAACTGTGTGGGGTTTTCAATTTCTTCTTTTTATAGCTTTTTCAGCTGCATGCCCAATTAATTGATCTCTTCATCCTCTATTTTATTCATGCAGGCTTTCAATGATATAAAATTTTCCCTAAGAACTGCTTTTGTAGCATCCCACAAGTGATGGTAGGTTGTCTCATTATTGTCATTCTCTTGAATGAAGTTATTGTTTCCATGATTTGTTCTTTAACCCACTTATTCTTTAGGATTAGATTATTTAGTTTCCAATTAATTTTTGGTTTATCTTTTCATGGCCTTTTATTACATATAATTTTTATTGCATTATGATCTGAGTAGGATGCATTGACTATCTCTGCTTTTCTGCACTGGATTGTGATGGTTTTATGCCCTAGAACATGTTCAATTTTTGTATATGTGCCATGAACTGCTAAGAAAAGATATACTCCTTTCTATCCTTATTCAATTTTTTTCCAGAGATCTATCATATCCACCTTACACAGAGTTCCATTCACCAATTTCTCTTCTTTCCTGCTTATTTTCAGCTTAGATGTATCAAGTTCAGAGAGGGGGAGGATGGGATCCCCGATTAGTATAGTTTTGCTGTCCATTTCATGCTGTAAGTCCTTTAACTTCTCCTCTAAGAAGCTGATTGCTATACCACTTGAAGTACACATCTTTAGTAATGATATTGCTTTGTTAACTATGGTGTCTTTTAGCAGGATATAGTTTCCTTACTTATCTCTTGTGATTAGATCTATTCCTTCTTTTGCTTTGTTTGAGATTAGGATTGCTACCTCTGCTTTTTTTTGCATCATCTGAAACATAATATATTCTACTTCAACCTTTTACCTTTACCCTGCGTGTATCCCTCTTTTTCAAATGTGTTTCTTCTAAACAACACATTGTCGGATTATGGTTTTTAATCCATTCCACTATCCAACTCCATTTTATGGGAGAGTTCATCCCATTCACAGATATGATTATTATATGTGTCTTTCCCTCCATCCTATTTCCCACTGTTTATGTTTTTACTTCTTCTTTCTCCCTTCCCCTCCACAGCAGAGTTTTAGTTTTTGACCACCACCTCCCGCAGTCTTCCCTCCCTTCTATCAGTCCCCTTCCCTTATCTTTCCTCTTTCCGCTCCTACTGACTCTTGGGCAAATTAGATTTCTATATTTAATTGATTTTGTTGTTCTCTCCTTGAACCAAATCAGATGAGAGTAAATCCCACACAGTGCTTATCTTCCTTCCCTCTTTCCCTGTACTGTAAGATGTTTTGTGCCTTTTCCTTTGATATGACTTACCGTTTTTTGCCTCCTCCTTTTCACATTTCCCATTACAATCCCTTCACACGTTTAAATCACATTTTTAATCATGACAATATTCAATTTATACCCAATGCCTCTATCTATGCATATCCCTTTCAAATATCATAATGAATGTACAATTCACAAGATTAACAAGTGTCATCTTTCCTTATAGGGATGTAAACAGTTTGCCCATATTGAATAGCAAATTGCTTTTGTTTTCTTGTATACCTTTCTGTGCCTCTCTTGAGACTTATATATGAAGATCAAATTTTCTATTGAGCTCTGGTCTTTTGATCAGGAAGGTCTAGAAATCCCTTATTTCACTGAGTGTCCATGTCCTTGCCTGAAATATTATGCTCAATTTTGCTGGGTAATTGATCCTTGGTTGTATTCTAAGCTCCTTTGCCTTCCAAAATATCATATTCCTGTCCTTCTGATCTTTAAATGTAGAAGCTGCAAGGTGATCCTGGCTGTAGCTCCTTGATGTCTGAATTATTTCTTTCTGGCTGCTTGCACTATTTTCTCCTTTACATGATAGTTTTGGAATATGGCAAAAAAAAAAAATTACTTGGTGTTTTCAGTTTGGGATCTCTTTCAGAAGGTGATAGGTGAATTCCTTCAATGACTATTTTGCCCTCTAGGTCTGGAACCTCAGGGCAGTTTTCCTTGATGATTTCTTGGAAGATATTGTCCAGGCTCTTTTTTTCATCATGGCTATTTAGTTGACCAATAATTCTTCAGTTTTCTCTCCTGGATCTATTTTCCAGGTCAGTTGCTTTTCCAATAATACATTTTACATTTGCTTCTATTTTTTTCATTCTTTAGACTCCGTTTGACTGTTTCTTGATGTTTCAAAGAGACATCTTCTACTTTCCCAATTCAAAATTTTAGTAGATTGTTTTCATCAGTTAACTTTTGCATCTCCTTTTCGATTTGTCCAATTGTCCCAGTTAACTTTTGAATCTCTTTAGCCCTTGTCCATTTTTATTTTTAAATTTTTCTGTGAATTCTTTTTACATATTTTTTACATCATTATTCAATTTTCCTTCAACCTCTTTAATTTGGCTTTTAAAATTCTTCTTGAGCTCTTCCAAGAATGTTCTTTGGGCTTGAAACCAATTCATATTCCCTTCCGAGGTTTCAGATGGGAGTACAGTCTCAATGCTAATCTCTTCAATATTTGTGTTTTGATCCCTGTCCCCAGAGTAAACTTCTATGGTCTTTTCTGGCTTGCTTCTTGCTCATGATGATCACCCTTTTCCTGACTTTTAGAGTGTATCTCTGCTTCTGGGCCACAGGGGGTTCAGTCCCCTGGTTCTTGTGCTTAGAACTTGGGGCTTTGTGTATTGTGGCCTTTGATTCTTTCAGCTAGAAGCAAGAATGCTGCAGCTTACTTGATGCTGAGATAGCTAGTGTGCCAAAGAAGAGGCCAGGTGAAGTTTTTCTGAGTTTCCCTGGAGTTACCCTGGAGCTAATTGCACAAAGTGTGGGGGAGGGGTGGGCTGGTCACAGGAGTTCTCTTCTTCTTACCTAGAACACAGGTAGGCTCAGCAGTTGGAGAACCCCACTTGCGCTAGTTTCTTCCTGATTTCTCTGGCTGTGCTAAGGCACATCTAGTGTCCTGGTGTTGGCAGTTATGGGCTCCACTTCCTAGTCTCTGGGTCTCCTCGAGGTTCACTGAAGTGTGGCTCTCTGCGACAGCTTCAGTCCTGCACTGGCACCCTTCAGCCACAGCAAGAGGGGCCTACCTTTGTGATTTTCCTAGCCTCTCTGGCTAAGAGTCTGTTGACCCATTTGACTGATCCCACTATTCCAGGATTTGTTCTGGAGAAATATTCTCTGGGTTTTTCAAGGCCAACAAGAGGAGGAGTAGAGCATTTACAGATCACTTCACCAACTTAACTCCTGGATGTTCAAGTAGATGACTTACAGTCTGCAAACTAATAGTCTCAGGAGCACTGCTGCTGCTACCTTGGGTGCTGTGCTTCTCTACACTTCCACTGGTGACTCCTATCCTGGGCTGCTGATATGTTTGAGAATCCACCGTGGTGCTTCTGCTTCAGACCACCCATGGTTTCCTGTTTGGCTTTGCTATGGCAGGGTCTGCACTGATACAGCCTGTGTGCTGTGTGCTCTGCACTCTTCCAGCCACATACAACAGATCCTTCCCATTGACATTCCAGGTTGTCCTGGGCTGGAAGTCTGCCACACTCTCTCTCCTAGTAAATTCTGCCACTCTAAAATTTATTCAGATTCTCTTTTAAGAGGCATTTGAAGGAGGTTGTCTTAGAGCTTAGGTGAGTAGGAGCTCTCACTCTGCCATCTTGACTCTACCCATAGAAAAGTTATATTCTTTTCTATCCCCATTCAGTTGTCCAGAGGTCTACCATATCAAACTTTTTAAAAATTCTACTCACCTCCTTAACTTTTTCTTCTTTATTTTGTGGTTAGATTTCTCTAGTTTTGAGAAGAGGACATTGAAGTCTCCCATTAGTATAGTTTACTGTCTCTTTCTGTAACTCCTTTAGTTTCTCTAAGAACTGGGATGCTATATGACTTACTGTTTATACATTTAGTTTTGATATTACTTCATTGTCTATAATACCTTTTAACAAGAAGTTTCCTTCCTTATCTCTTTTAATTAGATCTATTTTTTGCTTTTATTTTGTCTCAAATACTGTTTTTTGTTGTTGTTGTTGTTGTTTTTTTGCTGAGGCATAAAATATTCTTCTCCAGTCTTTTAACCTTTATTTGGTGTGTATCTCTCCACTTCAAATGCATTTCTTGTAAGCAACATACAGAAGCATTATGCTTGTTTGTTTGTTTGTTTTTTTAACGACTCTGCTGTGTTTCCATTTTATGGGAGAATTCATCCCTTTCATATTCACTGTTATTAGTACTGTGTTTCCTTTCCTTCCTATTTCTCCCTTCACCCATTTATGGTTTTCTCTCTCCTTTCTCCTTTTCCTTCCTCCCCAATGTTTTGCATCTGAGTACCACTTCCTTCAATATTTCCTCCCTTCTATCAGCCCCACTCTCTTTTCTTTCTGCTTTTCTCTTCTACTTCTGCCCTCTCTTCTGCCCTCTCTTCTATCCAACATTATGAGAGATTGTGCTCAGATTTTCAGGGTAGTTCTTCTTGGTTGGAATTCAAGCTCTTTTGATTTTTCTAATCCTCCAAATCTTTAATGTAGATCCTGTGTAATCCTGACTGTGGTTCCATGATATTTAAAATGTTTCTTTCTGGCTATTTGCAGTATTTTCTTCTTGACCTGATAATTCTGAAAGTTGGCTTTCCTTGGAGCTTTCATTTTGGTATTTCTATCAGGAGGTAATCAGTGGATTTTCTCAATGTCTATTTTACTCTCTGGTTCTAGGATATGAGGGCCATTTTCCCTCATAATATTTTGAATGATGCTGTCCATGGTGCTTTTTGTTTACTATGACTTTCATGCTCACACATAGTCCTTAAAATATCTCTCCTGGATCTATTTTTCAGGTTAGTTGTTTTAGCAATGTGTCATTTTGTACTTTCTTCTATTTTTTTTCATTCTTTTGATTTTGTTTGACTGATTCTTGAGGTCTCATAGAATCATTAGCTTCCACTTGCCCAATTCTAATTTTTAAGTAAATTTTTTCTTCAGTTAGTTTTTTCCCTCCTTTTCCCTTTGGTTAGTTCTGCTTTGTAATAATGTCTCTTCAGTTAATTTTTGCATCCTGTTTTCCATTGGGCCAATTCTACTTTATAAGGAGCTGTTTTCTTTAGTGGAATTTTTTTTCCCTAAATAGTCCATTGCATTTTTTATCAAATTGTTTTCTTCAGCCAATTTTCTTCACTTCTCTTCCTTTTCCAATCTGACCTCCTCTTGCATAGCTCTCATTTATTTTCCAAATGTTTCTTCTGTCTCTCTTATTTAACTTTTACAATCTGCTGTGAGCTTTTCCAGAAGACTTTCTTGGACTTGAGACCAATACATATTCTCCTTTGTGGCTTCAGATACAGATATATTGACAATGTTGTCTGCTTCCAAGTTTATATTTTTATCTTCCCTGTCCCCATAGAAACCCTCCATGGTCAGTATTCAGTTTTACTTCTTACTCATCTTGCTTGCCTGTTTCCTGGATTTTAAAGTTCAAATCTCCTGCTGGAGCACAGGGGCCACTGTCCCAGGCTTCTTGTTCTGGTGACCAGAGGACTGATCACTGGCTTTGTGTGCTGGGGTCTCAGGTGCTGGCAGCTGGAGGCTATAGGAGTCTGACACCTTACCTAGTGCTGAGCTGGCATCCTTGTGGTGGTGTCTGGCATGTGCTGAGACCAAGTAGGGCTTTCCTACATTTCCCTAGGGCTGTGTTGAAGCATGTGGTAGTTATCTCAGCTGAAATCTGCCAGTTCCCCTGGCCGAGCTAAGGAAAGTGGTAGATCCTGGTGTTGGAGTTTGCCTGTTCGACCACACAAGGACTCAGCTTCTCCCACTGCTGTTCTGAGGTGGGCCTTACTGGTGGCTTGTTGGGACACTTCTTATCCCAACATGTGCACCCCTTTTACCCAAGTGAAATGAAACTCTCTTGCCAATCCACCAAGGTTCCTTGGCTAAAATATTGCTCCACACTGTCTTTCCACTGGCTCTGCTGTTCCAGGATTTTTTCTTGTGCCATTTTTTGTTTTTTCAGAAGACAGTATGGGAGAAAGAGCATTTACTGCTTACTCTTCCATCTTGGCTCACAAAAATCTCTGTAGTGTAATATTTGACCTAGACTAGTTTCACTTTATGTCTACTTTATTTTATTTTTTATTATTAAGTATATATTTACTACATCTCATGATTACTTGCAACTTGTCATATTTTCAAGATTTTGTAGTAGGGAAAAATGCACTTATTGAACTCTTGAAGTAATTACAAATGCTTCTTTCATTAGAAACTGTTATTTTTGATTGTCGTAACCATTAGCCTTAATTTTCAAAATTTATCTTATCCTTGAAGTTATGCTCACTAAGTTAAAGATGGCTTCTAATTTTCCATGTTGCTAGGATCCTGTTTCTAATGAATTCTAAGAAAGCATATTCAGAAAAGCAAGCAGAGGGTGATGCAGGGAGTTAGGAGAAATGAATAGCACCAGTAACATATACTTACCTCTTCAAATGAAAATCTATAGCTGAAGCAAAATACTATGTCAGCATGTTGTAGTTTGATTTCATTGAGTCTATTTACATTTAGAACATCCTTTACACCCATCTGCACCAAAAAAGAAGGAAGTTGAAGCTTGCCTGCTCAACACCTCCATCCCCTTGAAAACAGTGGAAGGTTTCAAATCTACTCAGTGTTTTTTTTTTTTTTAATTGGGGTAATTCGTTTTGAAATTCTTTTGTTCACTTCTAGTGAATCTACTTCATTGTAAAAAGGTTTCTATGACCTCATTATCTGAATGAAATCACACTTCTTTGCATTCTGAGTCTACAGATTATAGATGTCAGAGTACATATGATTTTTCTTGCAGAAATTTGTCTTATCATGATACGTGGCATTTATTTAAAATATGAATAACTGGAATGTTCAAATGAATGTAAAAGTTTTAAGCTCTAAACCATGAAGAGAGGATGAAATGATGACAAACTAACATGTGGACTTTTCTTAATAATATAGTTTCTAGAGATCATAAAGTTAATAGAAATTCAGCATAATCTCCAAGAAATTCTACCTTTATAGTACTCTACAATGCTAAATGTTGTTTACTGGAGGGTATTTAAAGTTCTGAAAGATGTAAAAGTACAGTACTAATCAAAGTTTATTTCTTATGTAATCACTTGATTTTATTAAGATTGGAATTAATAATCGTAGTTAAGATTGCAATAATAACAATTGCTTGAGAACTAACAATAACAATGACTTTGAATTTGGAATCAGAAAGACCTAGGTTCAGATTCAGAAATGTTTTGGCTGTGTCTACAAGGCAGTAAGTCCAACCTGCAAAACCTGCAGCCCTGTCAAAAGATTTGTGAAAAATGTAAAGAATGTTTTCCTCTACATTTTTCACAGGTTGCCCAAAATCTTTTGGCATACTGTAAGTGACCTATGGGCTGCAGGTTTTACAGGCCTGCAATAAATATTTTATTAAGTGACTACTATGATCCAGAGACTACTCTTAGTGAGTGTTTATATAGGGAGGAAAAGTCAATCCTTTACCACAAGGAACTCACAATCTAATAAGGGAGACAAAAAGTAAACACATTTTAAACAAATATGAACAGGTTATATAGAAATTAATTGACAGAGGGAAGGCATTAGAATTCAAGTGAGGTTGGCAAGTTCTTGTAGAAGGTGGGTCTTTACTCAGGACTCAAAGTAGTCTGTTGGCCCTGGGCAAGACTTTGCTTCTCTGTGCCATAAGCAACTAAGACTTCATATTACAGTACATATGTCAATGACCTTAAATTATATCTATGGTATACCTATTCCTTTCCTGTCTTGATCTTCGGAGAAAACTGAATGGGAATAGAAAGGCATATACCATTTTATCAGTGGTACATGGCACATATACAAAAATTGGCCATGTTCTAGGGCATAAAAACCTCACAATCCAGTGCAGAAAGGCAGAAATAGTCAGTTCATCCTTTTCAGATCATAATACACAATAAAAATTATATGCAATAAAAGGCCGTGGAAAGATAAATCAAGAATTAATTGGAAACTAAATAATCTAATCCTAAGGAACGAGTGGGTTAAACAAGAAATCAAAGAAGCAATCAACAACTTCATTCAAGAGAATGACAATAATGAGACAAGAAACCAAATCTTACGGGATACTGCAGAAGCAGTGTTTAGGGGAAGTTTTATATCTTTGAATGCTTGCATAAATAAAATAGAGAAAGAGGAGATCAATGACTTGGGCATGCATCTGAAAAAGCTAGGAAAAGCACAAATTGAAAATCCCCAAGTAAATACCAAATTAGAAATACTGAAAACCAAAAGAGATATTAGTGAAATAGAAATGAAGAAAACTATTGGCTTTGCAAAGCACCTGGTCACAAAATGGTGGCCCGAGGGAGACGGGGTGTGGCGCCAGCGGAGGCGGTGGGAACTGGTGGCCCGGGTCAGGTGGCGTTAGGACCGAGTCTGGGGCGGGCTCAGGAGCCGGGGAGGAGGAGGAGGAGCGGGGGCAGCGGCAGCAACAGAGCCCAGACGAGCTGCCCCACTGGGGGCAGCAGCCCCTGTCGCCCCTGCCGGCAGCGAGCTGCAGAGGAGGAGCAGGCCCGGCCCTGCGGTGCTCAGCTTCCTGGGCAAGTGGAGAGGCGGGAACAAGCTAGCCCTCAAGACAGCAATAGTAGCCAGGAAGCAGAAGACGAAGGATGAGGTTATGGCAAGTAAAGGAGAAGCTTGGGCCAAGTACGTGGCGGAAGTGAAAAAATACAAGGCACATCAGTGCAGTGATGATGACAACACCCGGCCCCTGGTGAAGTAGCTCTTTCCGCCAAGGACTTTCTGTATTGTACATACTTATTTAACGCAGCAAAAGAACAATAAATAGCATTTTCACCGAGGACTCAAAACACAGAAGACAAACTTGTAGCTTTCTGGCGCCAGTGGATGATTCTCCAAGACTTTTTATACCTTGAGCACTTGACTAATGAGATTTATTAGTATGTGGTTTACTGTTTCCATCTTTTTCCTCCCCACCACCCATCTCTCCAATCCTCCATTCCCCCTCTCCTTCTCCTTCACTTCTGGGAAGTCAAGAACTCAACTAAAAAAAAGAAAAGAAAAAAAGAAAACTACTGAACCAATAAATAAAACTAATAGTTGGTTTTATGAAAAAAGTAATAAAATTGATAAATCCTTTGGTCAATCTGATTAAAAAAAGAAAGAAGAAAACCAAATTACTAAAATCAAAAATGAAAGGGGTGAACTCGCCTCCAATGGGTAGGAAATTGAAACAATAATTAGAAATTACTTTGCCCAAATTTATGCTCATAAAATCGACAATCTAAATGAAATGTATGAGTATTTTAAAAAATGCCAATTGCCCAGATTAACAGAAGAGGAAGTTGAATACTTAAACAACCCTATCTCAGAAAAAGAAATTGAACAAGCCATCAATGAACTCCCTAGAAAAAAATCTTCAGGGCCAGATGGATTTACAGGTAAATTCTATCAAACACTTAAAGAACAGTTAATTCCAATACAATATAGAGTATTTTTAAAAATTGGGGAAAGAGTCTGCCGAAATTCTTTTTATGACCCAAATATGGTTTTGATACCTAAAGGAGGAAGACACAAAACAGAGAAAAAAAATTATAGACCAATCCCTCTAATGAATACAGAAATAAGATTTTAGCAAAAAAGAATACAGCACCTTATCACGAAAATAATACGTTATTATCAGGTAGAATTCATAGCAGGAATGCAGAGTTGTTTAAATATTAGGAAAACTATTAGCATTATTGACCATATCAACAACAAATCTAAAAGAAACCACATGATTATCTCGACAGGTGCAGAAAAGGCTTTTGACAAAATGAAAACCCCATTCCTATTAAAAAACATTGGAGAGCATAGGAATAAAGGGAACTTTCCACAAAATAATAAAAAGTGTCTACCTAAAGCCTTCTGCAAGCATTACGTGCAATGGTAATAAGCTAGATGCATTTCCAATGAGATCAGGGGTGAAACAAGGATGCCCATTACCACCACCATTATTCTATATGGTACTAGAAATGTTAGCTATAGCAATTAGACAAGATAAAGAAATTGAAGGATTTAGAATGGGCAAAAAATAAACTAAGTTATCACTCCTTGCAAATGATATGATGATATACTTAGAAAATCCCAGAGATTCAAGTAAAAAACTACTTGAAACAATCAAAAAATTTGGCAAGGTTACAAAGTAAACCCACAAAAATCTTCTGTATTTCTGTATATTAGTAACAAAGCCAAACAGCTTGAGATAGAAAGAGAAATCCCACTTAAAGGCAGGGTAAACACTATTAAGTATTTGGGATGTTACCTGACAAAACAAACCCAGGGACAATATGAACACAACTACAAGACACTTTTCACACAAATAAAGTCAGATCTAAATAAGTGGAAAAACATCAGTTGCTTGTGGGTGGGTGGGCTGAGCCAATATAATAAAAGTCACAATTCTACCTAAATTAATTTATTTATTCAGTGCCATACCAATTAAACTATCAGATAATTATTTTCTAGAGCTCTAAAGAATAGTATCAAAATTTATCTGGAAGAACAAAAGGTCCAGAATATCAAGGGGACTAATGAAAAGAAATGGTAGGGAAGGTGGCCTAGTGCTACCAGATCTCAATTTGTATTATAAAGCAGCAACTTTCAAAACCACTTCGTACTGGCTAAGAAACAGAAGAGTAAACAAGTGAAATATGCTAGGTACTTAAGACACAGTAGACAATGAATATAGCCATCTACTCTTTGATAAACGCAAGGACTTCAGCTTCTGGGATAAGAACTCACTATTCGATAAAAATTGCTGGGAAAACTGGACAAAAGTGTGGCGGAAACTAGGCACAGACCAATGCCTGACACTGTACACAAGAATAAAATCAAAATGGGTACACGAGCTAAGTATAAAGATAGATAATATGGACAAATTGGCGGAGCAAGGAATAGTGTATTTATCAGATTTATGGAGAAGGGAAGAATTTTTGACTAAAGAAGAGATAGAAAGCCTTATGAAGTACAGGATGGATAATTTTGATTACATTAAACTGAAGAGCTTTTACACAACTAAACCCAATGCAACCAAAAGTCAAAAGAATGTTGAAAACTGAGAAATAATTTTTGCAGCTAATGTTGGTGATAACGGCCTCATCTCTAGAATATAATCTGAACTGTGTCAAATGTACAAAAATACAAGTCATTCCCCAATTGATAAATGGTCAAAGGATATGAACAGGCAATTTTCAGAGGAAGAAATTAAAGATATCTATAGTCATATGAAAAAATGCCCTAAATCACTTTTGATTGGAGAGATGCAAATCAAAACAACTCTAAGGTAGCACATCACACCTATCAGACTGGCAAACATGACAGAACAGGAAGATGATAAATGTTGGAGACGATGTGGGAGAGTTGAAACACTAATATACTGTTGGTAGAGCTGTGAGCTGATCCAACCATTCTGGAGAGCAATTTGGAACTATGCCTTAAGGGCTACAAAAATGTGCATACCCTTTAATCCAGAGATCGTAAAAACGGGAAAGGGTCCCACGTGTACAAAAATATTTATAGCAGCACTCTTTGTGGTGGCCAAAAACTACAAATCAAGAGGATACCCATCAACTGGGTAATGGCTGAATAAATTATGGTATATGAATGTAATGGAATACTATTGTGCTATAAGAAATGATGAACTGGAAGACTTCAGAGAAGCCTGGCAAGACTTATATGAACTGATGCTGAGTGAAAGGAGCAGAACCACGTGAACTTTGTGCACAGCAATGACCAGTGTACAAGAGTTTTCTCCAGTAGACTTGGAACTTCATTGCAATGCAAAGACTTAGAAAAATTGCCAATAGTCTTTGAAACAAACTGCCTTCCACATGCAGAGAAAGAGCTATGGAATTCAATAGCAGAATGCAGCAGATCATTTCAGTGTGTGTGTGTGTGTGTGTGTGTGTGTGTGTGTGTGTGTGTGTGTGTGTGTGTGTATTGCGTTTTGGTTTGTTAGATGATTTCTGCCACTCATTTTAAAACTTCAACAGAGCATGACTATAGTGAAAAGGTATTTAATAGGAATATATGTGTAGAACCTATATAAAATTGTGTGCTGTCTCAGGGAGGAAGATGGGAGATAGGGAGGAGAGATGGGAAAATAATTACCTAAGTTATATGGTAGTTATTGTAGAACACTGAAAATAAATAAAATTAATTAAGAAAAAATATATAATAAAACATCAGAAATACTTCATAGGAAAAATTATGAGGATGAAATTTTTAAGATTCCTTTATCAAATAATATAGTTACCAAAAGAATTTCTGAAATCAGTAATGACCAATTGTAGCAGCTTATTATCAGACTTAATTAATGGCAGCTCAAAGTTTGCAATTCAGTTAGATGAAACAAGTGGTATTTCTAACATGTCACAATTATATATGTAAGTTATGTTTATGAAGGAATCATGCATGAGGAATTATTGCATTGTCACCCTTTGAAAGGGCACACAAGTTGGGAAGACATATATCTTAAAGTCGATAAACTTTTTACAAATGAAAGTTTATGGTGGAAAAATTGCATTGGAATCGGTACAGATGGTGCTGGAGCAATGATGGGTGAGAATGTTGGATTTGTAGCAAAAATTAAAGATGTGGAAATGAATATATATATATGTATATATCACTTTTACTTTTACATTTTACATCCTTGGTCACTGCATGGTTCATCGGGAGACATATATATATATACACACACACACACAAATATGTATGTATGTATGTATGTATGTATGTATATGTATGTGTGTATGTATGTATGTATGTATAACCGGAGTTAGATGTTCTGCTTTGTGGTACTATCAAAATCATTAACTTCATTAAAAGTCATGCCCTTAGCAGTTATTTGTTTGGAAATCTTTTCAAAGACATAGATTCTGATTACAATAGCTTATTACTACACATAAAAATAAGGTAGCTTTCAAGAGGACAAAGTTTAAACACCAAAAAAAATTGAAAGATGAAGTTGTTATGTTTTTTGACTGAGCAGAAATCTGATTTGTTCATTCTTTTCACAGTAACTTATAGCTTTCAAAACTGTATTATTTCTTGGATATTTTCAAAAAACTCAATGATTTGACCATGTCACTTCAAGTGAATAATTGCAGCATATTAATGTTAAAAGATAAAATTGAAAGTTTTACTAAAAAATTCAATCTGTGGAAGTTCTTTAGAAAGGTTTTTATCTAGAGATGATTTTATACTTGAAAATAACTTTCCCAAAGATTTTATTGTAAGAGCTGTAATTTATCATCTGAAGTGCCTGGAGACACAGTTTCAGAAATACTTTCCCTAAAATTTTGATTCTACAAAATTAAATTGGGTTCATAAACCATACTCAATTGAAATAAAAAAGTCTGTCATCTGCCACTAAAAGATCAAGGAGAATTTGCCCAGTTATTGAGCAACACAAGTTTAAAATTTGAATTTCCTAAAAAAAAATCATTAAATGGATTTTTTCTTTGGTTTAGGACAGAATTTGCAACTATTTCTGAAAACACCCTAAACATTCTTCTGTCATTTTGTACCATGTATTTATGCAAAGCCACATTCTCAGCATAGACAAATGAAATTTAAATATTTTTCAACTCTGACGTACGTTAAAGATGCTCTACATCTTGCATTATGACATAATCTGCCAAGATTTTTTTTTGCAAAAATAACCACATCCATCTCATTAGTACAGAAATTTGCTTTCATCTTTAATAAATGGTAAAATTATAAGTATGCCAAAGATTTGTTTTAAAAATAGATTTTTAATGACTGATTAGCAGTAAATGCTTGATTTATATACCTGGGGTTGCATAAAAATTTCTCAAGTGAAAAAGTGTCGCCCTGCTCTAGACTTATGGACCAGAGTGCCCTACCAATCTATTAGAACTTCTGCTGGCTGCCTAACTTTACTTACCAATCCCAATATTCACCTGATTTTCCCCAGCATAGCCTCCACAGCAGCTATTCTATACCTTCTTTCCTCAAGCCACAACCATGCCTTTGTGGCTTTAGAGATATATCTCAAAACCTTTAAAAAAAACTGGTAAGATTAAACCCATCAGGGACCATCTCTCTTTAAAAAAAATTCTACATATAGTTGCCTACATTTTTTCCTCACTCCTTTCTCAACTTAACTCAAAGAGTGTTCTGTGTCCTCTGTATCTCTAACCCCTCTAACCCTTCTTATATAGAACCTCCTCTTGACTCCTCAGGAACTATCCTCTCAGATTTCCCTATCTTTTCCTTTTTTCTCTTCCTTTACTTGTGCATAGGAGGACTCTAAGGTATTTAGATGGATCTCTATGATTTTGTCCCTTTGGAAGATCCCTCTACCACTGCTTTCCCAACAATTCTCATTGTTTACTTCTGGGAATTCTCTATGGGCTATCAATTCAATGGTCTGGATTCTAACTCTTATCTTTCTAATATTTCCAGGATATAATGTAGTATACACACTATTTGTCACCCATTTCTCATGGTTCTAATTATGGAAGTCACATCTGTTCTTTATAATGATACTATACTATACTATAATGATACTGTTTCTCATACACAAGACATTGTTGATAATAAGCTGAAACTGATTTACTGTCACCTAAAGTTATTCTTATAGTCACCTAACTTTTAATTCTTCCAAAATTGTGACGTTCAATGATCTGCATCCACAGTAACATTAATATCAACACTTAATGCAGCGATATAACACCACCAGTAGAACACTGGTGTTTTCATACTGGACTTCTGGTGCAGAAAAGAACTGAAAATTACTGATCACTGAACAAAGTATGCATTGTTCCAAATAACAAACAGTGTGATGTCCTCCTATCCTTACTCAACTCTGGGAAGTTTGTGTATCTGTAGCACATCTTAAAGATAATGGATTAGATAGATAGGTACAATAGAATAGATAGACAGCTAGGTGGCTCAATTGATAGAACATCAGACCTGGAGTCAGGAGGACCTGAGTTAAAATCTGGTCTCAGACACTTACCAGCTGTGTGACCCTGCGTAAGTTACATAGCACTCTTTACTTCAACTTTCTCATCTGTAAAATGAGATGGAGAAGGAAATAAACTACTCTAATATCTTTGTAAGGAAAGCCTCAAATGGGGTCACAGAGAACTCTCTGTGACAACAACAACAATAAGAATAGAGAGATAAATAGACATAGATAGATAGATAGATAGATAGATAGATAGATAGATAGATAGATAGATAGATAGATAGATAGACAGATAGATGATAGATAGATAGATGATTTTGAGATAAATAGATGAGAGAGATGAGATAGAGAGACCAATATTACAAAGATAGATGATCTCTACAGATAGATGATTGAAAGAGAGATGCAGAGATAAAGAGATAAGTAATAGAAAATTAGACTGACAGACATATTGATAGCATGGAACTATGGACAAGGGGCTAGATCTAGAGTCAAGAAGACTTGGTTTCAAATTCAACCTCTGAAAATTATTAGTTGTATAATCTGGAGGAAATCACTTATTTTTTTTTAAATTTTATGCCATTATATACTTCTAAATACTTTTATACCTCAAGAACCACCTTAGGATTTATCTATTCAGTCATAGACATGTTACAATCTGTGTCAATGAAGGACATTTCTACATTTGAAATTCTCCCATTGTGAGGAAATCTCAAATTGTTTGAATGTGTGTTTATGTATATAGGCATACAGACATATGTACATATATGTATGTGTGATGCTAACTTTATGGATTTTCCTGAGGGATATTTTTATTGTTCTCAAGATTGGTGAAACATGCCATCAAAAAATTAAAAAAAAATCAAAGAAATTACTGTCTGTAGCAATCCTCCAAACCATGAGCAAAGACATTATGTGAGCACATATCCCTAATTTTCTCCATTTTGGTGCTAATACTAAGAAAGTTCTTCAACACATCTGTCTCCAGAACACTTCATGAAATTTTGTTTTAATCTATGTTTGGAGGAAAAATATTCTGTAAAATTACAAATTATAAAATTAAAATATTGATGAACTCTGAAAGATATTAAAGATGCTCTACATCCAGCATTATCAAATTAATCTGCCAAGATTTGATTCTTTATGTAAAAATAATCACATCCACCTCATTATTACAGAGAAGGATTCAAAAGATATATTTTTCTACCAAATCAATTTTTTAAGATTAAAAGAAACCATAAATAGTAAGAGCTTGCTTTTTATATCATTTAGTTACATGAAAATTAAGATGTGGTTTGCTGTAAAAAAAAAAAAATTCTGTGAAAGGCACCCTGCTCCCTTAATGTATTTTCATGAAGAATAAGTTTAAAGATGACTTGATCCTTGTATGAGCCATTTTCAAAAACATTTTATGGATTGGAGAATGGAACTAAAATTCTATTTGTACAAAGATCTCCCAAAGAGGAAACTCTTTTTGGAAAAATAAATTGGCACCTTTATTGCAACCTATAGTCTTAGCAGGTTTTCTGGGCACTAAAATTTTAAATGCTCTGCCAAGAGCAACACAACAAGTATGTGACAAAGGTAGGAACTGAACTCAAATCTTTTTGACTCCAAGGTCATGTCTTTATCCACACTGTCTTATGAAAAAAATTACAAAGATGAGAAAATATGTGCATGCCAATAACTACTGCTGTCTTGATATCATCTTTTTTAAAATGAAAATACAAACTTGACTTTTTCCCTTTGTTTTGAAATCTTCCCTTCCATTGCTATGGAAGTAGAAGGAAGTTATTTGGCATCTGCATCAGTATTGCAGGTTATTGCAGGCAAAATATTAATCATCTGCTGGTTAACCCTGTGATGATAGTTTCTCTTAGCTAAGTGGGTACTTGTGCAATAGATACAATCTGTTACCAGGATTACCTGAATCTCTTCCAGTTTGTCTATTACGAACGGAGTTTGGTTTGAAGTAAAGCCTCGGAGGACCAAGAACCATCCTCTCACATCCTTGAGGCACTGCAGTTGTCACTTTGTGGTAGTATCCTGCACAAAGGGAAAAAACACACATTTTCCCATGGCTTAGTCAAATGGAGGGCTGTTTTTGAAAACAGAATTCAGATAAGTTTAAAGTGTCCACATCCTACATGAAAAGATGACTTATGTAATTCCTGAGAACTTTATCATTATTAGGACTGTTGGAAAGAGTCTATAAAAATGGAGGGCATGAGTGTGAGTTGATTGTATTGGGATGGTCTAAAAAATGAAGGGATGAGAAAGACTCACTGGGGGAAGGGGAAAGGAAGAAGAAGAGACATGCAAAGAATTGCTCTTACAATGAAAGAGGAAAATGGGGAGAGATGACAGGCAACACTTGAACCTCACTATCGTCAGAATTGATTCAAAGATGGAAGAACACACACTCACACTCAGTTGGGCATAGAAATCTCTAATGCCCAGCAGAGGAATAAGAAGGAAGGAGTACAAGATAAAGTAGGATGAAAAAAAGGGAAAAAAAGATTAAGGGATTCAGAGGAAAATACAGTTAGCAATTGTAACTGAATGGAATCAACTCATCCATAAAACAGAAGCAGATATCAAAATGAATCAGTAACATATTTGAAATAGAAAGACATCAACAGAGAGTTAAAATAATGGCATGGAGAATAACCTATTATGCTTCAGATGAAGTTGGCAGGGAAAGTGGTAATGATTTCAGACAAAACAAAAGGAAAAATACACCTAATTAAAAGACAATCAAAGAATCTGCATTTTGCTTAAAGGTACCTTAGAAAATGAAATAACTTCAAAAAAAATTACATCAAATTTCTCTGTAAAGGTCTCATGGAGTAGAAATAGGGTCAGCCAAGGGAAGCTCTAGGAAGGCATGTTTCAACTTAACGTAACAAAGAATTGGAAAATTTTTAGTCCTAAAGTAATATTTAGATACCCAATATGAGGTACACATTTGATGAGTATACCTGGCCATTGGTTAGTTCCTTTAATGGGTTACTATTCTGTGCAGGGCCTAGGCCAGGTATGCTTTATTTCCCTCCAAGCTGGGCTTCTGACTCTCTCCAAATTTTATCACTATAACTCTTCTGCCTTCTCACTCTGGAACATTTCTCTTTGATGGTTGAGTCTGGCCCTCTATTCTCATTGATGAATTCTTTCTGTGGATGAAACCAGATTGGCCAGGTTTCATCCTTCTCCCAACTCTATTTCTAACCTTCAGGATTTCACCATCACATACTTCTAGCTGTCATTCCCACTCCAAACTTGCCACTACTTTTCAGTTTCCTTTCCTATCTTGTCTTCTCCCATAAGAATGTAAGCCCTTCAAGAAAAGGAACTGGATTTTTTTTTGTATTTGTATCCTTAGTGTTTTAGCACAGTGATTGGCACACAGTAAGCATGTAATAAATGCACATTTCCATGTAATAAATTATTTTTTGTTTTCCTTGCCTCAAAATATAATAATTTAGAGATAAGCAGATTGTAATCAGGAACAGTTGGGTCCCACAAGATGTACTGGCTTTATGTCCCCAGTAATATTATAAGTCTTTTTAAAAGGCATGAGCAGAGCTTGGAAGCAGCAAATGGAGAATGAATAAGACAAGGAGAAAATACAATATCTATTATAGGAGCAAATGAGAGAGTATTGGTAGCTTAGGGATCCAGCAATTTCTACAGATTGAATCAATGTTTGTTCAAGATGTTGTTTGCAACCTTAAGGGGTTTTATGGTATTTGAGATGTGTATGTGCAGGGGTTAAGGATTAGATATTATATATTATATTTTCCTCCATGTGTACTTTATCTATAACAATACCAAAGGAAGGAAGCTGATGAGAAACACAGATTATTGATTTAATATACCTAATGGTCAATTTCAGAAAATTCATGAAAAAATTCTATCTACTTTGAGAGAAAGAAATAATGAACTGAGTTCAAATTAAAGCATAATTTTCTAGCTTTATTTTTTTATTCTTTTGTGATATGGCTAATATGGAAATGTTTTGCATGATTTTAAATATATAATTAATATTATTTTGCTTGCCTTCTCAGTGGCTAGAGGAAGGATGGAAGGGAGAAAGAGAATTTGGAACTTAAAATTTTGAAACAAAAGAAAGTTAAAATAAATAATAAATTTTATTTAAAAAAATAAAAATTCTGAGGGTCACTTACTCTGATTTCTACCTCCTAATTTCTAATTTCCACTGCTTATAACCAAAGTTCCTTGAAAAAAAACTCATTCTTCAAAATAGTCTTCTCTGTGAACTTAAAAAGAGGTCACAAATGCCCCCTGCATACCAGGTCTAAGATTTGTTTTTCTTTTACTATTTCCTCTAAAATGTTCTCTTTACTTTTATAGTGTAAATATCCTTGGATTTGGAGTCAGAAGTTTTGAATTCAAATTATAGCTCCAACAATTGCTAATTGCTTAAGGTTTAAGTTGCTTAAGTTTTCTAAACTTCATTTTCCTAAGGTGAGAAGAAGAAATAATAATATCTAAGTATCTCATAGAGTTGCTGTGGTTATCTCTAAAATATTATCAAGGTTGAAAACCTTGAAGTAATTTTGCAATGTGAGTTGTCATAATTATACATATTAGTAATTGACATATTCAAAGCTTAATTTGTCATCTGAGCATAGATTTATAAACAAGTTAGCGACCTGAAAACTCATCTAGTCTTCCAACTTAACTGAAGTCCAAGCAAAGTCACTCTATCATGAAGTAGCTTAATAAATGTCTGTGAATTGATTACTTGATTGTCGTTTAGAGTTTATTCTGTCACTTCCTAGGCTCTGTGGTGAGAGGAACTAGTGATAGAGAAATGAGAATTATAAGACCCTATAATTAGGGAGCTTACAATTCAATCATGAATTGGCCAATGCGCATAAAATAATTGTTTAACAGTACACCATGAAATAATTCTAGAGCATACACAGCAAGTAGCACAAAGGACTTCCAAGAACTGAAAAATCTATGGAACAATTAAGGAAGGAATTTTCAAGAAATTGAGACCTAAACTAAGCCTTTAAAAATGTAAATAAACAGACATTATGCATATATAAATAAAAGTTATCATCAGATGCATAGGGCCCTATACTATGAAGAAATTGGCATGACTGGAAAAGAGGCTACTTTGTGGGGAAGAGTAGAACCTGTGGTCAAAAATGAAGTTCAGATTTGATTAGTGGAGTAGTTTGGATTACAAGCTTTTTGAACAAAGGATTGGTGTAATGAAAGTGATGACTTTGAAAATAAACATAGCAGAGACAACATGGATATTAAACGGCAAAAAGAGAGTGGAAGTTGAGAGGATGAGCTAAGTTAAAGATCAAAATGTATAATCCTTGCATGAAGTGATGTGATTTTGGAATAATAATAATTTTCATTTGTATAGAACTTTAAGGTTTGTAAAATGTTTTGCATTAATTACATCTTTTCATCTTATGATCAATTATCTTCCATTAAAAAAAAAAGAGGAAACTGGGGCTCAGAGAGAACAAAAGACCATAGAGGAAGTATTAGAAGGGTCTTCCTAATTACAAACAGCATCATTGCCACTCTTGCCATATTGGCTAGTTTGGCAGTTGTATTAGCTCTACTTTTTCAAGGTCCCCTTTTATCTGAAAAGTTTCTCAAGTATCTGGAAGACTTTGGGGATTCTCTCTTCTCTTCTGTCAGCCTAAGCTCCTCCTAACTATGTTCCCTCCATTTGTTAGGGGCCCAGTGACTTAAATCCAAGTTCCATTTGATCATATAATATCAAATTATCTTCTATAAAGGAATTTTTACTTTTTACAAATATATGAACATTTTCCCCAATGCCTTGAAGGTATAATCTTTCCAATACCTGATAGGTTTGAAGAAAGGGACCATTATCAAAGTTTAGCTCAGTTCCTACGTAGCAACAATCTGATCAAGTTCATGCCTCTAGCTAGCACTGCTTCTACTGGACTGTAGTCTTGGAATTGTTGCTCCTCAGAACGTTGCTGTTGATCTGGCTGCAACAGCTGTGCTAGTTTCTTTGACTCCCAAATTCTTTTGACTAGGGCTCCCAGTCTGAACTAGAAATTCTACTCTCTGCACCAAAAACAGGAGAAAAATAGCCAAAAGTTAAAAAGATAAAACCTCAGGCCTCTTTCTTAGGGGCTGCCCTGTCTTTACATGATCCAAGAAGGAGGCCTTAAGGTTCTACTCTGCTTACTGTATAATACGAGTGGGATCACCTCCTCTTTCATATTTCAATGCTGCTAAATCCTCTACTACTGTTAACCCAGCCTCTTTTTAAAGTGCCCCATAGTTCCAGATACATATCTGATAAAATAAAGCTCCCAACGACATCATAGACCAAAGTATGACATCCACACATGCTCCCAGAGTCAAGATGCTTAGCTACTAGTGTCTTCTACATGGATGACATCTTCTTAAGGAAATGGATATTGTCTACATATATACCAGACACCCCCACACACACACCCATTACATGTTCATTTTGCAGGCTTTTTAATATCTATTTTAGCGTCAATCTTATATTGAAAATTTGCAGAAGATGGAACTTATCTAACCTCCTTTGGACAAAAATCAAATATCTATTTCATATTTTTTAAAATAATGGCATGTAGGTCTATGAAATAAAATGAGGAAACAAAGTAACAAGTAGGCTTAAAATCAGGAATTCTAGCCACAAATCAAAAGACGGTCCTCAATTTTTGATGTAGGAAAGACTGGCTAATATTTGCTCTTTCTAGTCACATTACCATACAGGGAGATGTAGACTCCTACTTTTGCTATCTGAAGGGTATCCTGTTATCTATAATCTTTTTGTTAGCAAATATAGGAAATAATAATAAGCTTATGTTCTATTAAAATGATTCTTCAGAGTTGAAAATTCTTATTAGCATATATGTCTTTTGGATTCCTTTGGACTAGTAGATCATTATTCTGATAGATCCAATTTGTATGGGATTTTCTAAACATGAAACAAAAGAAAATCAAAGTCTCTATAATAAAATATATCAGGAGCATCAGAAATATATCATTTCATGCATAGTTAATAAAGATATACTTCTTAAAATTCAGTTTGAAAAAATAATAAAGTATACATAGTCATGATACTTATCATGGAACTTCTGGCCAGATGTAGAAAAGGAACACATAATTTTTTTTCTTTTAATGTTAAGCAAATATCTGTTGCTGGAATTTTTTAAGTAGCAATGACTTTCTGTTTCTATTGTGAGGGCTTGGTCAAATTATACTATGGGAATGAAAGAAGTTCTCATTATGAAAATTATTAAAACTTAATGCATTACTATGCTTACCATGGCTCAAATGCTATTTTTCAATCCGTAAAGTATTATAACTTTTCAGAAAGGGATCTTATGATTTGAGGAGGCTACGTACCAAATAATTTTGTATTGTAGAAATCTTTCATTGTTATCATGTAATTTGATACGAAAAGAAGATCTTGCCCTTACACAAAGAAAAGCAGTCTCATTTTTTTTTAAAAGATATTTATCTACATAAGAGGTTAGATGACAAAGTTCTGGATTAGGAGTCAAGAAGACTTGCATATCTTTTCTCTGATACTAAATAACTATGTGACCATTGACTTAACACTCAATCTCTCTGTACCTACAGTAACTGTCAAAGACTACAAGTTAAACAAGGCAGGCTCTAATCTTCATGTGTGGAGGGGAATTCAGATGCCCTTGAAATCACTAGTCCTTAATGTGTTAAGATCAACACATGAATTATAGAAAAATTAAAAAAAACATATGCATATATGTCTATGAAATATGCAAACATACCTTTATACATTTACACAAGCATAAGAATATATTTGACATATTTGAAAAATTCTGGCTAAAAGTTGTAGGATGCAGGTTGTAGAAGACAAGAGGCATTGACTTAGTTTAAGCTCTCTTATTAATTCAACAGGTATTAGATGCATTTTTTTTTTTTTTATCTAAAGACGGCATTATCCTTTTAGGGTAGACCTGCACAACGTAAGGCCTGTGGGTCACTCACAACCAGCCAAAGGATTTTGAATAGCCCACAAAAAATGTAGAGGATGTAAAAGAAAGAAAAAATGTAAAGAGTGCTTTTTCCATGCCCTGTTTAACTGGATTTCTAGTACTCGATGTTGTGTCCATCATGCAACTTGGTGGGTGGTTTACTACAGTGCAATCATGTGACCCTCAGCAACCAACCATTGCAGGCAGTCTCTAGTCTAAGAGGAGTGAGAGTCATATCTTTTCACTCTGTTTTTGGTTATTAGTGTTCCTGAACAGAGATAAAGTGAAGCCAAACACCAACATTACTAATACCCAGTATGAGATGAGCATCAACAAAGTGAGGGCTTCTTCCCCTCCCTATTTGAGTCACCCCCACACCAAGGCATATGAGCCTCTGAAGCTCTCGTCAAGGTCAGGCACTCAGTTCAGTATTTCTTTGTATGTGAACAGTTGTTGTAGAGATATTTTGGTTCTAACATTAAAGTTTTGGGGGTTACCTTGTAAAATGGGTGATAAAAAGGAGTAGAAGACCAAATCAGAACATAGAATATTTAATCCACAATGGACAAATAAATACTTATTTATTTACACAAGAGATAAGGTGTTGTGTTTTATTTGCCAAGAAGTAATAGTTCTTTTTTTTTAATTATGAAATTGTTTTGTTTCCAGTGTTCTACAACCACTTCCATACATCTTAGATTTTTTCTGCTCCTTCTCCCTCCTTCTCCCTCCTTCCCCTCTCCTTACCCACTCCCTCCTTGATACAGCAAACAATTTTATATAGGTCCTACACATATATTCCTATTAAATACATTTTACCTTAGTCATGCTGTGTAGAAGAACTAAAATGAATGGGAGAAATCATAAAACAAAAACATAACACAAAAAAAAATGGTCTGCTTCATTCTGCAATCAAATTCGATAATGATTTCTCAGGATATGGAAGGCATTTTGCCTCAAGAGTCCACTGTGAATTTTTTAAGTCTGCATTGCAATGAAGGTACTAAGTTTACCAGAAAAATTCTTTGAACACTGTGGTTGTTGCTGTGGACAAAGTTCTCCTAGTTCTGCTCCTTTCACTCAGCATCAGTTAATTTAAATCTTTTCAGGCCTCTCTGAAGTCATTTCTTATAGCACAATATTCCATTCAATTCATATATCACAATTTATTCAGCCATTCCTCAATTGATGGGCATCACCTTGATTTCCCATTTTTGGCCACCACAAAGGAGTTGCTATAAATATTTTTGTACATATGGGACCGTTTCCCATTTTTATGATCTCTTTGGGATACAGTCCTAGAAGCAGTATTGCTGGGTTTTTGTAGGCCTTAGGGCATAGTTCCAAATTGCTCTCCAGAATGTGTGGATCAGCTCACAGCTCCATTAACAATGAATTAGTGCCAGCTCTCCGAACCTTCTCCAACATTTGCTTTCTTGTTTTGTGATGTTAGCCAATAGGATAGGTATGATGTGATACCTCAGACCTGTTTTGATTTTCACCTCTCTAATTAATAGTGATTTAGAGAATTTATTCATATGACTATGCATAGCTTTAATTTCTTCCTCTGGAAATGCTTTGTTCATATCCTATGACCATTTATCAGTGGGGGAATAACTTGTACTCTTGTACATTTGAATCAGTTCTCTATATATTTTAGAAATGAGGCCTTTATCACAGACACTAGTTACAAAAATTTTTTTCCCAGTTGATCTTGCTTGCATGGGTTTGTTTGTGCAAAACCTTTTCAATTTAATGTAATCAAAATGATCCACCTTGCATTTCATAATGTTTTGTTTACTCAAAAATTTCTCCACCCTACATAAATCTTATAAATATGATATCCTTTCTTCACTAATTTGTTTATAGTATCAATCTTTATGCCTAGATCATGTATCCATTTAGATTTTATTCTTGTGTACATTGTCAGGGATTAGTCCATGCCCAATTTCTGCCAGACTGTTATCCAGTTTTCCCAACAATTTTTGCCAAACAATGAATTCTGATCCCACAAGCTGGGGTCCTTGGGTTTTTCAAACAAAAGATTACTCTATGCACTGACTACTGTGTCTTGAGTATCTAACATATTCCACTGGTCTACCCTTCTGTTTCTTAACTAGAACCAAGTGGTAGTTTAAAATATAATTTCAGATCTGGTAGGGGCAGGCCACCTTCCCTAACATGTCTTTTCTTTTGTTCTTTAGGATGAATTTTGACATTATTTTTGCCAGCTCGAGAAAATAATCATCTGGTAGTTTCATTGATATGGCACTGAATAAATAAATTAAGTAGAATTGTCGGGTTTTTTTTTATTATATTAGCTTCTTCTGCTCACCAGAAACTGATGTTTTCCCACTTAGTAAGATCTGAGTTTATTTGTGTGAATAGTGTTTTGTAATTGTGTTCACATAGTCCCTAGGTTTGTTTTGGCAGGCAAATTCTCAGATATTTTATAGAGAATACCTTAGCTATTAATGGGATTTCTCTTTCTATCTCTTACTGTTTTGCTTTGTAAGATTTGGGTAAGTTTATTTTGTAACTTGCAACTTTGCCAAAGTTGTTTATTATTTC
Organism: Notamacropus eugenii; assembly: GCF_028372415.1. Classification (NCBI taxonomy): domain Eukaryota; kingdom Metazoa; phylum Chordata; class Mammalia; order Diprotodontia; family Macropodidae; genus Notamacropus; species Notamacropus eugenii. Next base: position 90,954,414 of record NC_092878.1, read on the forward strand.
AAGTCGTTTTGTACTTGATTCTCTAAGTACATCGTCATATCATCTGCAAAGGGTGATAGCTTAGTTTCTTCTTGGCCTATTCTAATTCCTTCAATTTCTTTTTCGTCTCGTTGCTACAGCTAACATTTCTAGTAGTATATTGAATAATAGTGGTGACAATGGACATCCTTGTGTCACCCCTAATCTTATTGAAAATGCATCTAGCTTATCCCCATGACATGTCATGCTTGCTGAGGGTTTTAGGTAGATACCACATATTATTTTATGGAAAGTTTCATTTATTCCAGTGATTTTCAGTGTTTTCAATACAAATGGGAATTGTATTTTGTCAAAAGCTTTTTCAGCATCTATTGAGATAATCATGTGATTTCTTTGGTTTGCTTGCTCATATGATCAAAAATACTAATAGTTTTCCTAATATTGAAACAGTCCTGTATTCCTGGTATAAATCCTACCTGATCATAATGTATTATTATCATGGTAAGTTGCTGTGTTCTTTTTGCTAAAATCTCATTTAAAATTTTTGCATCTGTATTCTTTAAAGAAATTGTTATATAGTTTTCTCTGTCTGTTTTGGCTCTCTTTTTGGTTTAAGTATCAAAACCAAATTTGTATCATAAAAAAAAAATTGGGAATACTCCTTCTTCCACAATTTTCCCAAATAGTCTATATAGGATTGAAATTAAGTTGTTCTTTAAATGCTTGATAGAATTCGCTTGGAAATCCATCTGGTCCTGGAGATATTTTCCTAGGGCTTCTTCAATTACTTTTTCTGAGATGGGGTTATTTAAGCATTCATCCTTCTCTTTTGTTAAACTGGGCAATTTATATTCTTTAAAATAATCATCCATCTCTTTTAGATTGTCAAATTTATGGGCATACAATTGGGCAAAGTAATTTCTAGTTGTTGTTTTAATTTCCCCACCATTGGCGGTCATTTCACCCTTTTCTTTTTGGTTTTAATAATTTAGTTTTCTTCTTTCTTTTTTTAATCAAATTGGTTAAAGCTTTATCAGTTTTAATGGTTTTTCATAAAACCAACTCTTAGTTTTACTTATTGGTTCAATAGTTTTCTTAATTTCAATTTTATTAATCTCTCCATTTGTTGTCAGTATTGCTAATTTGGTATTTACTTGGGGATTTTCAATTTGTTCTTTTTCTAGCTTTTTCTGCTGCATACCCAATTTATTGATCTCCTCTTTCTCTATTTTACTCAAGTAGGCATTCAAAGATATAAAACTTCCCTAAAAACTGCTTTTGCAATATCCCATAAGATTTGGTAGGTTGTCTCATTATTATCATTCTCTTGAATGATGTCATTGATTATTTCTGTGATTTCTTGTTTAACCTACTCATTCTTTAGGATTAGATTACTTAGTTTCCACTTAATTTTTGGTTTATATTTCCATGACCTTTTATTACATGTAATTTTTATTGCATTGTGATCTGAGAAGGATGCAATGACTTTCCCTGCCTTTCTGCACTGGATTGTGAGGTTTCTATGCCATAGTCCATGGTCAGTTTTGGTATATGTCCCATGTACTGCTGAGAAAAAGTATATTCTTTTCTATCCATATTCAATTTTTCCCAGAGATCTATCGTATTTACCTTATCCAGAATTTTATTCGCCTCTTTAACTTCTTTCTTGTTTATTTTGAGGTTAGATTTAGGTTCAGAGAGGAGAAAGTTGAGGTCCCCCACTAGCATAGTTTTGCTGTCTGTTTCTTCCTGTAACTCCCTTAACTTCTCCTCTAAGAATTTCAAAGATGTACCACTTGAAGCATATGTTCTTAGTAATGGTATCTCTTCGTTGTCTATTGTGCCTTTTAGTGGGATATAGTTTCTTTCCTTATCTCTTTTGATTGGATCGCTTTCTACTTTTCCTTTGTCTGAGATTAGGGTTGCTACCCCTGCTTTTTTTTTTTTACATCAGTTGAAGCACAATAAATTCTGCTCCAACCTTTTATCTTTACCCTGTGTGTATCTCCCTGTTTCAAATATGTTTCTTGTAAAAGAGATATAATTAGATTATGGTTTTTAATCCATTCTGCTCTCTGTCTCCATTTTATGGGAGAGTTCATCCCATTCACATTTACAGCTATGATTACTATCTGTGTCTTTCCCTCCATCCACTTTCCTCCTATTTGTGCTTTGAGTTGTCCCTTATCCCTTCCCCTCCACAACAGAGTTTTAACTTTCGACCACAGCCTCCCCCAGTCTTCCCTTCCTCCTTTCAGCCCCCTCCCTTTTACTTCACTTTATCCTTACTATTTTCTCTCTCTTTTAGCCTCCCCTCACTTTTCTTTCCCCCTTCCTCTCCTACTTCTTATAGAGCTAGTTAGATTTCTAAACTTAACTGAGTTTATTGTTCCCTCCTTTAACCAAATCAGATGAGAATAAATATCAAACAATGCTCATCTCCCTCCCCTTTTTCCCTCTTCTGTAATATATTTCTATGCCTCTTCCTGTGATGTAATTTCCCATTTTCTGCCTCCTCCTTTTCACATCTCCTGGTACAATCCCTTAACACCCTTAAATGGCATTTTTATCATCTCATCATTTACTTTATACCAACTCTCTCTATCTATGCATATCTTTTTCATATATCATGATAAATATACAATTCTGAAGATTAACAAATATCATCTACCTTTATAGGAATACAAACAGTTTGCCCATATTGAATAACAAGTTTTTCTTTTCCCCCTATTTACCTTTTTATGCCTCTCTTGAGACTTGTGTTTGAAGATCAAATTGTCTATTGAGATCTGGCCTCTTCATCAGGAATGTGGAAATCTCTTATTTCATTGAATGTCCTTCTCCTTGCCTGAAATATTATGCTCAACTTTGCTGGGTAATTGATCCTAAGTTGTAGTCCCAATACCTTTGCCTCACAGAATATCATATATAAATTCATTTGATCTTTCAATGTAGAAGCTGTAAGGTCTTGTGTGATTCCAACGGTAGCTTCTCGATATTTGAATTTCTTTCTGGCTGCCTGTAGTATTTTCTCATTCACTTGATAGTTCTGGAATTTGGCAATAGCATTCCTAGGTGTTTTTAGTTTGGGATTCCTTTCAGGAGGTGCACAGTGGATTCTTTTGATGGCCTTTTTGCTTTCTGAATCTAGGACTTCTGGGCAATTTTCCTTGATTTCTTGGAAGATACTGCCCAAGCTCTTTTTTTCATCATGGCTTTCTGGTAGACCCAAAATTCTTAGATTTTTCTCTCCTATATCAATTTACCAGGTCAGTTGTTTTATCAATTAGATATTTTACATTTTCTTCTGTATTTTCATTTTTTAGATTCTGTTTGATTGATTCTTGATGTCTCATAAAATCAGTCTCTTCTACTTGTCTGATTCTAATTTTTGTCAAATTCTTCTTTTTCAGTTAACTTTCACATCTCCTTTTTCCATCTCTCTAATGATTCCTTTTAAGGAGTTATTTTCTCCAGTTAGTTTTTGTTATTGTTTTTCCATTTGTCCAATTTTCCAAATTAGGTTTTGTGCTTCCTTTTCCATTGGTCCAATTTTCTTTTTAAATTCTTCTGAGATTTCTTTTTCTCCAATTTTTAAAACTATTGGTTCATTTTTCTTCTATTTCTCTAATTTGGCTTTTAAAATCCTTCCTGAGCTTTTTCAAGAATGCTCTTTGTGCTTCAGACTAGTGCATATTCCCTTCTGAGGTTTCAGATGGGAAACTTGTCCCCATAGAAAGATTCTATGGTCTTTTCTTTTCTACTTTGCTTCTTACTCATGATGGTCACTCTTTTCCTGGTTTTTATAGTAGATCTCTTCTTCTGGGGCACAAAGAGCTCTGTTTAACATTTCTTTTGCCTTGAACTTGAGTCTTTGTGTGTTGCGGCTTCTGGTTCTTTCAGTTAGAAGCTAAAATACTGCAGCTTACCTGGTGCTGAGGTGGTTGGTGTTCAAAAGGAGAGCCCAAGTGAAGTTTTTCTGGGTTTCCCAGGAGTTGTCCTGGAGTTAACTGCCTCAACTGTTGGGGAGGGGTGGTGTGGCCACAGTAGGTCTCTTCTGCAGAGCTAAAACATATCAAGCTCAGCAGTTGGTGATCCTGTCTGTGCTAGTGTCCTCCCAATTCCCCTGGAGTGCTGAGGAGTGCTTGGGGTCCTGGTATTAGTGGTTATGAGCTCTACCCCTCTGGGGCTCAGGATCTTCTCTCGGTTTGTTGAGGCGGGGCTCTCTCGGACAGCTCTGATCCTGCACTGCTCCCCTTCAGCCACAGCAAGAGGCATCCTCCTTAGCGATTTTCCTAGCCTCACGTGCTAAGAGACTGTTTGCCCCTTCTGTTTACCCAACTGTTCCAGGATTTTTCCTGGGGAGATATTTTATGGGTCATTCAAGGTCAGCAAGAGGAGTGGGAGAGCATTTTCTGATCACTCCATCATCTTAGCTCCTGGAAGTTCAAGTGGTGACTTACAGACATTTAATCTGTGGGCTGATAGTTTCAGAAGCAACCACTCCAGATGACTGGGGCTTTGAGGCTCTCACTTTTTGGGTTTCATTGGATTCCCATCCTGGGCTGATATGCCTGAGATTCTACAGCGCTTCCCCTGCCTCAGACTATCTGGGGCTGCCTGCTCAGCCCTGCCATGGTACAACCTGTGTGTTGTGTGCTCCTTCAGTCCCATGCAATGAATCCTTCTCATCGATCTTCGAGTCTGTCCTGGGCTGTAAATCTGCCACAGTCTGTCTCCTATTGGATTCTGACCCTCCAAAATCTCTTCAGATTCTCTTTTTGGAAGTATCTCAAAGAGTTTATGTAAATGCTTAGTTGAGTAGTTGATCTCACTCCACCATCTTGACTCTGCAGAAAGAGTAGTTCTTAAGAAATACAATCTTCATCACCATTTTGAATAAAAACATCCTGACTTAAGAAAATTAGACACCAATGAAAAACAAATTAAAGTATCCAAATTGTTGGAAAATCTCAGTGGGAAACAATGGTTCATCAAGAAAGTAAACTCAGAAAATGAGGCAACTACTAAGGTTAGTTTTCAAAATTCAAAAGAAATTTATTTCAAATATGATTTCAGAGTATGATAAACCGCTGACAAGAAGGGTAATACATCCCATTACCTAAATGTAAATAGAAAAAAAACCCCAAAAATGTATTAAAACTTGTCCCACTTAGCAAAATAACTTTTTAAACATTAATGTGATTTCATGATAAATAAAAATTCTAAGTAATAAGCTTAATTAATTGACATTAACTAAAATTTCCCTTTTTAAATTATGATTTATTTGCAAAATAATTTAATTATTAATTATACCTTTGCTCAGAAAGTGAGCTCCTAGCAACCTATCTGTGGTCCAAAGAAGTTTTAAATTCGGCCCCTACTCACTGCCAAGTAGAGTATTCAGATTTTTCTTCTCAAGAGTTCATGAAGAGACAAAAAAAAATCACAATTTCAGAGACCAAGGATAAAAGTTTCCAGAATTTCAATACAATGCCTTTCTAGCAGAAAGATATATATATATATATATATATATATATATATATATATATATATATATATATATGTAATTGTTTTATCATAGAGTAATGAGATTGTTAAGGGACTTTAGAGGTCATTAATCAAATCCATTTATAAATCACAAAATGCAGCTACAAAATGCTGGACAAGTGGTAATTTAGTTTCTGACTGAAGCCCTCTAGTGATGGAAAAAAAAATTCCCTTTTGGAGCAGTCTCTTCTATTTCTGCATATTTTTAATTGTTAAAAAGCATTCCCTAATATTAAATACAAGTCCACATTCTAATAACTTTCAATGATTGTGCCTAGTTCTACTTTCAAGGATTAAGTGCTAATTCTGCTTTCAAAAATAAAGTAGAAGCAATGCAATCAATCCTTTTTTTTCCTCTTGAGAATGCTTTACATATTTAAAGACAAAGATCATGTACTACCTGTCAAGTTTTCTTTTCTCTTACTTAAACATTTCTAATTCTTTCACGTGACTATTACATGAAAGGAGGATCAAGGATTATGACCTAAAACAAAGAACAATATCGTAGAACAATATCTATGTCTTGAACTTCAATTTATTGCTACTAAGTCTATGTTTCTAGTCATGTTCCTTCTTGTTAAGATTCAAGTCTTTTTGTAAATACTTCCACTGAGATTAAAGATATATTTTTTCTTCTAGGATATTCTAAGATGTGACAGCATTGAATTTCAATGGAAGTGGTGTCCTTCTCAAGTAATGAATCTATTTTGAAGGAAAAGGATTCTGTATGACTCATAATAAAAAGCTACCTCCTTATTCTGTGACCATGTGACTTTTCCCTGAGACCTGAAATGTTATGCAAACAACTTGGTACAAGCAAGAAATGCAATACTTTCATTTTTTAGTAGCAATGATCAAGCATGTTTCCTTTTTCTGGCAACAGGCTGACTCAAAATTCATGACTGATTATATGAAACCAAATAGAACTGACCTTTCCATGTTCAGTAAATTCTCTATGAGTGCTGAATTTCATGTCACACATGTAAATTTCATTACTTTTTGTTGCAATTTTCATTCTGGAGTTTTAGGGATGGATATTTTTTCATAGAAATGGGTAAAAGTTACAAGTCTTAAACACACATTTCAATGACAATTGGAGATATTGCAGGTGCTACTAGTGTTTGGAAGACAAGCATTTCAAGTATCATGGAAGTATCATCAAGTATGAATGGAAAATGAAACTATCAATTACATAGAAGTAGAATTGGTTAAAATGAATGTTATTGTTAAGAACTAACACACTCTTGCCTTAAAACATTCTAACTGATCCTTATAAAATAAGTAAAAATTTATCAGAAAAACCTATTTACTACCAGAGTTGTTATTGACTCTACCACATTGTGACATAGCCTTCTTGAAATTAGATGAACAGTAAGAACACCCTGTTAAAAAAAAATCTGCTAACCTATGCTGTGAAAAAAGTGCTTGTCAAAGGCAAGGCAGTATTAAGAATGGATTACAGAATATTGGAGATGACATTTTTTAATTAACCTCATTTTTTCTTTAAGGCTATACCCAAAATATCATCAGAGAGGATCTGTATAGTCTGTAAACTCTAAGCATCTTCATCAGAGAAGAAGAAGGGAAGGAAATAAGTATTACTTAGCACCTGCTATGTATGAGACACTGTATTAGGTACTTTACAGATTTATCTCATTTGATCCTCACAATGAGAAATGGGTGCCCTTATTATCCTCATTTTATAGTTGAAGAAACTGAAGTAGACATAATTTAAGTGACTTGCTCAGGGTCATGTAGCTAGTAGATGTCTAAGATGGAATATGAACTCAGTTTTTTCTGACACCATGTCTAGCACTCTACCCAATGCACTACCTAGATTCTTTGCACACAATGACCTCAAAAAATGCTTTGGGGATTTTTGCTTCCATTGCACCTGAATGTCTTGTCCTAATTGAGGGAATGTTGAACTCTCATAAATATATGTTGAGATACATTAATACATCAAAATAGCTAATGCAGATAAATTTGGAGTCCTGCATTTTGGTTTAAAAAAATCACCTTCACAAATACAGAATCACACTCTCTCTTCCAAGGTTAAAAAAAAGAGAGAAAATTGCAACAGAGGTAATTGATTGATAATAAGGCAGGATAAAGGATACTTTGATATGTTGAGAAACAAGATTGTTTCAGGTTTATAGATATTCCTAAATGGAGATGGAATAGTACTTGTCTTGACTATGTACCAGGCCACACATCATAAAAGGATAGGAAATTTAGTTAAATGATGGAAGTAAATCAATTCCAGAAGGTTGGCAGTACACCAGATTTAAATCCCATTGAAACAATATGGACTCCTGTAAGGGCTAGACTTGGAATGAAATGGATGATTCATCAAAGGTATACTTAATTTCCAATGTGATAAAAATGTGATTTCATGATAAATTAAGGAATGTGTCAAAATTTTGGGACCTCAGTAATGTATCATAGAAAATAAGCAATTTCAGCAAAAGCAGGGCATTACATGTTAAAGGTTTCTTTTGTAGCAAGGTAAAATTTTATAAAGTTTGTTATCAAAGCCAAGAAATATAATCATTTTACTTTATCTCAATTAGTTTGGATACCACTGTATTATAATGGAGAGACAGGTTATTCTATACCACTGCTATCACTACTTTTCTCCTCTCTAATTCCAAACAGCTAGAGGGTAACTTGGTTGTTAACATAAGATATTATTAAGGATAACTGGACAGGTAAGTTCCTAACAATTTCACAGCAACCCTAAGGTTTTTTCCACATGAACAACTTTTTACATAAAAGAAGTTGAAGGGAAGGTCTGGGACTGATACAATTCCCCTGGCTAAAGAAAGAAGCCCTACTAGCATCAAATGAGTCATCAAAGTAGCACATTATCTATGTCATCATCAACCAATTCGCTTCTGCTACAATTTACAACTATTTTTTTCTGTAACTGTTGTTATTGTTTTAACCTTGGTGGAGATAGTGTAGTTCTATACATGTGAAACTGTTTTTTTTTTAAACCAAAGTGCAGGACTTCAAGTCTATGCTCATTTGATATCATCATGATTGATTTATCCTGCAATTCCAGATTGTTAAGAAAATTCATATCCTTTACTGAATCTGTAACCTAAATTAACTAGCTTTCTCATCAATTTTGTGTATGCATGCCTCTATATGCCTGGGTTATTAAAGCAAAGAATTCTTAAAAGTAAGTGACAATTATTAAGGAAGAAATTAAAACTTTATATGCAATAACAAACAACTCCTCTTTTCTTTTTTTTTTCACTTCAGTACCCTAATACAGATTCTCATTACGACCTGCCTATTTCATTACAATATTCTGCTATTTGGTCTACTTCTCTCCAATCTTTTGCTCTTTCTAATCAAGCCTTCATTCTGTTAGAAGAATATTGTTTTGTTTTGGCGGAGTTTTTAAAGTATAGATCTACTCATGTCATTGGGTTCCAAAATCTTCAGTGGTTTTCCATTGTCTAGAAAATCAAATTAAAGTTTTTTGACTTTCAAAAATCATCAAAATCTGATGGCATTCTTCCAAACAAGCTTAAGGCATATTACATCCTGCCATAAATTCGACACTCCTATTAAACTTATCCTTCCTCTCCAACCCATGTCACCACGCTCAACCTAAGTGAGTGCCTGAAAGACCTTGACCTAAAGAGTCCAAGGTCTCCCAGTACATCCTGAGTCATCTCCAGTCATCCTGATGAATATCTGGTCACTGGATTCAGATGGCTCTGGAGAAGAAGTGAGGCTGGTGACCAGCACAGCCCTCCCTCATTCAAAACAAAGCCAAGTGCAAGTCATGTCATTATTTCTCTGATAGCATGGACTTCTTCAGCAGCGAAGGATAAACATAACAGTGTCACCACCCCATAAAACACTTGTATTTTCCTTCCTCCAAGCCTTGCTTATGCTACTCCCTGAGCTCCCTCTCCCTCTTTGCTTATTGAATTCTTATTTGTCCTTTAAAGGCCAACTCAAACTCCATCTCATTTATGAAATGTTTTCTCAATATTCCTGATAGAAAATCACCCTTTGCCGCAGGCATTCACAACTTTGTAATGAATGAGTGGGAAAATAGGCCCCAAATCTGAATTGAGATTCATCTGTGGCACAGGGCCCTACCTTTGTGTGTGTGATTTAAAGGAAGTCAGAATGGACATTTCTAGTCTCTCCCTCCATAAAACAGTTCCCCAAGGGACATTTTCATTCCTGCCATGAGGAGAAACAGCAAGCTGGGCCCAGAAATCACTCCACTCTCCTCAGGGAAAGCGAGTGCTGGGCTAGGAATATATCTATCTGCTCCCTTAAATACTGTTCATGTAAAGAATGATTGGTTCCCATGTAAGTTTTGATCACTTTGTCATCCTGATGGAAAGTGAAACCATAGACTCCTTATCCAAGACTTGACACCTTTTCCACATAACAGTCTCATAATGAAAATACATAGCAAATAGCAAAGAAACACATTTATTCCAATTACAGCAAAACAGAATTCAGAGAAGGTATATAAAGGAGAACATATTCTAAAAAATACAGGGAAAAAGAGCTCTCCAATTAGGAAAGATGACTCAGCTTAATTGAGAGAGCATGCTGGATCTCACCCAAGAGGAAATTTCCCTAAAGTCTCTAGAGCAGTAAGATGGGAATAAGGTGGATAATGTGGAGATCTGTCTTGCTTAACTATAAATGTTTGTTACAAGGATTTAATTATTTTTTAATAGTGGGATTGTGAAGGGAGAAAAACAATACTTGGTATTTGAAAAAAGTCAAATAAAATAAGTTTATGTGGGGAAAAAAGATGAGAATAAAGTTTAAAAGAACCCTGGGACATTTTAAGGCTAGAGGATGGAAAAAATGAACTAATAAAGAAAAACCAAGGAAGGGACAAGAACAAGTACAGTGTAGTGTTATAAAACCCAAGGGAGTCAAAACAATTTCAAGAACAAAGTGGTCAATATTGAAAAATTGAGTAAAGACATAAATATGAAGAAAGGTTGGTGGATTTAGCAAATAAGAGGTCAGCACAGTTGTTTGAGAAAGCAGCTTCAATGGAAAAGTGAGGCACAACATCAGAGTACATGGGGTCAAAGACTACATGAGTACTGTGTTGCAGTACTGAATTTTGTCTGTGAATCACAAAGTTGAAGGAATTTTTTTCAATTAAATGGTTTATTTACTTTTAGTTTTCAACATTCACTTCTATAAGGCTTTGAGTTCTAAATTCCCCCCTCCCCTCCTTCTCCTCCATCCCAAGATAGCGGATGTAGGCTCTACATGTACAATTATATTAAATATTTTCCCACATTAGTCCTCTTTTGAAAGAAGAATCAGAAAAAAGGGGGGGGGGAACCAGGAGAAAGAGAAAAAAAGAAAAAAATTGTGTGCTTCAATCTTCATCCTGACTCCCTAGAACTTTCTCTAGATGTAGGCAGCATTTTCCATCATGAGTCTTTCAGAATTAAGCTAGATCATTGTATTGCTGAGAAGAGCCAAGTCTACCAAGATTGGTCATAATACTACATTGCTGTTACTGTGTAAAATGTTCTACTGGTTCTGCTCACTTCACTTGGCCATCAGTCCATGCAAGTCACTCCAAGGTTTTTTTGATATCTGCCTGCTCATCATTTCTTATGGAACAATAGCATTCCATTACATTCATATACCACAACTTGGTCAGCCATTCCCAAATTGATGGGTATCCACTCAATTTCCAATACTTGGCCAGAACAAAAACAGATGGCATAAATATTTTTTATTTATGCAGGTACTTTCCCCTTTTTTATGATCTGTTTGGGTTACAGACCAGTAGAAGTATTGCTGCATCAAAGGGTATGCACAATTTTATAGCCTGTTGGGCATAACCCCAAATTGCTTTCCAGAATGCTTTGATCTATTTATAATTTCACCAACAATGCATTAATGTTCATTTATCATTTTACTGCTTTGTCATATTATTCAATCTAAAAGGTATAGTGTAGAATCTTAGAATTGTTTTGATTTTCGTTTGCTAATCAATAGTGATTTAGAGCATTTTTATATGACTATAGATAGCTTTAATTTCCTCATCTGAAAATAGCCTGTTCATATCATTTGACCATTTATCAATTGGGGAACGACTTGTTTTCTTATAAATTTGATTCTGTTCTCTATATATTTCAGAAATGAGGCATTTATCAGAGACACTGACTGTACAAATTGTTCCCCAGCTTTCTGCTTCCCTTCTAATGTTTGGTGCATTAGTTTTGTTTGGGTGAATTTTTAATGTTTTTAAATTTAGTGTAATTAAAATTACCCATTTTGCATTTCATGATGTTTTCTATCTCTTCTTTGATCACAAACTCCTCCATTCTCCATAGATCTCACAGTTATTTCTTGATCTCCTAATTTGCTTATATTATCACTCTTTATGTCTAAGTTATGTAAATATTTTGACCTTATTTTAGTATATGGTTTACATGTTGGTCTATGTCTAGCTTCTACCATACTATTTTCCAGTTTTCCCAGCAATTTTTGTCAAATAGTGAATTTTTATCCCAGAAGCTGGAGTCTTTGGGTTCATCAAACAGTAGATTCCTGTAGTTATTGATTACTCTGTCTTGTATACCTAACCTATTCCACTGATCCACCACTCTATTTTTAGAAAGTACCAAATAGTCTTAATGATTGCTGATTTACAGTATAGTTTTAGATCTGATATGGTTAGGCCATCTTTCTTTGCATGTTTTTTTTTTTCATTAATTCCCTTGATATTCTGGACTTCTTGTTCTTTCAGATTTTTTGATAATTTTTCTAGTTCTATAAAATATTTTCAGATCTTTATTGGTATGGCACTAAATAAGTAAACTAATGTAGGCAGAATTGTCATTTTTTATTATATTAGTTTGGTCTACCCATGAACAACTAATGTTTTTTTTTTCCAATTATTTACATCTGACTTTATTTGTGTAAAAAGTGTTTTTAATTATGTGCATATAGTTCTTGGGTTTGTCTTGGCAGGTGGAGTCCCAAATATGTTATATTGTCCACAGTTACTCAAAGTGAAACTTCTTTTTCTATCTCTTGCTGCTGGGCTTTGTTAGTAATATATAGAAATTCTAATGATTTATACAGATTTTATTCAAATTCTGCAACTCTGCTAAAGCTGTTATTTTTTTCAATTACTTGTTTAGTTGATTCTCTAGGATTCCCTAAGTATACAAACATACCATCTGAAAAGAGTGATATTTGTGTTTCTTCATTGTCTATTCTGATTCCTTTTATTTCTTTTTCTGCTCTTATTCTAATACAATATTGAATAGCAGATATTCTTATTTAACCCCTGGTCTTATTGGGAATGCTTCCACCTTATACCTGTTACATATAATGCTTGTTGATGGTTTTGGATAAATTCTACTTATCAATTTAAGGAAAAATTCTTTTTTAATTGGAATGGGTCCCGTATTTTGTTTATTAAAAAAGTTTTTTTTCTGCGTCTATTGAGATAGTTATATGATTCCTGTTGATTTCGTTCTTGATGTGATAAACTGTGTATTATTTTCCTAATATTGAATCAGTCATGCATTTCTTGTATAAATCTGACTTGGTCATAGTGTCTTATCATTATGATAAGTTGCTGTAATCTCTTTCATAGTATTTTATTTAATTTTTTGCATCTATATTCATTAAGGAAGTTGGTCTATAATTTTCTTTCTGGTTTAGATATCAGCACCATATTTGTGTCATAATAATAATTTGGTAGGGCTCCACCTATTTTTCCAGACAGTTTATATAATATTGGAACTAATCATTTTTTAAATGTTTGGTAAAATTTACTTTTAAATTCATTTGACCCTGGCTGTTTTTTCTTAGGTAGTTCATTGATAGCTTGTCCAATTTCTTTCTCTGAAGTGAAGTAATTCAAGTATTTTACTTCTTCTGTTACCCTGGGCAATTTATATTTTTGTAGATATTTATCCATTTCATTTAGAATTGTCAGACTTCTTGGAATACAGTTGGACAAAATAGCTCCTAATTATTGTTTTAATTTCCTCTTTATTGGTAGTGACTACTTTTTTCATCTTTCATACTGGAAATTTGGTTTTTTTCTTTCTTTTTTAAAATCAAATTAACTGAATGTTTTTCTAGTTTATTTTTTTCATAAAGCTAGATGTCACTTTTATTTGCTAGTTCAAAAGTTTTCTTAATTTCTATTTTACTAATATCTCCTTTGATTTTTCAGAATTTCTAGTTTGATATTTAATTGGGGATTTTTAATTTGTTCTTTTTCTAGCTTTTTAGTTGCATTTCCAATTCACCAATCTATATTTTATTTATGTAAACATTTAGCAATATACAATTACCACCAAGAATTGCTTTTGCTGCATCCCATAAGTTTTGGTATGCTGTCTCATTATTGTCATTCTCTTGGAGGAAGTTATTGATTATTTCTATGATTTGTTGTATGACCCACTCATTCTTTAGGATTATATTATTTACTTTCCAATTAATTTTGGCCTATCTTTCCATGTCCCTTAATGACATGTAATTTTCTTTATGTATCATTATCTGAAAAGGGTGCATTGAATACTTCAGGAAAAGTTCATTTTTAATTGCAATGGGTGATACATTTTGTTTTATAAAAAAGTTTTTTTCCTGTATCTATTGAGATAGTGATATGATTCCTGTTTAAGTATAATTATATGTGTATTTTATATGTTTGTATATATACATATATATGTATATGTGTATGTATGAGGAACCATGTAGATTACATGGTATACAGGATATGGGGAGAATTTACAATAAATTAACTTTTAATGGATCTTACATTCAAACTTTTAGTTGGATATCATACTCTGCAAAATACATTATGCTATCCTTTACTTTCAGGTACCTATGTATATGAATAGCACCTTTCCTCATTACTTTGAGGTCCTCCTTTGTGAAAATAGAATCTAACAGGCACCCAAAGGATGGAATGCATAGAGTGCTAGAATCAGGAAGACCTGAGTTCAAATTCAGCCTTGGCCTCAGACTTACATTCACTTCCTCTCTGTGTGACTGTGGACAAATCACTTATCTTCTATTTACTTTGGTTTCCTCGACTATGAAATGAGGATGACTATCATAGCACCTACTTCGTACCATTATTGGGAGGATCACATGAGAAATAATGTTTGTAAAAAGCATTTCCGACAGTATTTGACATAGAGAAAGCACCATATAAAGAGCTGTTTTTGTTATTCTTATTCTTATTCAATTGATAAGAATTCCTGTGATATGTATTGTCCCTGGTCACCACCTAGAGTAAGAGGAAGGTGAAGCTTTTGTAAGGTATTGGTTTCTCTCTGTGTCAAGTCTGGCTTGAAAACTAAAAGCAGAAGGGGTTTTGTCACTGTCGTGGTGTCCTGGTGGATGGAATTCAAGAGTCACCATGAATTGTGGTCCTGAGAGTGTCTTCCTGACTGGATAGTGTGATGTCCATTCATAACTGGCAGAACCAGTTTATACATCCTTGAGACAGACAATTTTACAGTTTTTTAGTTTATAGAGAGCTACTATTCACATCAAGAGCCACTATTTTTTTAAATGTATTATAAAGGCAATGGTTAATTAATGGAGCTTGTGAAGACTATGTTCAAATAGAGAAGAGGATTTCTCCAGTGGAAGAGGGGGTGAGGATCATCAAGCAAACAGTGAACAGAGATAACGCAGATGTTCCTGAATGAGCCAATATCATTGAGATTTTCATTCTGGATTTGTGTCATCCTAGGGCATGTGATTTTTCTCCAATTGTTTATATATGACTCTCTTTGTGTGTAAAGTACTTTATAATTGTGTCATCTCATTCCTGAGTTTGTCTTGACAAGTAGACTCTCAGATATTTTATATTGTTTGCAGTATTTTAAATGGAATTTTTCCTTCTATCTCTTGCTGATGGAGTGTCATTGCCTCAAAGTGAGAACTCAGAAAGGTCTTACCTTAAAAAGGTCAAGATCTCACTCTGCATCCTGAGATATTTCCAGTCATCCTGATCTATATCTGCTCGATGGACTCAGATGACTCCAGGGAACAAAGTGAGCTTGGTGACTTTACACAATCCTCCTTTACTCAAAGCTAATTTGTTTGCAAGTCATGGCATTATCTTCCTCATGTTATGGCCCTCTTCAAGAAGGAAAATGTAATCACACAACCCCAAACCCACAAATTAGACTTTGTGGGTAATATGTAGAAATATTGGTGATTTATGTGGGTTTATTTTGTATCCTGCAACTTTGCGAGAGTTATTAATTATTTCAAGCAGATTTTTAGTCACTTCTCTAGAATTCCCTATGTATAATACTATGTCATCTACAAAAACAGATAGTTGTTTATTCATTGCCCATTCTAATTTCTTCTATTTCTTTTTCTTTAATGGTTTAGCATCTCAAAGTGACATTATTATGAGTGCCTAGTTGTGTAGCTGGAAAATACATTGAATAAGAAGTGTTAACCTTAGAAGGGCTAATTCGGAAAGGTTAAGCTTAGAATCCAGAGACAGTTTGAACGTGTCTGAATGGTACTGATCTACATCTGATCATTTAGATTTGCTAATATGAGAGCAGGTTGGAGTGAAAGAACCAAACTGAGAGAAAAATGGAGGTAAAGAAACCTTACTTTGTGATTAGATTCTCACTTTTAGCACACATATTAAAAGGTGTTAAATTGTAGGAGTATCAAAAAAGAACACATTTATACATGGCTATACATTAGCAACTATCCTTTTATATTTTCTTGTAGGCAATAAAGGACCAACTTGGGTCCTTGTCAAGGCAGTGGTTTGCCACAAGTCTAGGTACTTACAGCAGCCTTCCACATTTTCTAACTCAATAACTATAGTTAGTTCTCTCTTAGTCAGTGTCCTGGTCTATTTCGTTCTCATATGCATTCTCTTTGGGGACTAGCTTCAATTAAGGGATGGAGCTTTTATAAGGCCTAATTCCTAGAATCTTTATGGCTAACATCTTAGTATTCAGGAAATCAACTACTTCCACTACAGACAACAATGAATTGTGTGTGATGTATCACCTTTAATGACCCACTACCACTCTCTGGGGCTACTTACTTTTAAGACTGAGAGACTAACTAATCTTTCAATTACCTGTCTCTTTTCTTCTATTTTTTTTAGGTCACCAAGATTTTATGATGCAGGCTCTTCTTCAATTAGAGTTTGTTACAGTGAATTCAACATCAAACTAGTTCTTTTCCATTTCTTGATTGTTTTAGTCCACATATGGATTATAGATATCTCTCAGCCAAACTGACAATATGGACCTAGGGATCATAACACTCTAAATAACTGCATACTCTAACAATGCAAATCAAACATCAAGGAGTAACTAAGGTCGTCACATACCAACATTTATAGGATAAATTCTATTTTGCTATCCTTCGATTAACTATAAGAATAATTAGAAAACCCACATTTACTCCATTGAGTCTTCTACTTCCTATTCAGTCCATTGAAACTCAATAGCTATAGTTCTCGGTGGGAGTAGTAATGTGTAGTTCTTGACTTTAATTTGTGACAGACCAAGTACTTCTTTCTCATATTCTTGACCTCGATTAGAATAAATCATGACAAGTAAGTTATACTTTAGGAAATAATTCTCCTGCTTATTTTGACTGCCATGGAAGTTCTCTGAATTCTGAACAGGTAGATATTTGCATTTCAGAAGCTGAAGAGCTTCTTGGAAGCCATACATCATAAACTGTACTAATTAAACCAAATCTGACTTCTTTTCAGCTACAATTGAGTATATTACTGAAGGATCCATTTGGCTAACTTCTGTGACCTTTATCTATTTACCTCACCTGATCTTTTCCCTGAGAAATCTTATGCTCCCAGTTCTCAAACAGCTATCATTGCCATAAAAGTTTGTCATCTAAGTTGCACTTGAGCATTTCAGGCATTGTAGTCCATGTACTGTAGTTCATAGACTGTGTCACTGAACTATAAGTTCATTAACAAAAATTTATTAATCACTTCCTATGTACCAGGCACTGTGCTAAGTGCTAGAGAACCAAAGAGAAGCAAAATCAGTCCCTGTCTTCAAAAAGTTCATATTCTAGTGAAGGAAGGCAAAAAGCATTGTTTGAAAGAGGGTCAAAGGTGGAAGGGAGAGGGGCATTTGAAAAGAGTTCTTATGGATATGGGAGTATAAAGGCCTCCTGTTTCCCTGATCCTGGCAGTATTCCTTACAATTGCTTTATGAAAATGGAAAGTTTATCACCCTCTTCTTAGGATATAAAAGTCCTCTGTATTCTCTGAACCCCAAACATATGTATCCCATCATGCATTTTTGTATTCAAATATAAAAATAAAGAGATGTGTGATTAGCAAATTCAAGTCCCCTGAGATTCTCTAGTGCAGTGACCTCCAAACTTTTTCGACCATATAATCCTTTTAGCAAAGGAAAAAGAATCATTGAAAGAGCAATTCTATAATATATGTATACAGATACATGTATATGTATATAGATAATACCAATACATTACATGTCTATGCACGCCTATATTAATTCTCATAAAATTAATATTAACAATATCAATTTTAGTGAAAACAATGTGATTAAATAACTTTATTATCTTTTAAAAACCTCGATATATGTCCCAGAGGATAGAGTGACTATTCAAATGACACTCATTAGTCATTAATGATATAGTTAATTTGATCAATGGGCCAAACCAACATGTGAATTTCATTTTTTTAGATTTATTTATTTGAAAGATATATATAATCCAGCAATCAATACTATATCACAGTAGTGAATTCTAGCTTTTTCAATAGGAGTCAGGAGTAAGCACTGATCATATGTCAGGTTTTCCAAAAATCTTGGAGAAATTTTCAGCTTTAACAACTTTAGACTGCCTTAAAATTTCTCACATATCCTGTACAATGCAAAATAAAATAGATGAATTATCTCTGATGTCATCTCAGTAGAGAGATTTAACTGTAAATCCAGTGTATTTTCTTTTCATGACTGTGCTTAACAGATGGTTGTAAAACTTAATTCCTTTTGTGCTTGAAAACTTTAGTTGTGTTTTTGCATGAGTGAGCATCGATAAGAAAGTCAGTTTAACTGGATTATAGCATGTGAAATAGGGATTAATTTCATTGGACTGGATATATGTGAAGGGCTCTAAATGCTAAACAGAGTAGTTCATATATGAACATAATGTTATTGGATCAGGAACCAGTGACATGGTCACTTGAACAAGTTTACTTTATTATCAGTGTGGAAGATGAATCATAGTGGAGAAAGAAGTGAGTTGGGGAAACTAATCATGATTTTGCTGATAAGGGACTGATGAGAAGGTAGCAGCAAGAGATACTGGGGAGACAGCAATAACAGTCTATGACAACTGCTTGCATAGATGGGATAGAGCGAAGAATCAAGGTTGACACTAAATTTGTGAATATAAGTGATCAGGACTAGTGTCCTTGAACAAAGCAGGAAAACTCAAGAGTGTGGTGGATTTCAGAGAAAAAAAAATTTAATGAAATTTTCAATGTAGTTCCCCACTCATCTGAATCTGCATATCATATGCAACTTACTGTGCTACCAAACCTATGAAAAGAAGTTGGAGCAGATCACTTATGCAGTGATCACTTCCAGACTCCACTCTCTGAAGGGACATCTGACAAGGCCACTAAGGTGATCTGGGTTTGAGTGGGTGCATGAGGTTTGTTATTTTCCCAATAGCACTGACATAGCTGTTCCTGTGGGTGCCTGATACAATATTTATTATTATGTTATTAATACATTATTACGTATTAATATTATGTTTATGCTAAATAAATTTTGACTTTTGTGAGGGTGACGAAAAAATGACAGTGATGTTGAGATAAAATAGGTAAAAGGTAGGCCTGGTTGTACCAAAAGTAAGCCTAAGAATTGACTATTATAGGGAGGGTGTGATCCAGCCCAACTTTCCATTCTCTATTGGTAGATCATATATCTCATGCCGTTGATTCCCAAAGGTCCCGGTTCTGCCATTTTCGAAAAGACTATTCTAACAGATAATAATATTCAATAGTAAACAAACTCTTCCCAAGAGTCCAGTAAGACATAATTACTTAGAGAATTCAATATTGATAAATATATTGTTATTAATAACATGTTACCTATAGGATAATAACATGTTGCCTATAGAAGCTTTCACTGTTCTTTCTTGATCTATGTCAAGATCAACATGTTACAGTGTAAATTTTCAGCTCTGAGGAAAGCTGAATGTTCTTCCTTACTTGTACTGGTTTTTGAGCGCCATTCTGATTTCTCTTGGTAAAATTCTAGTTGTCTCTTGGTAAAATTCCTGTTGTCTTCACATTCTTTTCTCCTTCTCCAGTATTCTAATCCAGTCATCCCAGCAATGGCTCTGTAGGACTCATAGTCATTTGAGTA
This sequence comes from Notamacropus eugenii, assembly GCF_028372415.1. Lineage (NCBI taxonomy): Eukaryota > Metazoa > Chordata > Mammalia > Diprotodontia > Macropodidae > Notamacropus > Notamacropus eugenii. The sequence goes on from NC_092878.1 coordinate 90,974,369, forward strand.
GATGCTGATATATGTATCAGGAGCACACTCCTTTCAGGTCCAGACTCCTTCAGGCTATGTCATTCTTCATTCAAACTGTTGGGCTTCTTCTATAATCTGTCAGGATCAGAGTACTGCTGTTAGAAAGACTAACTAATTCCCTAGCTTCCATATTATCAGGAGTAGGAGGATGGCAGAGGGATAAGTAAAGAAATTTTATGGTTTTATTCAACTAGTTCACCTTAAATAGAGCATTTTTCGATTCCCACTTAGTTTTAGAAAATGCCTTTAAGCAATTGGCATGTATAATTAATTCTGTACTTTATAGAAGATCTGCTATTTAAGTACAATGAAATAAATATTCAAGTGTTCTGAAAAGTTAGAATCAATACACAGGTGAAGAGTGATTATTACTGCAAATAAAATATAAATGTTAGAGCTGGAATTTAGTCCCTTCCTTCACAAATGGAGGAACTGAAGTCCTTTCAGAGAAAAAATCATTGGACCAAAACCACTTTGTTTGTTAGCAGTCAAGTGGTATCTAAACCCAGGTTTGTTCAACTACATTATGATGCCTTCCTTCCTTCTCTAAACAAATGCAGTTGATAACTAAATAAAATTGCTATTTCTAGACATATATGCATGTGTTTACATATGTATATATAGAGAGATAGTTACATATCATTTTCATTAGCAAATAAACTATGCAGCAATGAAGATGGCAAACTTAATTGTTTTAATTTTTCATGGACATCATTTGCATTTGTGTATCACTCTCACTTGAAAATATCTCTCTCCTTCTTCAGCCCAATGAGTCATCTCTCATAGGAAAGAAAGAAAAGAGATGTAAGAAAATAACACCATTGACACATCGTAGCCCCCACATCTATAAAGAAGGGAAATAAGGAAGTTCCACAACTGTACCACAACTTCTAGTCTTAGGGAGTTAGGTAGGGGCAATTAGAAGTTAAATGGCTTGCTCAGTTGCTTCACAGGTAAGACTTGCATCTACATCTAGCAGATTTCAAGACTATCTCTCTACCTATTATACCTCTGGGGAGATACATATAAATACTATGTAGGCACTGTATTTGATTAAATAATCCCACAAGTGCTTTGTGAGAAGCACTTGAATCTTCAAAGTACTATACATTAGTATGAAAATAGCAGAGGCACATCTTACTGATGAATTTTAATATCCTGAAATAGAGGAAAACAAGTTGACTGGCACGTGTTTAATGAAGAAAGCAAGACTACCATGTGGAAAAAGGAAGTAATAAATACAAGAGGAAATATCAGTTTTATTGTAATTCTCAATTGGCAGTTTATTTCTGAGTTCTTATTATTAATATGCAACTGTAATTCAAAATGGGCATCATGGATTTTGAAGGGTCAAAAGAATATGTTAAGAAAAGTGCTTGGTAAATACATCTCTTGCTCTGTATGAAGCAATTAAACCTAATTTCATTCAGTAATATTCCTTTCAAGTGCACTCTGGTCCTATGCAATCAGTTTTCTTATTTGAAATCTTCAGTAAAAGATTACAGAATTAATTTTCCTATTTGCTCCCAATGGGCAAGAGAGCATAGTTCACATCAGTGGAAATTAGTAGAGAAATGAAATGTATAAGGTGGCAGAACTGATGAAATCTTACTAAGGAAGAGAACTGATGATGTGAAAAAGCACTCTGAAACTTCAAAGAGCTATGTAAATGCCAATTATTATTGTTATCATTATTTATCTTTGCTATCGTTATTATTTGCTTTCTTTTCATCTTTTTTTTATGTAGTTCAGATAGAAATAGTCCTGACAAGTAGCTATCCTGTTACTATTCTTATATTTATTGTTCTGCATCATATTTAATAAGTCCTATTGGATAGTGCAATGAGAGTCAAAAATCTTCCCTGCCCATTGATAGACCTCAGGTCATTTTATTGAGGGAGGCTTGTTTCCTATGAAGGGTCACAGCCTTTCCTGATTGTTATTGAGGCACTGGGTCAGGAGAAGCCATGACTTCTGGCTCTGAACTGAGTATATATACTGTGAAGGGAGGTTTGGTTTTGGGGCTTTGCTTTGAAAGAAGGTTTGTGTGCCAGATGAGACTCTGGGAAGCCTCTAAGCAGCCCCCCAGCTTTGAAAATCCAGACTTTGGTACTTTCCTCTCTGGTAGCTATGTATGTGTGTGTGTGTATGTATGTATGTATATATACGTAATGGTCAGACAGTTGGAAGCGTATTTGTTGGTCCCTGTATGTTGAAAGTACTTAAAGTGATTATTGACCCCTCAAAAGTTTCCTTTCCTTTTATAAATGTTGATCTAAGAACCTGTGATAGTAGCGCCTCCCTCCCCTGTGTATGTTGGGGTGCTTACTGATACAGGCAGTTGGACAAAATAACTGCTATTTGCAACTGAATAAAGTTGGTAAGCTCATCTTCTTTAGTCTAACTGAAATCTTCCTTGGCATATTTCCAGGAGCAGGCAGACAGTAGATATAGTATGTACCTGACTCTTCTCCCTTATGGTTTTAATTTTTCTGCAAGTTCTCTATGTCTTGAAAACTTTACTGTTATTGGTTCTTTTATTCTTGTTTTCAATATAATTAAATAAAGCATTGGATTATTATTAGTAGGACAAACACCACTAAATATCTCAAATGAAATTAGACAGAATCTTATCTGTAAAGAGGGGCAATCCTAACGATCTTGTTTGGAGACAGCAGAAGTGCATCATCCCACAAAGCGCCCATTTGATTAAATGGAAAATACAATTCCAGGAACACTTTAATGTTTGAATTGCTTGAAAATTGCTTGAAAAGAATCATGAATTCTGCTGAACCCTAATTTATTGTTGTTTTATTCAACATATTATTCTTATTCAACTGATGTTACTGTTTTAATCAATTATATTGAGCTCAGAGGTATCAACAGAATTACTCTGTTACTGCAATAAAAAGTATTCAGCTCCCTGGAGAAGCTGAATTTTGGGGGAATGAATTTGGGGATATTAATTAAAGGATATGTAGCATTTACTTTGCACTTGTGCAGTCTATTATCAGCACCTGATATAGACAGTGCCACCAAGTAACCCTGTTCCAGTATTGTGCATCTTATATTGAAGAGAAATCCCAAATCCTTCATGAAATTTGAAATTCACAAAGTCCTCTGGACAGAATATATGGTAGAAGGATGGAAGGAGAGGTGGATAATGAGCTAATTGTAGTAGGAAAATAAGATGAGGAAGTCCCAAGCCAGGACCATGGGTAGGAATGGGGTTTTCCTCCCCACCAAAGTAAATTTTTTTCAGTGACTTTACTGAAACTGGAATTCTTTGTGCTCCTACTGTTGTTGTTCAATAATTTAAGCCACGTCCAACATTTCATGACTCTATTTGGGGTTTTTATTGCAAAGATACTAGAAAGGTTCATCATGTCTCTTTCCAGCTCATTTTATAGGTGAGGAAACAGAGGCAAATAGAATTAAGTGATTTGTCCAAGGTCACACAGTTAGTAAGTATCTGAGGTCATATTTGCAATCTGAAAAAAAGAGTTTTCCTAACTTAGGCCCAGCACTCTGTTCATTGCACCACTGAGCCTCTTGCAGATGTTCAAATCCCATAGGTTCTGTTTATAAATCACTCACAAAACATCTGTTTATAAACCACTCACAAAACAATATCAACCCACTTCCAGTGCAATGTTAATCCAATGGATCCAATGACTCTCAAAGATATCTAAATTAAATAAAAACTTCTGCCACTTAGTCTAAAGCCCATGATTTTATTTTATTTTTTTAAATCAATATCATGCAGACTTTCTTGAAATAAAAATTTATTGTTTGATATTTTGAATCCTCTTTTATGGTCTGCTATGCACATGGCATTCTTTTTTTTCTTTCTTACTTTGTATTTAAGTTCTAATGCTTAAGTTTATGTAATGTTTTTGTTTCTTTTCTCTAGTCTGTATTTGTGTTCTGGTGTTTGAGTCTAAAATAAAATTTTAAAAATACATTTTAGAGCACATAAAACAAGCAGTATTTAAAAAAACATTTAAAAAGGGAAAATAAGCTGCTTCCTGAGCAAAGAAAATTAATATGTTCTCAGTTAAGATATCTTCTAATTTAGATTGTGAGAATGGGATAATTGATCCTTATCCTTATACTTAGTTATTGCTTCCACTTTATAGTCTACAATGCACTTTTCTAGTAACATACAGATGAGGTAGACTGTTTCAAAATAAATTTGTTTATGTTAAATATTTTTAAGCATTGTGTGTGTGTGCATGGAATTTTTTTCTAGCAGAACCTATTTACAGAAAATCCTTCCTGCCAGTTCTATAATTCCTCCTAGTCAATAGATCATCAATATAGGAATTTCCAGGATCGAATAGTATTGTAGAAGTAGAGACAGGAAGAGTAATTTTCCTGAATCATGACCCTCTAATTAAATTAGCAGGGCAAGATAAATTGACAGCCAGTTTTAGAGTCAGAAGACCTGAGGTCAAGTGCTCCTAATACATATTGGCAGCATAACTACTGGTAAGTCAACCAATAGGCCTTAAATGGGCTAGGCATTTGGAATGTAAAAACAAAAATGAAAGAGAACTTTACTTCAAGAAGTTTATATTTCATGGACTATTCAAGGCCACAGACCTTTCTGGGACCACATCAGGGTGTCCTGAAAGTTGAAACTATTTTCAGATAAAATTAAGATGCTAGTTATCTATTTGAATCCTTCTCCCTTTTCTAACTAAATAAACATATGAGACTAGACATGTACTTTATAAACTTTAAGCAAAACAATATGTTATAATAGATTGAATGAAGGAGCAGATCAGCTATCTTCTACAAGCCATACAATAAAGATATTTACAAAAATCTTCAAAATAGTTTCACCCTTTTGAGTATATGTTGTAAAAATATAGTTGTTTTTCATTAAAAATATGAGGTCATAGTGCAAAAGGTTTATTGTAATTTTAAAGAATTAATAAATATTCTTAAAGTTACATTTCAATTTCTAAAAATGCTAAATACCGAATGACATAGCACACATAAATCAAAACTCTTTAGGTTTCTCAATAATTCTTAAGAACGTAAAAACTCTGGCTATGGGCAGAGAGGAGTAGTGAGTGTGGTACTACAGGGAGCAAGAATATTTTTGGGATAACTTGGCTATGGGCCTTAACTATGGCTTAAGGTAGAAAAGAGTCAATGAAGTGGAGCACCTTGAGAGAATTCAGACAATAACAGTAAGTTTTAAACCTGATTATAATAATAAGCTGTTAAAAAGTGAGTAAACAAAGGAAAAAGAACCCAACTATAGACACATACTTTGGTGTAAAAGAAGATCTAAGTTCATATTCAGAGGAAGACAGATTTAAAAAAAAGAACTACTACTATCCTAAAGAGTAACAACAAATGATCACAAGTCTAAAAAGAATTCTAGGGGGAACTTAAAAAAAAGGAATTAAAAAACAAAATAAGATAGATCAAGAAAAAAATTAAGAATAAATAGGAGCAATCCAAGAAAATTATGAAAAGAACCTTAACCAATTGAGAAAAGGTATACAAAATCTTAAAGGAGAAAAAATCTCCTTGAAAACTAGACCTGTAATTGCATGACATTATAAGACACCAAGAAATAATAAAATTAGAAAAAAAAAGAACAGAATCTGAAACATCTCATTAGGAAACAACTGATCTGGAGAACAGATCAAGGAGAAACAATATAAAAACTGTTTAACTATCTGAAAGTTATGAGAGGAAAAAAGAATTTATATACAACAATACAAGATACTGTTAAGTAAAATTAACCTGAAGTTCTAGATTAAAAGTAGGCATTGAAAGAATCTACCAGTCACAATCTGAAAAAGATTCCAGGAGGATAATTTACAGAAATATCACAGTGAAGTTTCAAAACTCTCAGGCTAAGGAGAAAAAATTACAAGTAACAAGAAAAAAAAGAACAATTTAAACACTGTGGAAATACAGTCAGAATTTCACATGACCTAGCAGCTTCTAGTATAAAAAATTAGGTGTTAGAACATTATATTTCAAAGATGAAAAGAGCTGGGATTTTGTACAAAAATTACTTATACCAATCAAAGCTGAGTATAATTCTAAAAGAAAAAAATGACATTTCCCAAACTGAAAGAAAGATTTTCAGGAATTTGTAAGATAAAGACCAGAACTTAATAGAAAATTCAATACAAAAGTTCCCAAAGAAATTAAGGTATGTGTGTGTGTGTGTGTGTGTGTGTGTGTGTGTGTGTGTGTACACCCCCTCATACACATATATGTGTGTATGTGCATGAATGCATATATGTAAATATGTGTGTATGAATGTGTGTATATATACACATAAATAAATACATATAGAAATATAATGAAAATTATATCAGTATCATTAATAAGGTAATTGATAGTTTGAAAGAAAGGTTGGAGCTGAGTTGTATATGGTGAGATGATTTTAAAAACCAAAATTGAGTAGGAAAAAGTAAAAGGGAGCAATTATGTTATAAAAAATTGCACTGAAAGGAGGAAGAATTACAGAGGAATTAGGTGGGGTAAAGAACTGGTAATGTTGAAATTTTATTCTCATCTGGATTGAAGAGAATGTGTTCATCTAGAAGGGTGTAGAAGTCTTCTGAACATGTAGAGAGGTGAGAAAATTGGGGGATGGAGGTGGGGAGAGGGGTGTGTGTGTTGAGATATGAGAGAGTGGAGGGGACACTTAGAAAGTTGGGGGGAGTGAAAGGATAGGGGGAGAAGGTAAAATAATAGGGGCATAATAAAAAGAAAGGCTGAGAAAACAATAGAGAGCAAAACTAAGATAGAAGAAAATTCACAACTAGTAATTATAACTTTGAATGTGAAGAAGATGTTTATAGCAGCTCTCTTTGTGGTGGTGGCAAAAAACTGGAAAATGCATGGATTCCCATACCTGTTCCTGTCACAAAACTCTTATTCTGTGCCCTAGGGGTGGAGGGGTAGTAACAATCCCCAAAGACTGACTCTAGAGTTATTGTATTGTGGGATTTGTTTTCTTGTTACAGGAACATTTCCCCCCTCCCTCCCCAGTTGTAATTTATGTATATAGTCTCTGTCTTCACTTCAGCAAGGTAGAATTCTGATCAAGATAATACCTCAATTTGCAAATCTGCTCCTTATAATGGAATTTAACCAAACATCTACCAGATTGCTGGCACTTTGTTGCTGGTCTGTTGCTTTGTCATTCTCAGGTTAGAGACTGGCTCAGTAAAAATTCCGTTAAAGCTCTTCTATATTCAAAGAAGATGACAAAAGCACAGTGAACTAGATTGTCTTAGTGAAAATGGATACTTCCAAAACAAAGACCTTTTTTTTCCCTCTATAACAAAATGCTGATCAGTACCTTTTCTTCAGCCAAAGGTTGGCCAGGGTTCTCACAGTTAATATTTATCAGAGGTAGATCTGGAACTCAGAAGTATATTCTTCTTCTAAATTCCCAGTGGATAGACACCAAATCCACATTAAAGTCTCTGATCCTTAATCCTTAAGGCCCAAGAGAATCCTCCACTGGGATCCAGATGGTTCTCGAAATAATCTATGCTTCCAACTAATAGTAAGTAGGAAAGAACAGCATATGCTTTTCCTAATATTAGTTTATGTGCCTTAGAGGTCAATTTCTAAAATAAAGGCCATATTCCACATCAAATGTCACATCCCTTCTATTAATTTCTATCTCTCCTAAGATCATATGATAACAGTCCTAGAGTTAGAAGGGAAATCAAATGCTACCACAATAGATTCCCTTGTGGAAGCTGAAGCCCATGGAAGTCCTGTAGCACAAGTAATATGTAACAGAAAGGGAATGTAAAACCAGCTCCAGATGGAGAGTTCATCATATGCTGTCTCCCAATCACTTGTGATTCCCAGGGTCACACACATCGTCACATTTTTTCACCATCTTGTCATACCCTTATAGGAAAGAGATAGACAAGATGGATATACTCTTTCCTTTCCTTTACTCTAACTGCCTTTTATGTGTCTTTTTCTTGTCATCTACCTCTTCCATGAGACCACAAGTCAACATTCCACTTTCTACCCTCACTATGCCAGATTTGACTTGGGGTATGTTATACAATAAATACATGATAATGACTATTGTCTAATAACAACTAGTTACAAGAAAATTAATAGCTGACAGTCATATAGCACTTTATACATATGATTTAATTTGTTTTTTCCAGAATTTCACCAAAGGTCATTAGGGGACATGATTATCAAGGTTATTAAGGAATATGAAATTGGATAGGGCTAGTGTAAGAGACACATAGGCAATATGCGTCAGCAGCAGGAATTCAATCTGACTCTTCCTGACTTAAAGGCAAGTCCTTCCCACTATACCACAATACCTCTTTTCTAGAGGTATTATTATTCTTTTATAGATGAAGAATCTGAATCTCAAAGAGTTTCATTTATCTGCCTCTTCTGTCTTTTGCTTAATACCTGACTCCAATCCGCATTCCCATACTTGCTACACTTTATTCACCTTTGTAAACTCCATGGCCCAACCAAACTTACCTGTTCCTATCTTTTAAAAAAATATTTTATAATACTTTATTTTTAATTGTTTAATTAGCAGTAATTCATTTTCTCTATCTCCTATCCCCACTTCATTAGGAAAAAAGAAAGAAAAATAATATCTTTATAACAAATATGTCCAAGCAAGCAAAACAAATTCCCTCATTGATCATATCTATTTATCTATGTACAAGTACGTATGTGTGTGCTTGTGCGTGTATGTGTGTTTATTTCATTCTGTACCGAGTCTTCTCAATCAGGAGGTGAAACGCATGTTTCATTATTATACTTGCTTGAATTGTGGATAGTAAATGCTTTGATGAGAGCTCTTACAGCTTTATTTGTACACAATACTTTACAGTCTATTTCCATACCTTGAATGGGCTCTGTTCTCTGTTTGTAGAATGCACTCCCTCCTCATCTCTGCCTTGAGATTCCTTAGTTTCTTTTAAAGATCAACTCAAATACCACTTTCTACATTAAGTCTCTTCTAAACATTTGTCCCTCATCTGCTAGTGACCCACAATATTCTCCTTATAGTTATTTTGTAGGTTTCTCTACACAGTATATACCCATATGCTTAGGTATAGTCAGTCCTTAATACTTATAGATTCTCTATCTGTAAAAATCATCTATTTGCAAAACAAATATATCATAACCCTAAAATTAATACTCATGGTGTTTTCATGATCATTCACAGATATACACAGAGCCTTGAAAAAATTGAGTTGTTCTAGGTGAGATTGAACAAAACAGTGCTCTGAATTTTTGTCCTAGTTTTTATACTGTAAACAAGTGTCCTTTTTGCAGTCTTTTCAGTATCAAATATTTCATATGTTTGTGTTTTCTGTTGGTTATTTCAGTGTTTAAAATGGCCTGAAAGAATAGTACTGTAATGCTGTCTAGTGTTCCTAAGTGCAAGAAGACTGTGATGTGCCTCATGGAGCAAACACATGTGTTAGATAAGCTTCATTCAGGCATGAGTCATAGTGCTGTTGGCTATGACTTAAATGTTAATGAGGAGTCTTTAAACAGAAACACACATAAAACAAGGGTGTGTCTGGATTACTTGATGAAACTGCTGTGATCAGAGGGTCACAAAAACCTAAGGTTCTATCTTCTTTAGGATCAAAGGTTCGACATCCACTAATTCAATATTTGTCGTGACTTTATAGAATATAACCACCAGGAATGACAGACTGAATAATGAGGAGCCTCGCTTGTATATGAGGAGCCTCAACTATATTTATATATGTGCACATGTTGTCTCTCCTGATAAAATGTAGGTCCCTTAAGGGCAGGGACTATTTCTTGTTTCTCTTTGAATCCTCAGTTCCTATCATAGTACCTAACAGTTGGTGAATACTTAACAAATAAATCCTTGTTGATGGCATAATTGATTACCCAGAATCCCAGGGCTCATCAGAATCAGAGGTAAGATGTGAAAATGAGCCTTTTCTGATGCCTAAACCTGTACTTTTCTCATTGTAATGAGTCAGACTCTTGAGATAAACCCAGGTACTAATTATTTCAGTAAATATCATAATGACTGTCCAGTAGAGACATTGTCCAGAGCCAAGTACATTTATTAGTAATTCTTACTACCATTTCAGCATATTGAATTGTATCTTTTATGATGTTGTAAAATTGAAGCATGATTCTAATTCCGTTTTCTGCTTATTTATCTACATCCCCATTTCAGATGGCATTTCTTAATTGAAAATTTGATTCATGCGGAAATGCCACTGTCTGGTTCAACAACTTATAAAAGATTCACTTTCAAGGCTTATTTGCATATCTTTAGGTGGTGCTGTGATTTTTTTTTCAATGCTTTGGATTCACTGTCAAAGGAAGCAAGTATAAGTATTGAGGTTACTTCTTTAAATTGTAATGATTTACTTTTTGGGTAAAATTGTGCTTTAATATCATTCTCGTTAATGTTATATTGTACTAGCCACAAAGAAAAGTCCACTGTCATCTCTTTAATATCTGTAGAAACGCATCCCATCAAATCATAGAAAATCAATGATGGACAAAAAGGCCCTATTTAAAATAGAATGCAACAAATTGGTGCTTATTTTGCATGATGACTGCTTATTTTCTATTTAATTTGAGGCTGTGAGGGTGGAAAACCGACAGTAGAAGAAAGTGTCAAGAGAATGTTTATGTTTGGATTAAGCTTCTGAAAAATAATTAAGAAAGCCAGGAGTGGGAATTTGTCAATGCCTTTATGTACATTTCATCACCTCTCTCTCTCTGAGAGAAACTTAAGTATCAACTTCACACCTGTGGAAGAACCCTTCTGGTATTCTAGAAATTGAAATAACTGGTTTCACAACAATTCAAAAAGTTGTTTTCAAGAAGACTATTCTCTGAAGGTTATAGGGGCTTTCCCCTTCATTTGATTTGCCTTTGTGGAAGAAAGGTACTAGAAATTTCTGTTGCAGATCCCCTTCTTTTAGGACACTACCCTGAGTCTTGAAATAGCCTAAATTTAAATGACTTGTGCATTCTATGAAGCCTCTCCATATCTGTGCTCAATACACAATAAAATTGGGGGGCGGAGCCAAGATGGCAGAGTGAAAGCAACGACTCACCTAAGCTCCTGGAAAAACTCCTCTGGATATCTCCGGGGGGAGAGTCTGACCAGACTTTGGAGGTGTAGAATCCAGTGGGTGACGGACTTTGACGGATTCGGAGCCCAGGCTGGACCAGAGGGTCCACGGGAGGGATATGTTCCGCGGGGGTAAGACCCCAGTGCACAGCGCAGCACTGTAGGCGCGGCAGGGCGGAGGGGACCAGAGGAGCACGAAAGTGGCGGGCAAAACCAGCGGAGCAGGAGATAAGCCAGGCTGAGCCGGTGAGAGCCACTGAGTGCCAGACATCAGCGCAGCAGCCCTTGAAATCTTCAGCCTGAAGACAGACTTCGGTGGGTCACTACTTGAACTTCCAGGAAATGGGATGGCAGAGTGATCAGTAAGTGCTCTCTCCTCCCCCCTGATGACCGTGAGGGAACCATAAAATTCTTCCCCAGATTAATCCTGGATCAGCGGGAACAGCAGAAGGGGGCGGGTGGTCTCATAACACCAGAGGCTGGAAAAGTGGCAAAGGGGGATTCTTCCTACAGTAGCGGAGATGGCTGGAGGGACAGACGACCCAGGGAAGAGAAAATTCGCACTGAAACCCAGGCAAGCCTCAGAGCCGGGAGACGAGCCCAAGGAGGGGCGGGAACACGCGTTAGCTTCTAGGCGTGCCCCAGCCCTCCAGGGGAAAAGGGAAGACAATAGGGAAGCTGGGATGACCATCCCCTGACCTTGCCTTTGCCTCAAGTCAGCTGAGGAGATATCCTGAGGACAGACCACCCCTCCCACATACCTAACAAGCTAACCCCAGGGTTGATCTGGGAAACAAAAAACAAAAGCCTGCTTTTAGCCTAGACACACATCAGCTCAACTTAAAGATCTGTACCTTCTGACTGAAAGAACCAAAAGCTACAACACTCAGCCAACATCATGAATCGGAAAAAGCAGACGAAAAGTGAAAAAACCATAGAATCTTTCTATGGGGATAAGGACCAAAACACAAACACCAAAGAGGTTAGAGCTGAGACTGTACTTCCATCTGAAACCTCAGATGGGACTATGAATTTCTCGCAAGCACAACTAGATTACCTGGAACGTCTGAAGAAGGATATAAAAGAAAAACTGGCCAATGATTTTAAAACTATAAAAAAAGAATTCACTGTGAGAACATCACCCTGAAAAAGAAAATTGAAGAAATGGAAAAGGAAGTTCAAAAATTAACTGGAGAGAATAATTCCCTAAAAGGAAGAGCTAATCAAATGGAAAAGGAAACCCAAAACCTAATTGGGAAAATTGATCAGATGGAAAAGGAAACCCAAAACCTAACTGGGAAAATTGGTCGAATCGAAAAAGAAGTACAAAAATTAAATGGAGAAAATAGCTCCTTAAAGGGAAAAATTGGTCAGATGGAAAAGGAGATGGAAAAGCTAACTGAAGAAAACACTACGATGAAGATTAGAATTGGGCAAGTAGAAATAAATGACTCAATGAGGCAACAAGAATCAGTCAAACAAAATCTAAAAAATGAAAAGATAGAAGAAAATGTAAAATATGTAATTGGAAAAACAACTGACCTGGAAAATAGATCCAAGAGAGAAAATCTAAGAATTATTGGCCTGCCAGAAACCCATGATGAAGAAAAGAGTCTGGACAATATCTTCCAGGAAATCATCAAGGAAAACTGTCCAGAAGTACTAGACTCAGAGGGCAAAATAGTCATCGAAAGAATCCACCGTTCCCCTCCCGAAAGGGATCCCAAACTCAAAACCCCAAGAAATATAGTTGCCAAATTCCAGAGCTATCAAGTGAAGGAGAAAATACTACAAGCAGCCAGAAAGAAACAATTCAAATATCAAGGACACACAGTCAGGATCACACAGGACCTTGCAGATTCTACATCAAAAGATAGAAAAAATTGGAAGCCAATATTCCGTAAGGCAAAGGAGTTGGGACTTCAACCAAGGATCAACTACCCAGCAAAGTTCAGCATAACATTTCAGGCAAGGAGAAAGTCATTGAACGAAATAAGGGATTTCCAGAGCTTCCTGACCAAAACACCAGAACTCAATAAACAATTTGATCTTCAAATGCAGGTCTCCAGAGAATCATAAAAAGGTAAACAGAGGGGGAAAAAACAAAAACAAAAACTTGCTACTCAATTAGGGCAAACTGTTTACCTCCCTATAAGGGAAGATGATACCTGTTAATCTTGAGAACTGTGCAGCTATTATGATAAAAGGGATATATGTAGAGGGAACGGGCATAAAGTAAATGATGTCATGTCAAAAATATGATTTAAGTATGAGAAGGGAATGTAATAGGAGGTGTGGAAAGGGGGAAGCAGAAAATGGCAAATTATATCACATGAAGAAGTACAAAACTATAGTAGAGGGAAGGAGGGCAGGGAGATGAGCATTGTTTGAGAGGTACTCTCATCTGATTTGTTCAAAGGAGGGAACAATAATCTTAAGTAGATAAGCCTAACTAGCTCTATAGGTAGTAGGAGGGGAAGGGGGAAGAAAGGGGAGGGTGGCTAAAAGGGAGGAAAGAAGCAAAAAGAGTAAAGCAATAAGAGTAAATAAAGACTAAAAGGGAGGGGGTTCAAAAGAAGGAGGGGAAGGCTGCAGGAGGAGGGGGAGAAAAGTGAATACTATTGAGGAGGGGAAGGGAGACAGGAGAGCTAAAAGCACAAATGGTGGGAAAGAGGTTGGAGGGAAATACACAGATTGTAATCATAACTGTGAATGTGAATGGAATGAACTCTCCCATAAAACGGAGACGGATAGCAGAATGGATTAAAAGCCATAATCCAACAATATGCTGCTTACAAGAAACACATTTGAAACGGGGGGATACACATAGGATAAAGGTCAAAGGATGGAGCAGAATATATTGTGCTTCAGCTCATGTAAGAAAGGCAGGAGTAGCAATCCTAATCTCAGACAAAGCAAAAGCAGAAAGAGATGTAATCAAAAGGGATAGGGATGGAAACTATATCCTGCTAAAAGGCACCATAGACAATGAAGCAATATCATTACTAAACATGTATGCTCCAAGTGGTATAGCATCCAGATTCTTAGAGGAGAGGTTGGGGGAGTTGAAGGAAGAAATTGATAGCAAAACTATACTAGTGGGGGACCTCAACCTCCCCCTCTCTGAACTCGATAAATCCAACCTCAAAATAAACAAGAAAGAGGTTAAGGAGGTAAATAAAACTCTGGATAAGGTAGATATGATAGATCTTTGGAGAAAATTAAATGGGAATAGAAAGGAATATACTTTTTTCTCAGCGGTACATGGAACATTTACAAAAATTGACCATGTACTAGGACATAAAAATCTCACAATACAGTGCAGAAAGGTAGAGATAATCAATGCATCCTTTTCAGATCATAATGCATTAAAAATTACATGTAATAAAAGGCCATGGAAAGGGAAACCAAAAATCAATTGGAAACTAAATAATCTAATTCTAAAGAAGGGTTTGGTTAAAGAAGAAATCATAGAAACAATCAACAATTTCATTCGAGAGAATGACAATAGTGAGACAACATACCAAAACTTATGGGATACTGCAAAAGCAGTTATTAGGGGAAGTTTTATATCTCTGAATGCTTACATAAATAAAATAGAGAAAGAGGAGATCAATGACTTAGGCTTGCAGTTGAAAAAGCTAGAAAAAGAACAAATTGAAAATCCCCAAGTAAATACCAAATTAGAAATACTGAAAACAAAAGGAGAGATTAATAAAATTGAAATTAAGAAAACTATTGATTTAATAAATAAAACCAATAGTTGGTTTTATGAAAAAACTAATAAAATTGATAAACCTTTGGTCAATCTGATTAAAAAAAAGAAAGAAGAAAACCAAATTACTAATATTAAAAATAAAAGGGGTGAACTCACCTCCAATGAGGAGGAAATTAAAACAATAATTAGAAACTACTTTGCCCAACTTTATGCCCACAAATTCGATAATCTAAACGAGATGGATGAATATTTTAAAAAATACAAATTGCCCAGATTAACAGAAGGGAAGTTGAATACTTAAACAACCCCATCTCAGAAAAAGAAATTGAACAAGCCATCAATGAACTCCCTAGGAAAAAATCTCCAGGGCCATATGGATTCACAAGTGAATTCTATCAAACATTTAAAGAACAGTTAATTCCAATACTACATACACTATTCTTGAAAATTGGGGAAGAAGGAGTCCTCCCAAATTCTTTCTATGATACAACTATGGTTTTGATACCCAAACCAGGAAGAGACAAAACAGAGAAAGAAAATTATAGACCAATTTCCCTAATGAATGTAGATGCAAAAATTTTAAATAAGATTTTAGCAAAACAAATACAGCATCTTATCACGAGATGAATACATTATGATCAGGTAGGATTCATACCAGGACTACAGGGCTGGTTCAATATTAGGAAAACTATTAGCATTATCGATCACATCAACAACAAAGCTAACAAAAACCACATGATTATCTCAATAGATGCAGAAAAAGATTTTGACAAAATAGAACATCCATTCCTACTAAAAACATTGGAGAATGTAGGAATAAAGGGAACTTTCCATAAAATAATAAGCAGTATCTATCTAAAACCTTCAGCAAGCATTATATGCAATGGGGATAAGCTAGATGCATTCCCAATAAGATCAGGGGTGAAACAAGGTTGTCCATTATCACCACTATTATTTAATATGGTACTAGAAATGTTAGCTATAGCAATTAGACAAGATAAAGATATCCAAGGAATTAAAGTAGCCAAAGAAGAAACTAAGTTATCACTCTTTGCAGATGATATGATGATTTACCTAGAGAATCCCAGAGATTCAAGTAAAAAATTACTAGAATTAATAAACAACTTTGGCAAAGTTGCAGGGTACAAAATAAACCCACACAAATCTTCTGCATTCCTATATATTAGCAACAAAGTCCAACAGCAAGAGATAGAAAGACAAATCCCATTTAAAGTTAGGGTAGACAGTATAAAATACTTAGGAGTCTACCTGCCAAAACAAACCCAGGGATTATATGAACACAATTACAAGACACTTTTTGCACAAATAAAGTCAGATTTAAATAAGTGGAAAAACATTAGTTGCTCATGGATAGGCCGTGCTAATATAATAAAAATGACAATTCTACCTAAATTAATATACTTATTTAGTGCCATACCAATTAAACTATCAGACAATTACTTTCTAGAGCTGGACAAAATAATATCAAAATTCATTTGGAAAAACAAAAGGTCCAGAATATCAAAGGGACTAATGAAAAGAAATGCTTGGGAAGGTGGCCTAGCGCTACCAGACCTCAAACTGTACTATAAAGCAGCAATTATCAAAACCACTTGGTATTGGCTAAGAAACAGAGAGGTAGACAAGTGGAATAGACTTGGCACTCAAGATGCAGTAGGCAAGGAATATAGCAACCTTCTGTTTGATAAACCCAAGGACCCCAGCTTCTGGGATAAGAACTCATTGTTTGACAAAAATTTCTGGGAAAACTGGATAACAGTGTGGCGGAAATTAGGCATAGACCCATACCTGACACCGTACACAAGAATAAAGTCCAAATGGGTACATGATTTAGGTATAAAAACTGACACCATGAATAAACTGGAGAAGCAAGGAATAGTGTATTTATCAGATCTATGGAGAAGGGAAGAATTCTTTACTAAAGGAGAGATAGAATGCATTATGAAATGCAAAATGGATAACTTTGATTACATTAAACTGAGAAGTTTTTACACAACTAAACCCAATGCAACCAAAATCCGGAGGGATGTAGTAAATTGGGAAAGAATTTTTACAGCTAAGCTCGGGGATAAAGGCCTCATTTCTAGAATATATAGAGAACTGATCCAAATGTATAATCAAGTCATTCCCCAATTGTTAAATGGTCAAAGGATATGAACAGGCAATTTTCAGAGGAAGAGGTTAAGGCTATCTATAATCATATGATAAAATGCTCTAAATCACTATTGATTAGAGAGATGCAAATCAAAACAACTCTGAGGTACCACATCACACCTATAAGATTTGCAAACATGACAGAACAAGAAAATGATAAATGCTGGAGAGGATGTGGGAAAGTTGGAACACTAATTCATTGTTGGTGGAGCTGCGAGCGCATCCAACCATTCCGGAGAGCAATTTGGAACTATGCCCAACGGGCTACAAAAATGTGCATACCCTTTGACCCAGCAATATCGCTACTAGGACTATATCCCCAAGAGATCATAAAAATGGGAAAGGGTCCCACATGTACAAAAATATTTATAGCAGCACTCTATGTAGTTGCCAAAAACTGGAAGTCAAAGGGATTTCCATCAATTGGGGAATGGCTGAATAAATTATGGTATATGAATGTAATGGAGTACTATTGTGCCATAAGAAATGATGAACAAGAAGACTTCAGAGAGGCCTGGAAGGACTTATATGACCTGATGCTGAGTGAAAGGAGCAGAACCAGGAGAACTTCATGCACAGCAACAACCACAATGTGTGAGAGTTTTTTCTGGTAGACTTAGATTTTTGTAATAACACAAGAACTTCTTACCAAAAAAAAAAAAAAAATCCCAATGGAGGATCTCAAGGCAAAATGCCTGCCACACTCAGAGAGAGAAATATGGAAGTCGCTCACATATTGTAGCAGATCATGTTTGTGTATGTGTATGTGTTTGTGTATCATGTTCTGATTTGTTATACGATTTCTTTCATTTATCTTAGTCTGACTACATAGCATGACTATAGTGAAAATATACTCAATAGGAAAGTATATGTAGAATCTATACAGAATTGTACGCAGTCGTGGGGAGGGAGGGGGGGGTAGGTGGGGGGGATAAAATCACAATTGTATGGCAGTGATTGTTAAACATTACAAAATAAAAAAAAATACACAATAAAATTTCTTAAAGTTGGTGCTAAGGTACAGGATAAAAACCTACCTCCTGTGTTAACCATCTTATATCAGGTTCTAATTATTTGTAGTTTTACTAAGCAGTTTCATTTACCAATAAACTCAAAGGTACAGTCCCTATCAGTGCCAAATTGCATGTACCTTCCAGAAGGAAGCTTTTTTTTAGCAATAAATTAGTGATCAAAGGAGGATTTCCCTTGGAAATTAATTCCAGAATTCTACATGGGAATCTACTGGAGTGTAGTTGGGGGAGTTGCATAAGTATTTTGGGGTATATTATATATTACTAGATGTAGCATATAGCATGACTTAAAGAGGTTTTCAGAAAAACTTTATTTGATGCAGTTAGAGAAAGCTTGTTCCAAAGAGGACTGGATTTGGAGTCCTAAGGCTTGAGTTTGAATCCTAACACAGCTTCTTGTGTTACCTTTATCAATTCATTGCAACCTGTCTGGATCTCTGTTAATTATTTTCAAATTGAAGGGGTTGGAGTTGGTGGCCTTTGAGATGTTTTTTTCTATCCCGAAATCTATGATTGTATAATCCTTCAAGACTGACCACATTCTCCATGAAGTTTTCCCCAATACATTCATCTAGATTTTTTTCTTTTTATAAACCAGTTGTCTTCACTTTTGTCTTGCCACTGGACTTTTCTGGAGAAAAGGGAGGCTGATGACTTTGAGCAGCTATGTCTCATTTAAACTGAATTCACTTACAAGTCAAGATATCATCCTTATGATATCATTAGTCCTCTTCAAGAAGGAATGACCACCCCCACCAACATCATCAACAACAGGGACATATTTTCTTAGATTTGGGAATTTAGAACAGGATAAGAATTAATCTAGACTAAATACTTCATTTTGTAATGACTTTCATATAATGAGTAGGAAGGAAAGAAGGAAGGAAGGAAGGAAGGAAGGAAGGAAGGAAGGAAGGAAGGAAGGAAGGAAGGAAGGAAGGAAGGAAGGAAGGAAGGAAGGAAGGAAGGAAGGAAGGAAAGAAGGAAGGAAGGAAGGAAGGAAAGGATGGAGGGAGGGAATGAGGGGGGAGGAAATTGAGGTTTAGAGAATGCAAACCACATAGTGAAAATGCAGGTCTTGATATCAGTGTGGCATATCTACATCTGTTCAATAACGAGCAGTAGCTTGAAGATGAAGATCACCCAAAAGAAAATGGAGAGGCACATGATGGGCATTAGGACCTTGGAACATATTTCAAATGAAAATTGAGCAGAAAGGGTGATATGAAGAATTTAATCAATGAAATATGTTACTGAAAGAATAAAGATGAGCTAGTCTACACTGGACTGAGAATGAGGTATAAGTGGTAGACAGCCCATATGCACCACAAGAATCTATAAAATGCCAAAAACACTAAAGGAAGGCACTCAGCTTATTGGAGAGCTCCACAAGCCCAGAGTGGATTTATCAGAGGACAAAAGTCATACAGGATGGGCAGGCATAACTAATTATAGTTTAGTTTTTATTGTTGGAGGAAAAAATACATGAATGAGATCATACAGCCTCTCATATTGAAGTATACGTTTCAATTTGTTTCTGTATCTCCAGCACCCAGCACAATAACTGACACATAGGAAATTGTTAATAAATATTTGTTGATTAGAATGTGGAAGAATACCAGTGGCTATGTTATTTACATAAAAGTACTTATTTTCTCAAAGATTTGTCCTATGCAAAAGAAATTATCTTTTAGTTTTAAATAAAATGTGCGCACATTATTAATATTCTTAGGTGTTGATAGTATTTAAGAGTTGAGTGTATTATGTTTTTTAAGTTTTGAGAGGTCAGCCTGACCCTGTAAACTAATAGAAAGTGTATCATACATGTCCACCTTCTTCTCACATCCTTGGATTCCATATGTAACTACAAGTTTGATTCATGTCTGTGATTGCTATTAAAATGGTCAATTCAGAGGTATGGAAGGGGTGAATCCACCATCATTTATCTACAGGGCACTTCAAATACTTTTTTCTTTTTTTGCTGTGAATATGAGTCAGTGTCTGAGAAGCTCTGTATGACAAAAGTTTTAATTTGACTTCTCCTATTGTCTACCATATGGCCATGCTATCCTTGACTATGTCCCTTCAGTTAAAAAAAAAAGTGAATGGACATATTTTAGATTGACAAGAAGGATATTGAATCTTGCCTATTTTGAAACTGTGCTCTGAAAATCAACAAATCAATTTTCTGCTTGGATTAAAAGACTAATTTAGAAAGATGGAAGCATGTTAAATCTGTGTTCATTTTCCCTAGACTAGAGAGTATGCTTATTTGTCTTCAATACACTACACTCGATAAAATTTTCCATATCCATAAAAGTCACTCAACTTGTGTGAACACAAAATATTTATTTTAATCAACTCTTTCTTGCTGCAGTTCTATCCTATGATCTCTGGCACCAGTGTAGCCAAAAGAATATAAAAGGACAGAGAGAATATTGCTAAGGACATACAGGTTGCTGAACTTGGATATACACAAACACTACTACCATAACTCCTCACATTCTTCTATGTTTTTTTCCTATGCCTAAGATTTTGGCAACTATGAAGCAGAAAGTGGCATAAAATATTTCTTTTTTTATGTGTTGAAGTACTTTATTTTGGAAATTAATTAATGTATTTGTTTTCAGTGTTCTACAGTCACTTCCATATGTCTTAGATTTTTCCCACTCCTTCCCCCAACTTCTCCCCTCCCTGCCCGAGATAGCATGCAATCTTGTATAGGTCCTAGACATAAATTCTTATTAAATAAATTTTTGTCTTAGTTATAAGATTGCATAGAAGAATTAAAAAGGAATAGGAAAAACCATAAATAAAACATAACACAAGAGAAAATAGTCTGCTTCATTCTTCAGTTCAATTCCATAGTTCTTTCTTTGGATGTAGAAGAAATTTTGCCTCAAGAGTCCCTTGGGAATTTTGAGGTCCTTGTATTGCTGTGAAGGGCTAAGTCAACCAGAAAAATTCTTCACATGCTGTGGTTGTTGCTGTGTACAAAGTTCTTCTGGTTCTACTCCGTTCACTCAACAACAGTTCATATAAGTCCTTCCAGGCCTCTCTGGTGGCTATTTATCATTTCTTATAACAAAATGGTATTCCATCACATTCATATATCACAACTTGTTCATTCATTCTGCAATCAATGATCTTCCCCCTGATTTCAAGTTCCTGGCCACCACAAAGAGAGCTGATATAAATATTTTTGAACATTTTGAACCCTTTCTATTTTTATGATCTCTTTGGAATACAGTCCTAGAAGCGAAATTGCTGGGTCAAACAATATACACACTTTTGTAGACCTTTGGACAAAGTTCCAAATTGCTCTCCAGAATGGTTGGATCAGCTCACAACTCCACCAACGAGGAATTAGTGTCCCAATCTTCCCACATCATCTCCAACATTTGTCATCTTCCTGTTTTGTCATGCTAGCCAATCTGATAGTTGTGATGGGGTAACTCAGAGTTGTTTTGATTTGTATCTCTCTAATCAATACTGATTTAGAGCATTTTTATGCGACTATAGATAACTTTAATTTCTTTGTCTGAAAATTGCCTGTTCAAATATTTTGATCATTTGTCAGTTGGAGAGTGACTGGTATTTTTGTGCATTTGACAGTTCTCTATATATTTTAGAAATGAGGCCTCTATCATGGATACTAGTTGCAAATATTCTTTCCCAGTTTTCTGCTTCCCTCCTTTTCTTGGTTGCATTAGGTTTGTTTGTGCAAAACCTTTTCAAATTAATCTAATCAAAATTATCCATTTTGCCTTTCATAATGTTGTCTATCTATTGTTTGGTGAAAAGTTTCTCCATAAATCTGACAGATACACTATTCCTTGCTCCCCTAATTTGTTTACAGTATCAACCTTTATACGTAGATCATGTATTCATTTGGATTTTATTTTTGTGTATGGTATCAGGCATTTGTCTATGTCCAATTTCCACCACACTGTTATCCAACTTTCCCAGCAATTTTTGATGAGCCGTGAGTTCTTACCCCAGAAGATGCGGTCCTTGGGTTTATCAAATGGTAGATTGCTATACTCATTGACTATTGTGTCTTGAGTACCTAACGTATTCCACTGGTCTACCCCTCTATTTCTTAGCTGGTTCAAAGTGGTTTTGATGATTGCTGCTTTATAGTAGAATTTCAGATCTGGTAGTGCTAGGCTACCTTACTAGCATTACCTTTCATTAGTTCCCTTGATATTCTGGACCATTTCTTCCCCCAGATGAATCTTGATATTATTCTTTGTAGCTCTAGAAAATAATTTTCTGGTAGTTTGATTGGTATGACACTCAATAAGTAAATTAATTTAGATAGAACTGTCATTTTTATTATATTAGCTTGACCTACACATGAACAACTGTTGTTTTTCCACATACATAGTTCTGACTTTATTTGAGTGAAATGTGTTATGTATTTGTGTTCATATAGTCCCTGGGTTTGTTCTGACAGATAGACTCTCAGATATTTTATAGTGTCTGTTGTAGATTTAAATGGGATTTCTCTTTCTATCTCTTGCTGTTGAACTTTGGTAGTAATATATAGAAATGCAGAAGATTTTTCTGGGTTTATTTTGTAAGAAGCAACTTTGCCAAAGTTGTTTATCATGTCAAGTAGTTTTTCTACTTGATTCTCTGGGATTCTCTAAGCACATCATCATATCATGTGCAAAAAGTGACAATTTACTTTCTTCTTTACCTATTCTAAATCCTTTTATTTCTTTTTCTTCTCTTATTGCTGAAGCTAACATTTCTAGTACCATATTGAATAACAGTAGTGATAATGGACATCCTTGTTTCACCCCTAGTCTTTCAGAAATGCGTATAGCTTAGCCCTGTTACATGTAATGCTTGCTGAGGGTTTTAGGTAGACGCTACTTATTATTTTATGGAAGGCTTCATTTACTTCTGTACTCTCAAGTGTTTTCAGTAGAAATGGTTGTTGTATATTGCCAAAAAGGTTTTTCTTTTTTTTGCATCTATTAAGATAATCATATGGTTTCTGTAAGTTTCGTTGTTGATATGATCAATAATGCTTGTACTTTTCCTAATACTGAACCTTCCCTGCATTCCTGATATAATTCCTACCTGATCATATTGTGTTATTCTCATGATTAGCTGCTGTATTATTTTTGCTAATATCTTATTTAAAATTTTGGCATCTATGTCCATTAGAGAAATTGGTCTATAGTTTTCTTTCTGTCTTTTGACTCTTCCTGGTTTACGTATCAGAACTATATTTAGATCATAAAAAAGAATTTTGTAGGACACAGCAATTTTCCCAAATAGTCTATATAGCATAGGAATTAACTGTTCTTTAAATGTTTCATAGAATTCACTTGTAAACTGATGTGGTCCTGGAGATTTTTTCCTAGGGGGCTCATTGATGGTTTGTTAAATTTCTTTTCCCAGATGGTGTTATTTAAGTATTCAACTTCCTCTTCTGTTAATCTGGGAAATTTGTATTTTTTTGAAATATCAATCCATCTAATTTAGACTGTAAAATTTATGGCTATACAGTTGGGTAAAGTTAATTGTCTCCTCTTTGAAGGTGAATTCAGCTTTTTCAGTTTTGATATTGGTAATTTGCATTCCTTCTTTCATTTTTTGATGAAATTGACTAAAGTTTATCAATTTTATTGTTTTTTTCATAAAACCAACTCTTAGTTTTATTTATAAGTTCAATAATTTGCTTAATTTCAATTTTATTAATTTCTCCTTTGGTTTTCAGTATTTCTAAGTTGGTATTTACTTGTTGATTTTCAATTTTTTCGTTTTCTAGCTTTTTCAGTAGCATACTCAATTCACTGATCTCTTCTTTCTCTATTTTACTCATGTAGATATTCAATGATATAAAATTTTCCCTAAGAACTGTTTTGCAGTATCTCATAAGATTTTTGTTGATTGTCCCATAATTGACATAGTTTTGAATGAAGTTTTGATTATTTATATGGTTTGTTGTTTAACCCATTCATTCCTAAGGATTAGAATATTTAGTTTATTAATTTTTAGTTTATCTTTCCATGACCTTTTATTACATATAGTTTTTATTACATTAATAATGTAACATCTGAGAAGAATGCATTGGCTGTCTCTGCCTTTCTGCACTGGATTGTGAGATTTTCATGCCCTAGTACATGGTAAATTTTTGTTTATGTGATATGTCCCACTGTCAAAAAGGTATTTCTTTTCTATTCCCATTCAATTTTCTCCAGAGACCTAATATATCTGCCTTATTCAGAGTTTTATGCACCTCTTTAATTTCTTTCTTGTTTCTTTTGAGGTGGTATTTATCAAATTCAGAGAGGGGGAGGTTAAGGTACCCCACCAACATTATTTTAATGTCTATTTCTTCCTGTAAGACCCTTAACTTCTCTAAGAATTTGGATGCTATACCACTTGAAGCATATATGTTTAGTAATGATATTGCTATGATGCCTTTTAACAGGATAAAGTTTCCATCCTTATCTCTTTTGATTAGACATATTTTTGCTTTTGTTTTGTCTGAGATTGTGATTGCTACCCCTGCTTTGTTTACATCAGCTGAGGCGCAATGTATTCTTCTCCAGCCTTTTACCTTTACCCTATATGCATCTCCCTGTTTCAAATGGGTTTCTAGTAAACAACATATTGTTGGATTATGTTTTTTCATCCATTGTTTTCTGTCTCTGATTTATGAGTTCATTCCATTCACATTCACTGTTAGGACTACTATCTGTGTCTTTCCCTCCATCTTCTTTCCCCCCATTTATGCTTTTAGTTCTCCCCTTTCCCTTCCCCTCCACCATAGAGTTTTAATTTTTGACCACCTCCTCCCTCAGTCTTCTCTCCCTTCTTTCACCTCCCTCCCTTTTACTCCTCGTTTCCCTTATTATTTCTTCCCTTCCTTTTAGCCTCCCCTCCCTTTTCTTCCCGTTTCCCCTCCTCCTGGCTATAGAGGTAGTTAGATTTCTATACTTAACTGAGTTTTTTGTTCCCTCCTTGAACCAACTCAGATGATAACAAACCTCAAATAATGCTCTTCTCCTTCCCCTCTTTTCCTCTACTGTTATATGTTTTGTGCCTCTTCCTGCGATGCTATTTACTTTTTTCTGACTCCTCCTTTTCACATCTCCTGTTACACTCCTTTCACATCCTTGAATCACATTTATATCATCCCATCACTTAATTTATACCCTCTACCTAGGTATATCCCTTTTAAATATCATAATAAATATGCAATTCTCATGATTAAAAAGTATCTTCTTCCTTTATAGGGACGTAAACATTTTGTCCATATTGAATAATGTTTTATTTTTCCCTGTTTCCCTTTTTATGTCTCTATTCAGACTTGTGTTTGAAGATGAAATTTCCTATTTAGCTCTAACCTTTTCATCAGGAAGGTCAGGAAATTCTTTATTTCATTCAATGCCTATCTCCTTGCCTGAAATATTATGCTCAATTTTGTAAATAACTGATCCTTTGTGGTAGTCCCAGTTCCTTTCCCTTATGGAATATCATATTACAGTCTCTCGATCTTGTAATGTAGAAGTTGCAAGGTCCTGTGTGATCCTGACTGCAGCTCCTTGATATTTGAATGGTTTCTTTCTGTCTACCTGTATTATTTTCTCCTTCACTTCATAATTCTGGATTTTGGCAATGATAATTCTTGGTGTTTTCAGTTTGGGATCCCTTTCAGAATTTGAACAGTGAATCCTTTCAATGACTATTTGCCCCTCTAGATCTAGGACCTCTGGGCAGTTTCCTTGATGATTTCTTGGAAGATATTGTCCAGGCCCCTTTTTACCTCTTGGATTTCTGGTAGACCTATAATTCTTAGATTTTCTCTCCTGGATTTATTTTCCAGGTTAGTTGTTTTTCCTATTAGATATTTTACATTTTCTTCCATTTTTTCATTCTTTAATTTCTGCTTGACAGTTTCTTGATATCTCAGAGAATCATTAGCTTCTACTTAGTCAATTCTAATTTTTAATAGATTGCTTTCTTTAGTTAACTTTCGTACCTCATTTTCCTTTTGCCCAATTGTTCCTTTTAAAAACTTATTTTCTCCAGTTACATTTTTTACTTCC
Source organism: Notamacropus eugenii (assembly GCF_028372415.1). Classification (NCBI taxonomy): domain Eukaryota; kingdom Metazoa; phylum Chordata; class Mammalia; order Diprotodontia; family Macropodidae; genus Notamacropus; species Notamacropus eugenii. Next base: position 91,000,520 of record NC_092878.1, read on the forward strand.
TTTTCCAGTTGTCCAATTTTCCTTTTTAAGTAGCTGTTCTCTTCAGTGAATTTTTTTCATACTTTCAAATTAAAAACATTACCCAGTTTTTTCTTCTACTTCTCTAATTTCACTTTTAAAATCCTTCCTGAGCTCTTCCAAGAATGTTCTTTGGGCTTGAGACAAGTCCATATTCCCTTCTGAAGTTTCAGATGGGAGTACAGTCTCAATGTTGACCTCTTTGGTATTCTTGTTTTCTTTGTTGTCCCCATAGAAAGAATCTATGGTCTTTTCCATTCTAGTTTCTTTCTTGCTCATAATGATGACCCTTTTCCTAGCTTTTGAAATGAGTCTCTGCTTCTGAGGTACAAGGGGCTCTGTCCTACAGTTCTTGTCCTTAGAGTTTGAGGCTTTATGGAATTTGACCTCTGGTTGTTTCAGCTGGAAACTAGAATGCTGCAGTTTACCTGGGCTGAGCTTACTCTTGGGCCAAAGGAAAGGTCAGGTGAAGTCTTTCTGAGTTTCTCCCAGTTTTCCTGGAGCTAGGTGCAAAATGTATGGGTTAGGGTTTTTCTGACCCCATGAGGGTACCCACCTCCCACTGAGCTAGAACACAGGCAGGAACAACATTTGATAATCTTCAGTCTGTATTGATGTCTTCCTGATTCCCTGGGCTGTGCTAAGGCAAGTCTGGGGTCCTGGTGTTGGCACCTATGGATTCCACCTCCCTGAGGTTTAGGATCACCTCCTGTTTCCCTGAGGTGGGGCTATCTGGGGAAGCTCCAGTTCTGCACTGGTCCCCTTCAGCCTTACCAAGTGGCACTCCCCCCCCCCCCCTTGGTAGTTTTCCTAGCTTCATGGGTTAAGCGACTGTTTACCCCTTAGGCTCATCACGCTATTTCTGGATTTTTCCTGGGGAAATATTCTCTGTGTTTTTCAATGTCAAAAAGGGGAGGGTGAGAGCATTTACAGATCACTCTACCATCTTGGTTCTTAATGTTCAAATAGGTGACTTACAAACATTTAATCTGCCAACTGATAGTCTTAGGAGTGGTTACTCTTTTACATGGTGTTCAGAACTTCTCTCTCACTCATTTCCACCGGGTTCCTGTCCTGGACTGAAGCTGTAGTGCTGCACTGCTTCATATTACCTGGGAGTTCTATTCGACCTTGCGATGGTACATCCTATGTGCTTTTTGCTCTGTGCTCATCCAACCCCATGCAACAGATCCTTCACATTTATCTTCCAGGCTGTTCTGGGCTGGAAATCTGCCACACTCTGTTTCCTAGTGGATTCTGCCGCTCTAAAATTTGTTCAAATTCTCTTTTAAGAGATATCTGAAGGAGTTTGTTTTATAGTTTAGGTGAGTAGGAGCTCTCACTCTGCCATCTTGGCTCCACCCTCCTAAAAGATTTCTTAAGGACCACATACAGCAAGGGAGAAATCAAACGGAAAGTGAAAGGCTGGTCATGGACCTCAAAACCCTCAGAGCCATACTGCTATGTTACCAAGAGGTCTTATTTGGCATTCTTTAAAGGCAATCAACTCAGCATCCACCCCAAATGGAGTAACATACCTGAGATTGTGGGTCTTCCTTCAATTACATACATCCATTAGGAAACCTGAGAATGGGACAATGGCTGCTGTCCTTGTTAGGACCATGGATGATATGTCCTGCTTTCCTCCTGCTGAAATTCATTTGGTCTCTGTCCTTGATTGTGGTCATGACACATTTGAAATATTCGATAAAACTGAAATTTTGAATTTAGTGATATTAGCTCAGCCTACCTACAAGTAATTAATATTCCTTCCATTATTTAGGTCTTTCTTCACATAAAAGTATTTTTGTTATATTTAAGTCACTTTATAATACATATGTATTCATGTTTCATGGTAAGTACATTCTGAACTATTTTTTACATACTGTAGTGATTTCAAATGAATTTTTTCACCCATATTTTTTTTAATTTGATGGGTTTTATCAGCAAAATACAGAAATGCTGATGATTATGTGGGTTTTTATACTTTGCAAACCAGTCAAAATTTTAAATGTTAAAGAAATTTTAATTGACTTTCTAAGACTCTCAATTAAAACATCATCTCATCTACAAAAAGCAATAATTTTCTTTGTGCATTAATTATGAAAATTTACAGATCCCTAGAAGTATCTCTGAAAACAGCTGCAAAACTCCCCTGAAGTTTTGAACAGGACACCCTCCACACTAGAAGCAGACTCATGTCTTAACAAAGAGCTCAACAGTCAAATAATTATCTGGGAAAATGAACAAACAGTAGAAAAAAAATCACAGTATAGAATCTTCCTTTGATGACAAAGAAGATCAAAACATTAAACCAGAAGAAGACAACAAAATATCCTACATCAAAAGCCTCCAATAAAAATTAGAATAGGTTGCATTCCATGGAAGTGCTCAAAAAGAATTTTGAAAATAAAATAATAGAAGTAGTTTTCCAGGGAATAAAACAAGGCGATACAAGAAAATCATGAAAAATTAGTCAACAGTTTGCTAAAGGAGACCCAAAAGAATACTGAAAAAAATAACAACTCTAGAAATGGATGTTTTGCCAAATGGCAAAAGAAGTCCAAAAAGCCAATGAGGAGAAGAATTCGTTAAAAAGCAGAATTGGTCAAACGGAAAAAGGTGTCCATAAAACTCACTGAAGAAAATAATTCCCTAAATTCGCATTTCTCTAATCAATAATGATTTAGAGCATATTTTTATGTGACTATTGATATTGATAGCCTTGATTTATTCTCAGGAGAACTACCAGTTCACATCCTTTGAACATTTTTCAGTTGTGTATTGACTCATTTCATTTTACAAATTTGACCCAGTTTAATACACACAGGAGATATGAGGCATTTATCAGGGAAAATTGCTTTTAAAAATGCCCCCATGGGGTGGAGCCAAGATGGAGCAGTAGAAGGAAGAATCTGTAGAAGTTCTCCCACCACACCCCATAAAATACTTGTAAAAATGACAGTAAACTAATTCTAGAGCAACAGAGGCCACAAAAAGACAGAGTGAAAGAGATTTCCTGCCCAAGACAGCCTGAAAGGCTGACAGGAAATGTCTATCCCACTGGGCTCATAGCAGAGCCAATCCACAAACAGGTAGCGGGGCATGTACAGGATCAAAGCGGTCTTCAGTGAAGAATCCTGGGCAGCAGCTGTGGTTCCCAGATTTCTCAATCCAGAAATGCCAAAGACACTTGCAAAGGTCAGTGAGAAAGCTCTTTCACCTGGGTGAGAAGGGAACAGGGTCCTACCCTAGCGTTGGGGCCAGGGCAGCATCCATTTTTTGGAGTCCTCAGCCTAAAGGTCCTGAGAGAATTGAATCTGGATCTCAGACCTGAGTGGAGGTCCTGGGGTGAGAAGTAACACTGGCTGGTGGAGCTGCTGGAGGCTCTGGAGAGGGAATTCTACTAACAGATTCTGGGAAGAAAAGTTTATGGTTGCTACCAGACCACAGCACAGGCCAGGAGAAAAGTAAACTCCTCTCCCTTAGTTGTACCACCTTAGAGGAACTGAGAACTTACAGTTCCCTAGAGTACACCCTCCTCTTGACAAATGATTCAGAAAGTCAAGTACTGGCTGAGAAGATGCCCAAAAAAGGGAAAAAATAAAATCACAGAAGTTTACTTTCTTGGTGAAAAGGTATGTTCTTCCATCCTTTCAGATGAAAAAAAACAATGAATACTATCAGAGGAAGACCTAAATGCCAAGTCTTCTGCATATAAAACCTCAAAAATAAATTTGAAATGGTCTCAGGCTATGGAAGAGCAGTCAAAGGATTTTGAAAATCACATAAGAGAGGTGGAGGAAAAATTGGAAAGAGAGATAAGAGCAATGCAGGAAAATCATGAAAAGTGAGTCAACAGTTTACTAAAGGAGACCCAAAAATACTGAAGAAAATAGCACTGTTCAAAATAGACTAACCCAAATGGCAAAAGAGGTTCAAAATTTCAATGAAGAGAACAATGCTTTAAAAAACAGAATTAGTCAAATGGAAAAGGAGGTTCAAAGACTCACTGAGAAAATAGTTCTTTAAAAATTATAATGGAGAAGTTGGAAACTAATGACTTTATGACAAACTAATAAGTTACACAACAAAATCAAAAGAATGAAAAAATAGAAGAAAATGTTAAATATCTCATTGGAAAAACAATTGGCTTGGAAAATAGACTTAGGAGAGACAATTTAAAAATTATGGGACTACTTGAAAGCCATGATCAAAAAAAGAGCCTATACATCATCTTTCATAAAATTATCAAAGAAAACTGCCCTGATACTCTAGAATCAGAGGGTAAAATAAATATTGAAAAATCCAGCGATCACTTCCTGAAAGAGACCCGAAAAGAAAAACTCCTAGGAATATTGTATCCAAATTCCAGAGTTCCCAGGTCAAGAAGAAAATATTGCAAGCAACTGGAAAGAAACAATTCAAGTATTCAGGAAATACAGTCAGGATAGTTCAAGATCTAGCAGCTTCTACATTAAGGGATCAAGGGCTTGGAATATGATATTCCAGAAGTCAAAGGAACTAGGATTAAAACCAAGAATCACCTAATCAGCTAAACTGAATACATTACTTCAGGGGAAAAAATGGTCATTCAATGAAATAGAGGACTTTCAAGCATTACTGATGAAAAAACCAGAGCTGAATAGGAAATTTGACTTTCAAACACAAGAATCAAGAGAAGAATGAAAAGCTAAACAGGAAATAGAAATCATAAGGGACTTACTAAAGTTGAATTTGTGACTGTTGAAACTTTTCTTAGTAGTTGAGTAGTTAGAGGCATTACACACACACACACACACACACACACACACTCACACACACACACTTCTATAGACAGAGGGCACAAGGAGAGTTGAATAGGAAGAGTGACATCTAAAAAGTAAAATCAAGGGTTGAGTGAGGAATATATTGGGAGGAGAAAGGGAACACACAGTGGGGCAAATTGTTTCTCAAAAACGAGTCAAGGGGGCAAAGCCAAGATGGTGGAGTGAAAGCAATGACTCACCTAAGCTCCTGGACAAACTCCTCTTGATATCTCTGAAAGGAGAATCTGACCAAACTTTGGAGGTGTGGAATCCAGTGGGTGACAGACTTTCACAGATTCGGAGCCCAGGTTAGACTGGAAGGTCCACTGGAAGGATCTGTTCTGCGGGGGTAAGCCCCCAGCGCACAGCGCAGCGCGGTCAGGGCAGCAGGGTGGAAGGGACCTGAGAAGCCCGAGAGTGGCGGGTGAAACCAGCGGAGCAGGAGACAAGCCAAACCGAGCCTGTGAGAGCTGCTGAGTGCCAGATATCAGCGAAGCAGCCCTTGAAACCTTCAGCCTGAATTTAAGTATGAGAAGGGATTGTAATAGGAGGTGTGAAAAGGGGGAAGCAGAAAATGGCAAATTATATCACATGAAGAAGTACAAAACTATAGTAGAGGGAAGGAGGGGAGGGAGATGAGCATTGTTTGAGAGGTACTCTCATCTGATTTCTTCAAAGGAGGGAAAAATAATCTTAAGTAGATAAGCCTAACTAGCTCTATAGGTAGTAGGAGGGGAAGGGGGAAGAAAGGGGAGGGTGGCTAAAAGGGAGGAAAGAAGCAATAAGAGTAAAGGGGAGTAAAAGGGAGGGGAGTTAAAAGAAGGAGGGGAAGGCTGCAGGAGGAGGGGGAGAGAAGTGAATACTATTGAGGAGGAGAAGGGAGACGGGACAGCTAAAAGCACAAATGGTGGGAAAGAGGTTGGAGGGAAATACACAGATTGTAATCATAACTGTGAATGTGAATGGAATGAACTCTCCCATAAAACGGAGACGGATAGCAGAATGGATTAAAAGCCATAATCCAACAATATGCTGCTTACAAGAAACACATTTGAAACGGGGGCATACACATAGAATAAAGGTCAAAGGATGGAGCAGAATATATTGTGCTTCAGCTCATGTAAGAAAGGCAGGAGTAGCAATCCTAATCTCAGACAAAGCAAAAGGAGAAATATATCTAACCAAAAGGGATAAGGATGGAAACTATAACCTGCTAAAAGGCACCATAGACAATGAAGCAATATCATTACTAAACATGTATGCTCCAAGTGGTATAGCATCCAGATTCTTAGAGGAGAGGTTGGGGGAGTTGAAGGAAGAAATTGATAGCAAAACTATACTAGTGGGGGACCTCAACCTCCCCCTCTCTGAACTCGATAAATCCAACCTCAAAATAAACAAGAAAGAGGTTAAGGAGGTAAATAAAACTCTGGATAAGGTAGATATGATAGATCTTTGGAGAAAATTAAATGGGAATAGAAAGGAATATACCTTTTTCTCAGCAGTACATGGAACATTTACAAAAATTGACCATGTACTAGGACATAAAAATCTCACAATACAGTGCAGAAAGGTAGAGATAATCAATGCATCCTTTTCAGATCATAATGCATTAAAATTTACATGTAATAAAAGGCCATGGAAAGAAAAACCAAAAGTCAATTGGAAACTAAATAATCTAATTCTAAAGAAGGGTTGAGTTTAAGAAGAAATCATAGAAACAATCAACAATTTCATTCAAGAGAATGACAATAGTGAAACAACATACCAAAATTTATGGGATACTGCAAAAGCAGTTATTAGGGGAAGTTTTATATCTTTGAATGCTTACATAAATAAAATAGAGAAAGAGGAGATCAATGACTTAGGCTTGCAGTTGAAAAAGCTAGAAAAAGAACAAATTGAAAATCCCCAAGTAAATACCAAATTAGAAATACTGAAAGCCAAAGGAGAGATTAATAAAATTGAAATTAAGAAAACTATTGAATTAATAAATAAAACCAATAGTTGGTTTTATTTAAAAACTAATAAAATTGATAAACCTTTGGTCAATCTGATTAAAAAAAAGAAAGAAGAAAACCAAATTACTAATATTAAAAATGAAAGGGGTGAACTCACCTCCAATGAGGAGGAAATTAAAACAATAATTAGAAACTACTTTGCCCAACTTTATGCCCACAAATTCGATAATCTAAATGAGATGGATGAATATTTTAAAAAATACAAATTTCCCAGATTAACAGAAGAGGAAGTTGAATACTTAAACAACCCCATCTCAGAAAAAGAAATTGAACAAGCCATCAATGAACTCCCTAGCAAAAAATCTCCAGGGCCATATGGATTCACAAGTGAATTCTATCAAACATTTGAAGAACAGTTAATTCCAATACTATATAGAGTATTTTTGAAAATTGGGGAAGAAGGAGTCCTCCCAAATTCTTTCTATGATACAAATATGGTTTTGATACCCAAACCAGGAAGAGACAAAACAGAGAAAGAAAATTATAGACCAATTTCCCTAATGAATATAGATGCAAAAATTTTAAATAAGATTTTAGCAAAACGAATACAGCATCTTATCACGAGATTAATACATTATGATCAGGTAGGATTCATACCAGGATTACAGGGCTGGTTCAATATTAGGAAAACTATTAGCATTATCGATCACATCAACAACAAAACTAACAAAAACCACATGATTATCTCAATAGATGCAGAAAAAGCTTTTGACAAAATACAACACCCATTCCTACTAAAAACACTGGAGAACGTAGGAATAAAGGGAACTTTCCATAAAATAATAAGCAGTATCTATCTAAAACCTTCAGCAAGCATTATATGCAATGGGGATAATCTAAATGCATTCCCAATAAGATCAGGGGTGAAACAAGGTTGTCCATTATCACCACTATTATTCAATATGATACTAGAAATGTTAGCTGTAGCAATTAGACAAGATAAAGATATTCAAGGAATAAGAATAGCGAAAGAAGAAACTAAGTTATCACTCATTGAAGATGATATGATGATGTACCTAGAGAGTCCCAGGGATTCAAGTAAAAAATTACTTGAATTAATAAACAACTTTGGCAAAGTTGCAGGTTACAAAATAAACCCACATAAATCTTCTGCGTTCCTATATATTAGCAACAAAGTCCAACAGCAAGAGATAGAAAGAGAAATCCCATTTAAAGTTAGGGTAGACAGTATAAAATACTTATGAGTCTACCTGCCAAAACAAACCCAGGGATTATATGAACACAATTACAAGACACTTTTTGCACAAATAAAGTCAGATTTAAGTAAGTGGAAAAACATTAGTTGCTCATGGGTAGGCCATGCTAATATAACAAAAATGACAATTCTACCTAAATTAATATACTTATTTAGTGCCATACCAATTAAACTATCAGACAATTACTTTCTAGAGCTGGACAAAATAATATCAAAATTCATTTGGAAAAACAAAAGGTCCAGAATATCAAAGAGACTAATGAAAAGAAATGCTTGGGAAGGTGGCCTAGCGCTACCAGACCTCAAACTGTACTATAAAGCAGCAATTATCAAAACCACTTGGTATTGGCTAAGAAACAGAGAGGTAGACAAGTGGGATAGACTTGGTACTCAAGATGCAGTAGGCAAGGAATATAGCAACCTTCTGTTTGATAAACCCAAGGACCCCAGCGTCTGGGATAAAAACTCACTGTTTGACAAAAATTTCTGGGAAAACTGGATAACAGTGTGGCGGAAATTAGGCATAGACCCATATCTGACACCGCACACAAGAATAAAGTCCAAATGGGTACATTATTTAGGTATAAAGATTGATACCATGAATAAACTGGAGAAGCAAGGAATAGTGTATTTATCAGATCTATGGAGAAGGGAAGAATTCTTTACTAAAGGAGAGATAGAAAGCATTATGAAATGCAAAATGGATAACTTTGATTACATTAAACTGAGAAGTTTTTGCACAACCAAACCCAATGCAACCAAAATCCGGAGGGATGTAGTAAATTGGGAAAGAATTTTTACGGCTAAGCTCTGGGGATAAAGGCCTCATTTCTAGAATATATAGAGAACTGACTCAAATGTATAATCATACAAGTCATTCCCCAATTGATAAATGGTCAAAGGATATGAACAGGCAATTTTCAGAGGAAGAAATTAAAGATATCTATAATCATATGAAAAAATGCTCTAAATCACTATTGATTAGAGAGATGCAAATCAAAACAACTCTGAGGTACCACATCACACCTATAAGACTGGCAAACATGACAGAACAAGAAAATGATAAATGCTGGAGAGGATGTGGGAGAGTTGGAACACTAATTCATTGTTGGTGGAGCTGCGAGTGTATCCAACCATTCTGGAGAGCAATTTGGAACTATGCCCAAAGGGCTACAAAAATGTGCATACCCTTTGACCCAGCAATATCGCTACTAGGACTATATCCCCAAGAGATCATAAAAATGGGAAAGGGTCCCACATGTACAAAAATATTTATAGCAGCATTCTATGTAGTTGCCAAAAACTGGAAGTCAAGGGGATGTCCATCAATTGGGGAATGGCTGAATAAATTATGGTATATGAATGTAATGGAGTACTATTGTGCCATAAGAAATGATGAACAAGAAGACTTCAGAGAGGCCTGGAAGGACTTATATGACCTGATGCTGAGTGAAAGGAGCAGAACCAGGAGAACTTTGTGCACAGCAACGACCACAGTGTGTGAGAGTTTTTTCTGGTAGACTTGGAATTTTGTAATAACGCAAAAACTTCTTATAAAAAAAAAAATTCCAAAGGTGGTTCTCAAGGCAAAATGCCTTCCACACTCAGAGAAAGAAATATGGAAGTCATTCACAAAATGTAGCAGATCATGTTTGTGTATGTGTATGTGTTTGTGTATCATGTTTTGATTTGTTATATGATTTCTTTCATTTATTTAAGTCTGACTACATAGCATGACCATAGTGAAAATATGCTCAATAGGAAAATATATGTAGAACCTATACAGAATTGTATGCAGTCGTGGGGAGGGAGGGGGGTAGTGGGGGGTAGGTGTGGGGGGGATAAAATCTCAATTGTATGGCAGTGATTGTTAAACATTAAAAAATAATAATAAAAAAAACGAGTCAAGAAAAAGCTTTTTCAATGGAGGGAAAGAGCAGGGAGGTGAGAGGGGAAAAGTGAAACTTTCATCATATTGGCTTAAAGAGGTAATAACATGCACACTCAATTTGGCATGAAATTGTATCTTATACTACAGGAAAGTAGGGGAGAAGGGGATAAATGGGGGGAGGAGATACAAGGGAGGGCAAATGGGAAGAAGGAGCAATTAGAAGCAAACATTATTGGGAAGGAACTAGGTCAAAAGAGAGAATAGGATAATTAGGGGGCAGGACAAGAGAGAGGAGAGTTAATCTTTCACAACATGACTTTTATGGAAGTCTTTTGCAAAACTGCAGATACATAGCTTATATTGAATTGCTTGCCTTCTCTGTGGGGGTGGATAGGGAGGAAGGGAGAGAAGTTGGAATTCAAAGTTTTAGGATCTAATATTGAGAATTGTTATAGCATGCAATTAGGAAATAAGGAATAGAGGTAATGGGGTATAGAAATTTATCTTGCCTTACAAAAAGAGCGAAGATGTGGTAAGGGAAGGGAGGGGTATGACAGAAGGGAAGACATATTTGGGAACGTGGCAATCAGAATGTACAATGTTTTTGGGTGAGGAAAAGGGAGACATGGGAAGAACATTTGAAGCTCAAAATCCTGTGGAAATGAATGTTGAAAGCTAAAAATTAATAAATTAATTTAATAATTAGAAAAAATGTCCCCCAGTTACCTGCTTTCCTTTTAATTTTGTCTTCATTAGTTTTATTTATGCAAAACCTATTAAATGGAAGGTAATCAAAATTATCCATTTGACTTTTGTGATACTTTCTATTTCTTGGTCATAAATTCTTGCTTATTCATAGATGTGGCAGAGAAACTTTTCCATGTTACCTCAATTTGTGAATGAACTTACCATTTAGAGCTAAATCATTTCTAAAGTATTACTTTCTTCATTATCTTTTGTGCCTCTTTTACCAAGTTGTTAATTCTCTTTTCAAAATTTTCTTGTATCGCCCTCATTTTTTTCCTTGTTTTCCTTTATCACTCATCTCTTTCTTTAAACTTTTCTAGGAATTCTTTTTGACTTTTATCCAATAGGCATTTTTCTTTAAGGCTTGCTTGTAGATGTTCTCATGTTGTTGTCTTCTGAGTTTGTATCTTGATCTTTCCTGTCTCCATACTAGATTTTATGATCAAGTTCTTCATAATTTGCTAATTTCTCTAGCTATTTCTTGACTTTTAACTTTATTTTAAAGTAGGGCACTGTTCCCCAGGTGGCAACAGGCAGGAGGGACTATCACAAGCTTTAGACTTTTTCACTCTTCTGTTTTCAGAAATAATTTGGGACTAAAAGTTTTCACTGTTTCTAAGATGATACACATAAAGGGAGAGATGTGGTCACTGCTCCCTTGAGATTGGAAGTGATATTGTTTCTCAAGATCCCTACTCACTTGGGACAACAAGCATACCTCTCCACAATGGAATTGTGACCCAGAAGTACATATAGCCAATGAAAATTCCAAACAGCGCTCCATCCTTTGCCCAGTTCTAATGCAAGTTTACACTGTTGTCTCTGACGAGGTACCTGATCGTCTTACTCTCTCTGGTTATAGCTTCCAGAAGTTGATGCCGATGCTGCTTTTGATTTCTACAAGGGTCCTTGATGATGTTTCTGCCATGAGGGCCCCAGAACAGCCCTGACTTTTTATTATTTATTTATTTGCTTGTTTGTTTGTTTTAGTCTACATTTGTTTCCACAAGACTTTGACTTCCAGATTTTCTCCCCGTCGTTCCCCTCTCCCATACCCTGAGATGGCCAGCATTCTGATTACCTTCTCACTCAGTCTTGCCTCACTTCTATTACCCCACCCCCCTCCTATCCTTCTCCCTTTCATTTTCTTGTAGGGCAGGATGAATTTCTGTACCCTATTGAATATACCTCTTATTTCCCATTTTCATGTGAAACAATTTTTAATATTTATTTTTTAAACTTTGACTTCAACATTCTTTCTCTTCTTCCATCCCCACTCACCCTCATTGAAAATACAGGCTAGTCAATGTAGGTTATACATGTGTAGTTATGCAAAACACTCACATAATAGTCATATTCTAAAATATTCACTATATTTCTCTCCATCCCATCCCACCTCCATGTGTTTTATTCTCTCCTTTGACCTTGCCCCTTTTCAAATGCGTTTGCTTCCTACTACCCCCTCCCCCATTCTGCCTTCCCTTCTATCATCTGCCTTTATCCCCTTCCTCATGCTCTCCTGTAGGATAAGATAGTCAGTTGAGTGTGTATGTTATGCCCTCCTTAAGCCAAATATGATGAGAGTAAGGTTCACTCATTTCCCCTAACCTTTCCCAACTTCCCCTCCACTATAAAATTGATTCTTCCTTAACTCCCTGATTCTGCCTTCCACATCTTCTCTGCCAGCCTCTCTGACTGCCTTTCTTGATAGATGAGATTTAAGCAAATAGGGGAAGTAATAAAAGTACATGTAAGGTTTAAAAGTTTATATCCAGCTTGCTTCACAAAAACCCTATGCAAGTAAGTAGTGCAAGAATCATTATCTCCATTTGAAGAACAGGCACTGAGGCTCCAAGATGTTAAATGACTTTCCAAGAGTAGAGCCAATAGGGTACTGATTTAGAACCAGGCATGCATGTGTTCAAATTCCAGCTCAGTTGGCTTCTGGGAGAGCCTGGGCAAATCACTTAACTTCTCTGTACCTCAATTTCCTCATCTCTGATGTAGGGAAAGCACTTGGTAACCTCTAAGTTCTCTTTTAACCCCAAGACCCTTTTATCTAATTAATAAGTGGCAGTGTCAGGATTCAAATTCTAGTCTCCTGATTTCAAGATTAATATTCCCTCCACTCCTCATTGTAGCCATTATCATAGAAATGGCTAGAGCTGCTACTTTCAATTCCAGCTTCTGAACTCAATTACAGTGAGTGAGGCTATCTTTTCATTCATGTCTTGAAAGTCAATGAGTTCTGCGTGATTGTCTTACATGCACAATAACTAGAGTCCACCAAGCCTATAACAAAAACTGCTTTTGTTAAGGCTCTCTAAACTCCCTTGAGAGCTAGAAAATAGGCATTGAAAACTCAGGTTAATTTGTACTTCTGACAAGTTATATTTATAGCAGGAACTTAATGTTCTGAAAATGCTATGATCCTTAGGTGACAAGGTTCAGGTTCAATTATTAACTGAATACTATCCCTTGTGATATTCTATTAGGTAAGTTGCATGCTGCGTGTATCATTTTATATTATGAAAACAAACAACTCTCAATTGCATAATTTTGGTCTGTATCTAGAAGTCAATTGAGCACAGTTTAGTGGAAAGTGCACTGTCTTTTGAGTCAGAGGAGAGGTTCTGGCTTCAAATTTAATTCCTATGCTAGATAGATGATGAGAGATAGATAGATAGATAGATAGATAGATAGATAGATAGATAGATAGATAGATATAGAAACAGAAACATATATGTATGTATCTATGTCTATATGTATGTATGCATATATGCATGTGCATGTGTATATGTACACATATGCACATACATACACATATACAAATGTGCACATATACATATGTATGTGCTTGCATACATACACATGCATATACACACATGCATATACATACACACACAAAAAAAAAGTTAAAAGGCTTTAAACAAACATTCAGAATCAAGTAAAACATTTGGACATTAGCAATGTCCAAAAAGAACATGTGTATCTGTAATAGCAAGCACCCTAGCATACCCAGGATGGCCTGCTAATACAGGTTCTTTGATCTGCTTTGCTAAGAGGCAGAGAACTTTTAAAGGGCTCATGATCTTACTTTAATTAAATTCACGGGTTCAGGTGAAAGGTCAGCACCCTTAACATGGAAAAAATACAAACAGAGAAAATACAAGGAGAGAAATTAGCACAAAGATCAAACAACAGAGCTTCAACTGTCTGAACAAAGTAGCATAGTGACCTACAGGCATCACCAGATGGAGGAGCATCAACAACATCTGAGTAGTCAGGGGACTCTTAAGAACTGGCTATTCAAAGTCCCATCCAGAGAATCAAATAGTCCTTCTCATCAATGAAGCAAAATACCAACCTCCCAATATACTTTAAGAGTCAGAAGGCATCACAACCCTCATAACTCAGCGCCTAATTACCTTGTACCAAAACTTCCCTTTAGATCCATTCCACCCCCAATGGGCTCTATGTGACTCAGGATGCATCACAGCTGGGCCAGAGGTCAGAGCAGTAAGACATCTGTGATTGAACACATGTGATCAGTTAGGCCTATTAATGGATGGCGAAGATCTTTCTATTGCATTAACATTATAGTATCTCACACTGAATCTATGATCTCTGTACTCTAAGTCTCTTTGGCAGGAATTAGGTAGCATATTTCATCTTTGGTCCTTTTGAATCACAGCTGGCCATTGGGATGATGAGAGTTCTTATGTGGTTCAAAGTCATCTGTCTTTACAATGTTATTGTTTTATAAAATAATTCTCCTGATTCTATTCTCTTTGACATGCACCGGTTCACACAAGGTTTCTCAGAAACCACTTCCTTCATCATTTCTTAGAGAATAACAACATTCTGTTGTATTCATAGATAATAATTTCATCCATCTGTAAGAAGGTAGCATTTAACTCCATCAAAAGTGAACTACAAACAAAGCATAGAGAGATGCAGGATTCTTGGCTCAGTTAGAAGGCAGATGAAATTCAGTTTAATGCTGATAATAACAATCCAAAGAGCTTTTACGATGCTCTAAAGGCTATTTATGAGCCAAAGACCTATGGTACATCTCAACAACTCAGTGTTGATGGAACCACACTGATTAATCATAAGGATGTGATCTTAAAGACATGGACTGAACACTTCCATGATATCCTCAACAGACTGTCATCAATAAACGCTGAAGCCACTGGCTATTTATTTCAGGTTGAAGTCAATCCCTCTCTAGCTAAAGTTTCAACTGAAGAAGAGGTTTTGAATGACATTACGCTCCTTTTGTGTGGCTGGTGCTGGTTCTATTACAGTTGAGATTTACAAGGTCAGGGTCCATCACTTATACGAAAACTGTCTGAAATTTTCCAGGTTATATGACAAGAGGAGGTGATCCCCCAGGAGTACAAGGATCCCTCCATTGTCCATCTCTATCAAGGTAAAGGAAATAGATTATCCTGTGACTATCACAAGGATGTCTCTCTCTTAGTCACTGCTGGCAAAATTCTTTCCAGAGTCCTCCTTCAGTGACTCAAGGTTTTCAAGTCCCCTAGAAGACAAAAGCCAAGTGGTGGCAAAGAATTAGAAACTAAGAGTGTGCCCATAAGTCAGAGGCTGATCCTTACTTCAGAGGCAATGACCCTTCATGTGGAAGACTGTCATCTACCTGAGAACCAACACGGCTTCAGAAAGGGCCGAGGAACATTTGATGCCTGACAGCTTCAGGTGAAATTCCAAGGGCAGAACAGAGGTCTGTACACAATGTTGCATAGATCTGACCAAGGCCTTTGATAATGTTAGTCATGAGGGCTTGTTGAAAATTATGTCAAAATTTGGTTGTTCAGAGAAGTTCATCAGCATTGTGTCACTTTCGTGACAATACCTGCCTGATTCTGAATAATGGATAACGATCTTGTGCTTCCCCAGTCATCAGTGAAGTGAAATAAGGCGGTGTACTTGCTCCTATGCTTTGTAGTATGATGTTTTAAGCTTTGTCAAATGCTTCCAATAATCATGAACACAGAATCAAGGTCAGCTGCCACACTGATAGTTAATTCTTTAACTTGAAAAGGCTAGAAGCCAAGAAGACCATAGTAGAGGGAGTGTTGGTGCATAATTTTCTTTTGGCAAATGATTTTATACTCAATGCAGCCTCTGAAGCTGAGATGCAACAAAATATGGATCAATTCTCTGCTGCTTGTGCTGATTTTGGCCTAATAATTAACATCAAGAAAACCCAGGTGCTCCATGGGCCAACATCACACCATCTGTATGTGGAACCATTAGTTACAACAAATGCAGAAGTTTTGAATGTTGTGGACAAGTTCACTTAAATTGGTCAGGTACTTTTTAGGGATGTACATATCCATAATGAGGTTGATGCATACATTGTCAGTGCTAACTCAGTGTTTGGGAGGCTCTGAAAGGAAAGTGTGGGAAAGAAGAGGCATTAGACTATCAAACTGAAGATCTACAGAGCCATTGTGCTGACCTCATTGTTATACGCTTGTGAAACTATAGTAACATCATACCTGGCAAATGAATCATTTTCACTTGAATTGTCTTAGGAAGATTCCGAAAATTACCTGCCAGGATAAGATACCATTCCATAAGGTCCTTTCTTGAAGTAAACTGCTAACTGTTCAAACTCTACTTCAGAGAACTCAATTCTGATGGACTGGCCACATGTTCAAATGCAAAATGTACACTTGCCAAACAGAATATTTTATGAAGAACTCACACAGGGCAAGCATTTCCATGGTGGTCAGGGAAGTAATACAAGGACACTCTCAAGGTCTCTCTTAAGATTATTGGAATGGATTGTGAGACACAGGAGACAATGGCACAAGACTGTCCATCATGTTAGAGAAGGTGTTATGCTGTATGAGCAAAGCAGAATTGAAGCAGCTCAAAAGAAACTTGACATGCACAAAGTTAGAGAATCCACCCCAAGTATTTACAGAGACTATTTGTGCTCAACTTGTGGTAGAATATTCTGAACTCATATTGGTATGATCAGCTATTATCAGACACATTGTAACTTGACTTTAGCATAGTGATTTTAGTCCTCTTTGAGAACAAAGGACACAAGTCAGATCATAATTTATTCAGTGAGCATCTGATTTGTGGGCACCCTCTTAATTTCTAATTCTTTGCCACCACTTCACTTTTATCTGTCTTCTAGGGTCCTTGAGAACTTGGGTCACTGAGGGAAGACTTTAATGGAGGAGTGGAATTAATGTGTATTTCTACATAGAGTAAATAAAACTTGCTTGTTGATGCCTTGCCAAAGAAAAAATAACCAATATCCAATGTAGTAATAGCCAATATTTTATATACAGCTTACTCTATCCTAGTTACTACGCTAAGTGCTTTTTACAAATATTGTCTCCTTTTAATTTAACAACCTTGGAGGTAGCTGCTGTTATTATTCCAAATTTGCAGATGAGGAAGTTGAAGAAACCAAGATTAACCGACTTGCTCAGTGTCACACAGCTAGAAAATATCTGAGGTTGCTTTTGAATTCAGATCTTCCTGACTCTAGGCCCAGTGCTGTCTCTATCTACTATATCACTTAGATGCTCACATGTATACAATTAGTGGCTTATAATACAAAATGTAATTACCTTACAAGTGACTCACAAACTACATTAAGGATGGACTAAAGATTAGACTTGGTGGACTTAAAACATTCCCAATGGACTCTTGAGGCAAACCGTCTTCCACATTCAGAGAAAGAATTATGGAATTTGATTGCAGAATGAAGCAGACCATTTTCTTCTGTATTATGTTTTGTTTTGTTTTATGATTTATCCCATTCATTTTAATTCTTCTATGCAACATGATCAAGGTGCAAATGTATGTAATAGGAATGCATGTGTAGAACCTATATAAAACTGTATGCCATCTTAGGGAGGGAGTGAGGAGGGAGGGGGGAAGGAGGAGGAGAAAGGGGAAAAAATCTAAGATATATGGAAATGGTTGCAAAACACCGAAAACTATTAAAATAATTTAATTAGGAAAAAAATATTAGACTTGATATCATTTATATTCTTTTTCTAAATCATTTCTGGTCATCAAACTATTGAAAGGCTTCAAAAGAAAAATAAATTCATTTTTATGCTATACCCCAGGTTGTAGCTCCCCATTAACTTCCTCGAAAACCTGGTCCTTTTTGATTCAAATAAGAATCCTCTAAAATTCTACCTTGCTTAATTTGTTTGGGGACACCTAATAAGGTCCTCTGCACAATGCCTGTAACAGTAAGCACCCCAACATACACAGAGGGGCCTGCTATCACAGACTTTTAGATCTGCATTCATAAAAGGAAAGACAATATTTTAGGGTTTAACAATCACTTTAAACAAGCACATGGATCATTCCTTTAACCAAGCTCATACATCATTCACCTAGTTCAGGGGAGTCAGCACCCTGAACTTCAAAGAAAATACAGAGAAATCAAAGATCAACAGACATGGCTTCCTCAGCCTAAATTCAACAGACAGGTCCAACTGTCTTACCATAGTTACCAGAGAGGGAAACACAGACAACTGGGTCTTGTTTTCAAAGCCAGGGGCTCCTTAGCAGCTTTCTAGAGTCTTCATTTGGCCAAACAAGCACTTCCAGTCAGTAAACTCCAAAGTAAAACCTCAACCTCAGATCATTTATACCTTTCTTAGAGCCAGATGGCATCCCAACTCTTGAGAACGAGTTCCTCATTAACAAAAATGTGGATGTTCCTACAATTCTTCCCTAATCAAACTCCCCTTAATGGATAATCCCATTAATGAGTGTGGAAGATCTTTAATCACATTAACAATACAAATACATATACTGTTTCTGGTTAAATAAGCTCTTGTTTCTGTACTTTACTCCTAGTAAACTCTCTTGATTGATAAAGGCAAGATTCAATCAGAGGTACTTGATTATGCTAAAACAAAAACATCAGAAGAACCTATTTTGCTTGCCATCACACTGCCTGGAGTCCTTCCTTACTGATAACTCCCTTAAGATTCTGAGTTTCTCTCATATATCTTGTTTGCTTCACCTTCCCTATACCACTTGAGCTAGATTTCTTTCTGGAAGTGCTCTTCCTCCCAGGTACACTCGTTTTTGTTTTATTTTTTTGTTTTCTTTTGTTTTGTTTTGTTTTGCAGAGCTGAGACCAATGGTCTTAGCCAGCCACACACACCCTTCCAATATTGAAATTAGGGATTATGGAATGAATATTGAAGTGAGCAGAAAAAGATGAACAATATATACACTAATAGTAATATTCTATAATGATCAACTGTAGAAGGACTTAGCTATTTTCAACAATACAATGACCTTAGTCAATTCCAAAGGACTTATGATGAATAACACTATCTATTTCCAGAAAAAGAACTGATGGACCAATCAAAGCATACTTTTTTAACCATATTTTTCTTTGGGGGGAGGGAGTTAGGGGGAGAGTCTGTTTCTTTTCACAATATGGCTAATATGGAAATATGTTTTGCAAGACTGCACATGTATAAGTTATATCAAATTCATGGCCTTCTCAACAAAGAGAAAGAGGGAAAATGGAGGCAGAGAGTTTGGAACTCAACTTTAAAAAGTGTTTAAAATATTTTATATGTAATTGGGAAAAATACTTTTTAAGAGAAAGAAAGAAATGGTAACAAAGAAAGTGTTTGGATTAACAAGTGTGCCTTCAGTTCCTCCTGTTCCAATTGGGGAGGGGGAATGATAAAAGCACTGTAGATAGTGGCCAGGAATGAAGTGTCTTCTAGATTATCCTTCTTTGTGAAAGAAGATGGAGAGTGTTTGAGGAAAAGGTCTAGGATGAAAAGAACCTTGTTAGTAATTAACTAGAGCTTCCAGAGAGCAGAAGAGAAAAAAAAGATGGAAGAGAATAAGGTTTAGGTAAGGACCAGAAGGACTAAGTCTAGGCAGATAGGAATGTGTAATCTTAATGTAGTAAGGGTAATGGTGTTTCTCTTTCTGACAACAGTGATTAAATCACAAAAATTAGGAGAGGAAGAA
This sequence comes from Notamacropus eugenii, assembly GCF_028372415.1. Taxonomy (NCBI): domain Eukaryota; kingdom Metazoa; phylum Chordata; class Mammalia; order Diprotodontia; family Macropodidae; genus Notamacropus; species Notamacropus eugenii. The sequence continues at coordinate 91,020,242 of NC_092878.1, forward strand.
GTGGAAGTTAAGCAAAAGACTGGTAAAGGATAGTAACATGTTAGTATCTGTCACTTTCAAAGATCAGTGATGACAAAGTGTTGTTTGTTTTTATCAAATACTAAACAAGAAGGTGTGGAACAGCAAAGAAATTAAGTAATGTGAAATACTATTTGGGCAGGATACCACCAAAAATTATGCAGAGTTTGATAATATAAATGGGTTAGAAGGAATACTCAGACCAATTAGATCAGATACATTTGTAAACACAGAAGGTTTTCTACATTGATGCCATGTGACTGCAAATTATAAAACATCACGATCTCAGAAGAATCATTACAGGTGAACCTAAGAGCACTGGTGGTGACAACATATTGTATATGATTACTTTGTTCACAAGGAGCAGCAGAAAAAAAACCATCTTAGCACCTTTATGCTAGAAAGATAATGGACTGGTCATGAAATAAGAGCAAAAGATAACTGTTAGCCCAAGTGTTACCTTGTTATTCGTAAATATTAAAAGATATAGAGGAAAATTTCTAGCCTATTGGCTAGATGCCCAGTAAAGGAAGCATGGAGTAGCATGCACCAGAAGAGGAGAATATTAAGAAAAGGATGTATTATTTTAATTTGCTTAGGTGGAAAATGTGCTTATATCAGTAAGATCATACATATAAAATGTATCAAATAAAGGACAAAAGAGTATTTTTAAATAGTAGTTTATTTTTTCTCAATTGTATGTCAAGAAAAATTTTAGCATTCACATTTATAATATTTAGAGTTCCAGATTTTTCTCCCTCCCTCTCTACATTCCTCTCCTCCTAAAATTGTAGGTAATTTGATATAGGTTACAGATGTAAAATATACTTCCATATTAGTCACAGTTGTGAAAGAAGAAACAGATCAAAAGGGAAAAAATAAAAATCTTAGGTGAGAAAAGTATGATTTGATCTGTACTCAGAGTTCATCAATTCTTCATCTTGATGTGGATAGTGTTTTGCATCATGGGTCTTTGGACTTGTCTTGGATCATTGTGTTGCTAAGAACAGTTCAATCACATACAGTTGATCAGCACCGAATGTTGCAGATATTGTGTACAATGTTTTACTGATTCTGCTCATTTTACATTTTTTCCAGTTTTTACAAGTCTTTTCAGGTTTTTCTGCAGTTGTCTATTCATTTCTTATGGAATAATAGTGTTACATTGCATTCATAGACCACAACTTTGTCAACCATTCCCTAATTAATGGGCATTCCCTCAATTTCTAATATTTTGTCAGCATGAAAAGTGGTAATATATACAACAACAATATATACAACTTGTATATTCAAGCCTTCTACATTTATTCATGATCTCTTTCAGATACAAACCTAGTATTCATATTACTGGATCAAAGAGTATGACAGTTTCAACATAGTTCAAACTGCTTTCCAGAATGGTTGAATCAGTTCACAACTCCACCATTAGTGTCCCAATTTCGTCACATCTTCTCCAACATTTACCATTTTCCTTTTCTTTCATGTTAGCCAATTTGATAGATGTTAGGTGAGTCATTTTAATTTGCATTTCCCTAATCAAAAGTGATTTAGAGCAATTCTATATATAACTATAGAGAGGTTTGATTTCTTCGTATGAAAACTGGCAGTTCATATTTTTTAACCACCTATCAATTGGGGAATGGCTTGAATTCTTATAAATTTGACTCAATTTGCTACATATTTGAGAAATGTTTTTTTTCAGAAACACTTGCTGTAAAGACTGCTTTCTATTTTTCTTCTAAACTTGATTGCATTTCTTTTGTTTCTGTAAGAGCTTTTACTTCTAATATAATTGAAATTATCTATTAATCATTTTGTAATGCTCTCTATCTCTGTTTGGTCATGAATTCTTGCCTTCTCCATAGAACTAACAAGTGCACTATTCTTTGCTCTTCTAATATGCTTATGGTGTCACCCTTTATTTCTAAATCATATATCCATTTTGACTGTATCTTGGTGTATGGTGTGAGATCTAGGTCTACATCTAGTTTGTGCCCTATTGTTTTCCAGCTTTCCTAGCAAGGTTGTCAAATAATGAGTTCTTTTCCCAGAGGCTGGGGTCTTTGGGATTATCAAACATGAGGTTAATATAGCCTGATGTGTCTTCTTTACCCAGTCTATTCCGCTGATTCACCACTCTATTTCTTAGCCAGCAACAGATAGTTTTGACAAAACTGGTATTGCTAGGCCACCTTCTTTTGTGTTTTTTCATTAATTCTCTTTATATATGAACCTTTTATTCTTCCAGATGAATTTTATTCTTACTCCATCAAATTTTTTTTTCAGTATTTTGACTGGCCTAGCATTAGTAAAAGAATTAATTTAGGTAGAATTGTCATTTTTTATTATAGTCTTCAATCTACCCATGAGCATTGTATATTTTTCCAATTGTAACAATATGGCTTTCTGTGGAAAGTGTTTTGCAATTCTGTTCATATAGCTTCTGTGTTTGTCTTAGCAGGTAGACTCCCAAGCATTTTGTATTGTTTAGTTATTTTAAATGAAATTTCTCTTTCTATTTCTTGCTGCTGAAATTTATTGATCCTTTGAAGAAATGCTAATTATTTATGTGAGTTTACTTTATATCTTCCAACTTTGCTAAAAATGGTTAATTATTTCAAATATTTTTTAGCTGATTATCTAGGGTTCTCTAGGTTGACCATCATATCATCCGTAAAGAGTGAAAGTTTATTTTCTTCATTGCCTATTCTAATTCATTCTACTTCTTTTTCTTCTCTTATTGCTCTAGCTAACATTTCTAATACTATATTAAATAATAGTGGTGGTAGGGGGTGGAGTCAAGATGGCAGAATACAAAGACACACATACTCTAGCTCTTCCCCCACAGTACATGAAGTACCTGTAAAGAAAGAATCTCAACAAATTCTAGAGCAGCAGAAGCCACAGAAGGATAGAGCTGAGATTTCGAGCCCAGAGTGATCAGGAAGGCCAGTGGGAAAGGTCTGTTGCACCAGACATGGAACTGAGGACAGCTCAGCCTTGGCCACGCAGCACCAAAGGAAAAACCCTCAGGGGTGAAATCTCCAGCAGCAGCAGAGGTGCTGATCCCTCAACCTACAGGAGACAAAGACACTTTAAAGCTCAGCAAGAGGCCTTTTTCACCTCCTGGACAAGGCAGCAGGGTTCTCCCCTAGTCTCTGCCCCAGGCAGCACCAGAGGCAGCAGCAGTTAGTGTCTATTTTTCCATTTCTGGACAGCTCAGCTTAAAGCCCCTGCATGAATTGAGCACCTGATGTGAACCTCAGCCACCAAAAGGCCCTGGAAGAATTGAGCAACTAATCTCATTCTCAGCTGCTAGGCTGTCCAGGGAGTAAATTCCTCTCCTTTGATTCTGCCATTTTGGAGGAACTGAGATCTTACAGATCCCCAGAGTATAGTCTATTCTTGACAAAAGACTAAAAGTCAAGCAACTGATTGGAAAAATGTCAGAAAAGGGGAAAAAAAAACTAAGACTATAGAAGGTTACTTTCTTGGTGAACAGGTACTCTCTTCCATCATTTCTGATGAGGAAGAACAATGTTTGCCATCAGGGGAAGACAGAAAAGTCAAGGTTTCTGCATCCAAAACTTCGAAAATAACTATGTAATGGTCCCAGGCCATGGAAGAGCTCAAGAAGGATTTTGAAAATCGAGTAAGAGAGGTGGATGAAAAACTGGGAAGATAAATGAGAATGATGCAAGAAAATCATGAAAAATGAGTCAACAGCTTGCTAAAAGAGACCCAAAAAAATTCTGAAGAAAATAACACCTTTATAAATAGACTAACTCAATTTGCAAAAGAGCTTCAAAAAGTTAGTGAGGAAAGGAATGTTTTAAAAAAACAGAATAATCCAAATGGAAAAGGAGGTTGAAAAGCTCACTGAAGAAAATAGTTCTTTAAAGGCAGAATAGAGCAGGTGGACGCTAATGACTTTATACAAAACCAAGAAATCACAAAACAAACACAAAAGATTGAAAAAAAAATAGAAGATAATGTGAAATATCTTATTGAAAAAACAACTGACCTGGAAAATAAATCTGGGAGAGACAATTTAAAAATTATGGGACTACCTGAAAGCCATGATCAACAAAAGAGTCTAGACATCTTTTTTCACAAAATCATCAAGGAAAACTGCCCTAATATTTTAGAACCAGAGGGCAAAGCAAATATTGGAAGAATCCACTGATCACCTCCTGAAAGAGATGCAAAAAGAAAAACTTCTAGCAATACTGTAGACAAATTCCAGAGTTCCCAGGTCAAGGAGAAAGTATTGCAAGCAGCTAGAAAGAAACAATTTGAGTATTGTGGAAATACAATCAGAATAACACAAGATCTAGCAGATTTTACATTAAGAGATCGAAGGTCTTAGAATATGATATTCCAGAAGTCAAAGGAACTAGGATTAAAATCAAGAATCACCTGCCCAGCAAAACTGAATATAATGCTTTGGGGGGAAAAATTGTCATTCAATGAAATAGAGGACTTTCAAGCATTCTTCATGAAAAGATCAAAGGTAAGAATAAAATTGGACTTTCAAACACAAGAATCAAGAGAAGCACAAAAAAGGTAAACAGCAGAGAGAAATCACAAGGGACTCACTAAAGTTGAACTGTTTACATTCCTACATGGAAAGATAATATTTGTAACTCTTGGAACTTTTCTCAGGTTCTGGGTAGTTGGAGGGATTATACACACACACGCGCACACATGCACACACACACACACACACAGAACATAGGGTGAGTTGAATAGCACGGGATCATCTAAAAAAATAAAATTAAGGGGTGAGGAAGGAATATATTGGGAGGACAAAGGGAGAAATGGAATGGGGGAAATTATCTCTCATAGGAGAGGCAAGAAAAAACTTTTCCAGTGGAGGGGAAAAGGTGAGGGGTGAGAGGGAAAAAGCAAAGTTTACTCTCATCACATTTGGCTCGAGGAAGGAAAAACATGGATATTCAAATTTGGTATGAAAAGCTGCCTTACACTATAGAAAAGTAGCGGAGAAGGGGATAAGCAGGGTCGGGGGTAGGATGGAAGGGAGGCCAAATAGGAGGAGGAAGCAATTAGAAGTAAACACTCTTGGGGAGGGACAAGGTCAAAAGAGAGAACAGAAGAAATGAGGGGCAGGGTAGGATGGAAGGAAATATAGTTAATCTCACACAACATGACTATTATTGAAGTTATTTGCAAGAAACTACACATATATAGCCTATACTGAATTGTTTGCCTTCTCAGTAGGAATGGGTGGGGAGGGAGGAAAGAAGAGAAATTGGAACTCAAAGTTTTAGGAATAAATGTTGAGAATTGTTTTTGCATACAACTGGGAAATTAGAAACACAGGTAATGAGGTATAGAATTTATCTTGCCCTGCAGAACAAGAGAAAAGATGGGGACAAGGGAAGGGAGGGATATTGGAAGGGAGGGCACATTTGTGAAAGGTACAATCAGAATGCAAGGTGTTTTGGGGTGGCTAGAGGGGAGAGTTGGTGAGAAAATTTGGAACTCAAAATTTTGTGGAAATTAATGTTGAAAGCTTAACATAAAATAAATTATATAAAATAATAGTGGTGATAATGGGTATCCTTGCTTCACCCCGAATCTTATTGGAAAGGTTTTTAGCTTATCCTCATTTCAGATGATGCCTGCTGATGGTCTTTCTATAGATACTGTTTATCATTTTAAGGAATGTGGAATGCTCCCTTTACCCCTATGCTCTCTAGTGTTGTTGTTGTTTTTAAAATGGGCATGGGTGCTGTATTTTGTCAAAAGATCTTTCAGTACCCATTGATATAGTCATATAATTTCTGTTTCCTTTGTTATAGATATGGTCTATTATGTTAATGGTTTTCCCAATATTGAACCAACCCTGCATTTCTGGTATAAATCTCAGCTAGTTATGGTGTAAAACTTTCATGATACATTGTTGCAATCTCCTTGCTAGGATTATATTCAAAAAGTTTGTAACAATATGCATTAGGGAAATTGGTATATAATTTCCTTTCCCTATTTTAGCTTTTCCTGGCTTAAGCATCAGCACCTTATTTGTATCATAAAAGAAGTTTTACAGGACTCCACCTATTTTTCCAAATAGTTTATACTGAATTGGAATTATTTTTCTTTAAAAATTTAGTAGAATTTACTTGTGAATCTCTGGGAATTTTTAAATAGGGATACTCCATAATGATTTTTTCAGTCCCTTTTTCTAAGATGAGGTTATTGAGGCACTTTATTTCCAGATTTGTTAATCAAGGTAATTTTTATTTTCATAAATATTCATTTATTTCCCTCAGATTATCAGATTTATTGGTGTATAAGGGGCAAAATATTTCCTAATGATTAATTTCTTCTTCATTGGTGGTGATTTCACCCTTTTTTATTTTTGATCCTAGATATTTAAGATGGTTGTCTTCTTTTTATTTTAATCAGATTAACCAATGGTTTATTGTTTTGTTTTGTTTCTCACAAAATGAGGTACCAATTTTACTCATTAGCTTAGTGGTTTTGTTTTGCTTTGTTTACTATCAATTTTATTAATCTCACATTTTATTTTCAGGATTTCCCATTTGGGGCACAACTGTGGATTTTTAATTTGTTCTTTTTTCTAGTTTTATTTTAGTTGCCTTCCCAATTCATCTATCTGTTCTTTTTCCATTTTGTTGATGTAAGAACTTAGAGAAATATGTTTTCCTCTGAGTACTGTTTTGGCTTCATCCAATAAATTTTGGGATGATATCTCATTGTCTTTCTCTTTATTGAAAGTTTTTATTATTCTAATGATTTGTTCTTTGATCCATTTTTTCCTCAGAATTAGATTTGTCAGTTTCCAATTAATTCATAATGTATCTTTCCACTGCCATTTGTTGAATTTGATTTTATTGTGTTATGATCCGAAAAAACTTTTTAATATTTCTGAATTTCTACATTTGATTATAAGGTTTTATGCCCTATAATGTGCTCAGTTTTTCTGTAGGTGGCATGTGGTGCTAAGAAAAAGGTATACTCCTTTCTGTTCCTATTCAGTTTTCTCCAAAGATCTGTCACATCTAACTTTTTTTTTAATGTTTTATTCACTTCAGTTCCTTTCTTGTTCATTTTTTTGGTTGGATTTATCAAGTCCTGAGAGGGAACAGTTGAGTGTACCACTAGTATAGCTTTGCTGTCTATTTCTTCCAGTAACTCACTTAACTTATCCTTCAAGAATTTGGATACTATGCTACTTGGTGCATATGTGTCTAGTATTGACATCACTTCATTGTCTATGGTAAAATTTAGCAAGATGTAGTTTCCCTCTTTATCTCTTTTAATTAGGTCTATTTTTGTTTTTGTTTTTTTTTCTGAGATTAGGATTGTTATCTCTGTTATTCTTTTAACTTCATAATACATCCTGCTTCAGGCCCATACCTTTACTCTGCATGTCTCTGAGCTTCGTGTGTGTTTCTTATAAACCACATATTGTAGGATCCTAGTTTTTGATCCACTTTGCTATCCATTTCCATTTTATTTAAGAGAGTTCATCCCATTCACATTCACAGTCAAGATCACTAACTGTATTTCCCTCCATCTTACTTTTCCTCCTGTTTGTCCTTGTCTTCTTTCGTATTTTCCCTTTTCACCAGTGTTTTGCTTATGTCTGCCACCTCCCTTCTTTCAGCCCCTACCAATCCCCTTTATTCAATCTCCTCCACTCCTACTTCCCTTTCAGATAAGATAGATGTCTGTATTTAATTGGTAATGTATATTATTCCCTCTTTCAGCCAATTCTTATGACAGTAAGTTTCAAGTGATGCCTATCACCCTCCCACACCTATTTTCCTCCACTGTAATAGATCTTTTGGGTCACTTCTTGTGAAAAAATTTACCCTTTTCTACCTCTCCTTTCCTTCTGTATCCAGTACTCCTCTTTCCCATCCATTAATTCATTTTTATTGTCATTTCCTCAAATTCATCTTATATTCAAGAACTCTGTTTTCATATACTCCTTCTAGCTGTACTATTGGTGGTGAATTTTTTGAAGTATCATTTATCATCTTCTCATATAGGGATATAAAGAATTTAGTTCAATTGAATCTCTTATTGTTCTCTTTTCTCTTTCTGGGCTTCTTTTGGGTCTTGATACTGGAAATTAATTTTTTTATTCAGTTTTGATCTCCTTATGAAAGTTTGAAATCTTTCTGCTTCATTGAATGACCATTTTTTTGCTTGAAGTAATTATATTTATTTTCAGTGTGTAGGTGTTTCTTGTTTGTAGTCCTAGCTCCTTTTTCTTCTAGAATATCATGGTCCATGACTTCTGATCCTTTAATGTTGTTGTTACTAAGTTACTATTGTGACTCCCTGATATTTAAATCATTTCTTTCTGGCCACTTGCAATACTTTTTCCTTGATCTGATAATACTGAAGTTCACTATAATGTTCCTTGGAGTTTTTATTTTGGTATTTCTTTCCTAAGGTGATTGTGGAATTCTTCCAATGCCTATTTTGCTCTCTGGTTCCAGGATATCAGGGCAGTTTCTCTGGATAATTTCCTGAAAGATGGTCTCCAGGTACTTCTTTTCATTATGGCTTTCAAGTAGACCAGTGATTCTCCTGAATATATTTTCCAGGTTACTTATTTTTCTCATGAGATATTTTTCATTTTCCTATACTTTTTCATTCTTTTGATTTTATTTGATTAATTCTTGGTGTCTCATATAGTCATTGGCTTCCACTTACCCTATTCTAACTTTTAAGGAGTTGTTTTCCTAAGTTAACTTTTGTACCTCCTCTTACATTTTACCAATCGTATTTTTAAGGAGTTGTTTTCTTCAGTAGACTTTTGGATCTCCTTTTTCGTTGGCCAATTCTACTTTTGAAGAAATTGTTTTCTTTTTCCAAGCTAGTGACTTTTTTTCATAGCTTTCTTGTATAACTCATTTCTTTTCCCACTTTTTATTCTACCTCTTATTTTATTTTTAAGGTCCTTTTTAAACTCTTCCATGAGTTCTTTCTGGGCTTGAGATGACTTCTTCTTTTCCTTTGGGGCTTTGCCCATAGGTGTTTTGACATTGTCCTATTCTGAGTTTACATCTTGATGTTCCCTGTCACCACAATAAATTTCTTTAGTCAGATTCTTTTTTGCTGGTTTTTTTTTTTACTCATTTTTTTGGGGATTTTTTTCTTACTTTTAAATTTCATCTCTACTTCTGAGGTCGAAGGGGAATTGTCTCAGGCTTCTTGTTCCAGCAGCTACACACCTTGGTTGTTTAACTGGCTCTGAACTGATATTGCCATTGGGTCCATCGGGGACCTTTATGTATGGTGCTGGAGGGAGCACAGTTATGAGGAGTGGTTGGTACTCCATGAGGCCATAATGACCTGGCAGCTTGCCTGTGTTTAACCAGGGTCCCAGTGCTAGTGTGTGGCATGTAATTAGGCTGCTGGGATGCTCTTGCCTTGGTATCTAGTATATTGACACACATGGCGGGTCCCTTTTCTGGCAACTATCTGTTCATTTGGCTATCCTAGGTTATTTGGGGGGCCCTGGCACTGGTGTCTAGCCATTTGCTTAAGCACTTATTGAGTCCTGTTTTTGGCATCTGCTTGTTTGCCAGGGCATATGCTGAAGCAAGTGGAGATTCTAGGAGCTGACTTCTGCCTTTTCCTCTGGCTATGTCGAGGCATATTGAGGGTCCTTGTGCTGGCATTTGCCTGCTTCCCTATATTTGGGCTTAAGATTTCCCATTGGTTTGGTGAGATGGGACGTTTTGCTGCCTTTCTGGGGGTGCTTTCTGTCTTAGATTGCATTCTTTTTTAACCTGAATGAGACAGACTTTCCTAGCAACCTTCCACGCTTCATGGACTTAAAATATTTCACCCCATCTTTTTGCTGGTTCTCCCATTCCAGGATTTGTTTAGGGGAATTCTTTTATGGTTGTTTGGAGGTGAGTATGGGAGAGTTACAGCAATTTTCCGTTTACTCTGACATCATGGCTTCAGAAATCCCAAAAGGCTATTTTAAATTCTCATTTCCACTTTTCAGTTGGATCTGTCATCATTAAAAACTAGAGTTCAGTTTTATGATTCATGGAAAAAAAATACAGAGAATTCATTTTCCCAACTGCTCTGACACAACACAGACATACAGGTTGGTTCCTTTATAAATTTATGTTGTATAAAATAATACCAGTATTACCAAAAAGAAATAGTTTTTTCCTATCTAATACTAGTTGCCAAGTTGTAGGTTTAACGTCCTTGTTTTTAGCTTCTACTTAAAGTTTCAAGGTGAAACTTTTTCCTTCTTTTCTTGAGTTCCCAGATATATGGTCAAAAGAAAATAATAATCATTAGTCATATAGTTGAAATTAAGCCAATAGTATAATCAGAATATTTTTCCTTTCAAACAATATTATCTAGAAATTTTATGTTACTATTGTCATATTTCTAATTTTTATTTTATTTTAAAAATAAAAGCACTTTTATTATAAAATAAAATATCCAAGTGACTTCATATGTGAATATCACAATGAGATATACTTTTATCTAATTAATGTTCTTGTCCTCCATTTGCCTTTTTTTCTTTTAATTTTTTAGACTATGATTAAAAAAAAAAGACCTACTCTTTATGAAAGAAAGGCTTCTACTGAAACAGATGGGTAAAAAATCAGTCATTTTGCTAAAATTGATTTATATCTAAGTAGAAATCCAGAATTATCCTGTAACCACTATTACTGATCTATATCTTTCTCAAAAATGACTGTAACGTCCTTGGTCATAAAATATTTCTAGCCACAGTAATTTTCACATGAATATATTTGTAAATACAGTAACATTGAAAGGCAGTATAAATTCATAAGTTAGAATTCATATATAAGGATAGAAGTGTGGTAGTGGAAAGAGCAATAACTCACATACACATGACATGAATTCAATTCATAGCTCCAGCACTTACTATCTATATGAAAAGGAAAGGGTTTGTTTAGAACACCTTTAAGAACTCTTTCCATTCTAGATCTATAGCCTTATACATCACAATCCAGTGAATGATACAGGTTTCTAGGATAAGATTTTGTGAAACAAAATGTCCTAAAGACCTACTTTAATGTCTCATCTTAGTAGAGGTTCTTAATTGTATTCCATCAGACTTGAAAGCTCTGCCATGTGCTACCAACCTGGAAAGGTTCTGGAGATTAAAACATGTCTGTTTTCTCATGATCAAGACTGATTCAGAGAGGCTCATCAAGTTAGCCATATAACAATGACTTTTTTTAAAAGTCAGCAACTGTTAAAGACCAACTGTTGTTATAAAAGGGTTATAATCTTGAGTCAATAGATAGGCATGTCCATATACATGAACTAAAAAACACTTTGAAGTATTAAAGAAAAAAAATGGACACCTGTATAACTTCATTAATTTTACTTACTTTGTTCATTTTAACAAAAATGTTGCCAATATACTTCCCCCCTAAACAACAAAGGATTGATTTTAGGTTCTCTTAACAATCCTACTACTGTTGATATATAGCTTTATAGCAAATATCTCACAAAAATATTAGGAGGTTCAAATTAAATAAAATATGCAAATCATCCAGTAAACTTCAATAACTATAAATGTTAGCTATGATGATGATGATGATGACGATGATGGTGACAATAAAGATGATGGTGATGGTGATTATAATGAGGAAGATGACACAATCATAACATTTTTCACATTACTCTTTTCACAACCAAATTCAACATGGAATAAATTTAAAACAAATTTAAATCCTCATGACTCCCCAGGGGAAATTCAAGGAAGAATTTCTTAAGCTGCCTCCCAGAATTTTCAGTGACTATTTCCTATAAAATTAAAATCCTACTACAATGCCATTCATGGAACTATAAAAATTAGCCTGAATTCTTAAATGCTACGCCAATGAATTACAAACTGAAAAAATTTCACCCAGGAATGAAATACTGAAAGAAGAATTACTTTTCCAATTTCCTAGACCATCATTACCATAAGCAAAAAAAAGAGATTTTTTTATCTGAAAATGCAATGTATTGCAAACATTCAGAATGTTAAAATGATTGTACTGTAGAAAGAGCTTTATTTACTATGCCTAATGTTGTCTCTAGATTTCAGCAAGAACGCCACTTGTGGGTTACATTTCTGCTTCCTAAATCCTTTAACATATAATTAATTACTAAATTTTAATTTCTGAGATCCACATACAAGGTAATTTTAAGAAATCTATTTTCTTTCCTTTTGACTGTTCTTCTTCTGGCTCCTTAGTCTTCAAAAACAATTCTCAGTTATATAATGAAAGAGTTATCTTGGGAAACAGATATCCATTAAACTATCACCTTAAATGAAGATTAGAAAATTTCTTAAACTGTCAGGATATACTGCACAGAATCTTGAAGTAAATCATTTTTTCATGCCGAGACACTTCTGAAGTCTTGTCCCATAGGTGTTCATAAAAAATCCGTGCTATCATTGAAACGAGATTAAGGCTTTGACATCACCCCTTGGAGCAGAGACTATTAAAGAGTAAAAATTTGACAAATAGACTTACTGGCAATAGTTCAATTATGGTTAAATTCTTAAAGTGTCTGTTTTCTACTATTAAAGGATTAGCTTTCCCTAAACCTAGTGTGCTGGAGCCAAACTAAACTGGCTCTCATAGATTGTTAAATATTCAGTGCAAGCATTTATACCTCAAAAATCAGAAAACTCTACAAACCAGGAATGATTCATTGTTTTGTTGATTATTTACAATTAAAGATAGAGAAAATGCTTATAATGCAAATTAAAATCTTAAAATATGAAGCCAGAGCAAAGATGGCCGAGTAAAGACAGGGACTTGGCTGAATTCTCCCCTAACCCCTCCAAATACCTTTAAAAAATGACTCTAAACAACTTCTAGAACAACAGAACCCACAAAAAGATGGAAACAAATTTCCAGCTAAAGATAACTTGGAAAGTCAGCAGAAAAGGTCTGTTGCACCAGGATGAGGAAGAACAGACATATAGTACAAGTGACACAAGCAGAGACCTGACCCCACAACACTCAAGGCAGCCTCTGGATGACTGAATCACTGGCAGTAGGGGTGGTTCCCAAACTCCTCAGCCCACAGAAACCAAAGTCAGCTTAGAAGGTCAGCAGGAACTGTCTGCCACACGTGGGTGAGAGTGGAATGCAATCCAGTGCAGTTCATATGAGCATAGCCTCTGCCATAACAAAGGAACAGCAGGCCTTGGGAATGAATAAATCAACTGTGACTGCTTCTGGAACTCTCAGCTCACAGATGGTAAGAGGGTCAAACAACTGATCAGAAGATTACAGGGGTCTTTTTGCTAGCACAGAGGCAGGCTTCTACTGATTTGCCTATGCTTGGCTCTTGATTGCAGGCCTAGGTGGCACTCCCAGGGAGAGAAGGAGCACTAACAAAGCCGAACTTGTGGCCACAGTTGGGGGGAGGGGGTTGTTCTCACAGTTCTAGGGTAGAAAAGAGTGGTTATGGTTGCTCACAAACCAGAACACAGACCAGGAATATAGTAACTACTTTTCCTTAGATCATACCAACTTGAAAGAACAGAAAATTTACAGGTACCTCGAAATATCTCTGAAAACAGCTGTACAAAATGTCTGAAGCTTGGGACATGTGCCCTCCACCCTGGAAGCAGAGCCCTACTGAAAAGAAAGCAACAAATTCAAAGTTCCTATAAGCAAAGTCTCCAAGAAAAAAATATGAATTAATCCGAAGGCAGAGGAGAACTCAAAAATGATTGAAAATTAAGTGAGATAGAGGAAGAATTGGGATGAAAAATGAACCTGGTGTAAGAAAATAATGGAAAAAAAGTGAACAACTTGGCAAAGGAGACACAAAAAACTACTGAAGAAAATATCACCTCAAAAAGCTCACTAAGAAGTGGAGTAGAAGCAAGGACCTGCTCCAGCTCTCACACAAAAGCCCTTAAAACACCTGTAAAAAATGACTCCAAACAAATACTAGAGCAGCAGAAGCCACAAAATGACAGAATGAAGCAGATTTCTAGCCCAAGACAACCTGGAAGGCCAACAGGAAGGGTCTATTGCACTGAGCTCAGAGTGGAGTGCAGTCTAGTGTGGGCTGTGCTGGGCAAGACAGGGACTGAAGAAGGCTTCAGGGCACTGAATCTTGGGCAGCTACTGCATTTTCCAGATTTCTCAACCCACAAATGCTGAAGACAACATAAAAGAACATTGAGAAACTCTTTCCCCTGGGTGAGAAGGGGTATATCTGGCCCCAGGAACAACCTAAGGGTGGCAGCAGCCACTGCCTTAGCAGTAACTGCGTCTGGAACTCCCAACCTACAGATGGTGGGGGAATCGAATGACTGAAATGGGTTTCAGTCCTGAGTGACTGTCTTAGGGTGAGGAGGAGGGCTGATGTGGTGGAGCTAGTGGTGGCTGTGGTGAAGGAATCCTACTTGTAGTTCAAGGGTAAAAAAGAGTACTTGTGGTTGCTCACAGACCAGAGCACAGGCCAGGAGAGGAGCAAACACCTCTCATTTGACTATAACACTTTGGAGGAGCTGAGAACTTACAGGTCCCTAGGGATATTTCATGGAACAGCTGCACAAAACCTCGGAAGCTTGGAATAGTATACCCTCCACTTGACAAAGGATTCAAAAGTCAAGTAATTGACTAGAAAAATCCTCAAAAAAGGGAAAAAGAAGACTATAAACATTATTTTCTTAATGACAAGGTATTTTCTTCCTTCCTTTAAAATGCAGAAGATAAAATAATACAACTAGAGGAAAATCAAACACACCATTGGAGGAAGACAGGCTCCTACATACAAATCTTCAAAAAAAATATGAAATGATCTCAGAGCATGGAAGAGATCAGAAAGGATTTTGAAAGTCAAAAAATTAAAAAGAGAAATGAGAGTGAAGCAAGAAAATCATGGGAAAATGATTCAACAAGTTGCTAAAGGAGACACAAAAAAATGTTGAAGTAAATAATACCTTTAAAAATAGGCTAAGTCAAATGGCAAAAGAAATCCAAAAAACCAGTGAGGAGAAGAATCTGTTAAACGGCAGAATGGGCCAAATGAAAAGGGAGTTATAAAAGTTCACTGAAGAAAATAGTTCTTTAAAAGACAGAATCGAATTCAGGGAAGCCAATGACTATGAGATAAGCCAAGAAGTCAGAGAACAAAACTAAAAGTTTGAAAAAATAGAAGATAATGTGAAACATCTCATTGGAAAAACAACTGACCTGGAAAAGAGATCCAGAAAAGAAAATTTAAAAACTGTGGGACTACCTGAAAGTCATGATCAGAAAAACAGCTTAGACATTATCTTCCATGAAATTATCAAGGAAAATTCTTCCAATATTCTAGAACCAGAGGGCAAAATAAATATTGAAAAAATCCACCGATCATCTCCTGAAAGAGACCCAAGAAGAGGAACTCCTAGGAATATTGTGGACAAATTTCAGAGTTCCCAGGTCAAGGAGAAAACATTGCAAGTACCTAGAAAGAAGGAACTCGAGTATTGTGAAAATACAATCAGGACAACACAGGATCTGGCAGCTTCAAAGTTAAGGGATCGAAGGAGTTGGAATAAGATATTTCAGAAGTCAAAGGAACTGGGATTAAAACCAAGAATCACCTTCCCAGCAAAACTGAGTGTAATACTTCAAGGGAATGAATGGTCATTCAATGATATAGAGGACTTTCAAGCATTCTTGATGAAAAGATCAGAACTGAATAGAAAATTTGACTTTCAAACATAAGAATCAAGAGAATCATGAAAAGGTAAACAAGAAAGAGAAATCATAAAATACTTTATAAAGCTGAACTGTTTACATTTCTACATGGAAAGATAATATTTGTCACTCTTGAGACTTTTCTCAGTATTTGGGTAGGTGGAGAGTTTACACGTATACATACACACACACACAGAGAGAGAGTACAGGTTGAGTTGAATCAGAAGAAATGGTATCCATAAAAAAATAAAATAAAAATTAAGGGGTGAGGGAGGAAAATACTGGGAGGAGAAAGGGAGAAATGGAATGGGGCAGGCTATAACTCATAAAAGAGATAAGAAAAATTTTGTTCAATGGAGGAGGAAAGGGAGAAGGTGAGAGGGGAAAAGTGAAGCTTACTCTCTTCACATATGACTTAAGGAGGGAATAACATGCTCACTAAATTTGGTATGAAAATCTGTCTTATACTACCGGAAAGTAGGGAAAGAGAGGACAAGTGGGGAGAGGGAGAATGATAGAAGGGAGGGCAAATGGGAGAAGGGAGTAGAAGTAAACGCTTTTAGGAAGGTACAAGGTCAAATGAGAGAATAAAAGAAAGGGGGGACAGGGTAGGACAGAGGGCTATATAGTCATTATTACACAACATGATTATTACAGAAATTTTTTGCAAAACGACACATATATAGCCTGTATTGAATTGTTTGTCTTCTCAGTAGGGATGGGTAGGGAGAGAAGGAGAGAAGTTGGAATTCAAAGTATTAGAAACAAATGTTGAGAATTATTATTTCATATAACTGGGAAATAAGAAACACAGGTAATGGGGTATAGAAATTTATCTTGTCCTACAAGAAAAGAGAGATAATGGGGATAAGGTAAGGGTGGGGTGTGATAGAAGAGAAGGTACACTGAGGGAAGGGGTAATCAGAATGCGTGGTCTGGGGAGAGGGGAGAGATGGAGAGAAAAATTGGAACTCAAAATTTTGTGGAAATGAATGTCAAAATGCAAAAATAAATAAATACAATAAAAATAAAAAAGAAGCAAAATATAACTTTAAAAATACACATGCTATATAGCACTTGAGGGAAGAGAGACAAAGATGTCCAGGAACAGAAGTAAATGTTCATCAAATTATATAATATATAGCAATTCCAGCATGTTAAGAAGCACAGCTGTAAGGAGTAAATTCTCTACCACACGTTTCTGGTTTTTGTTCTAGTCCATTAGCTCCATTTTGTTGTGGTACCCTTGTAACAGAGATGGTATCCTATATATAATTAAAATAAATATGACCAGTCATACACAGTTTATTGCTTATACAAAGATGCATGAGCAACTATCAATGTCATTACAATAAGCAGCCTGATAACATTAAACAACATAAGCAAACAATGAGCCAATATCTGGGAACCACCTTTTTTGTGTTGTTGGATTATACATGGTTGTTCGGCAATGCAAAATTTCTATCCACGTACCCAATTTGTGTGGGAAATGTACTTGAAAAATCATCTCATCAATTTAAAAGGAAATCATTGTGTTCTATTTGCAGTAGAAAAGAGAAGTCTTTTTTTAAAAAATCATCTCTTTCCTGTATTACGGCTAATACATAACAAGATGGTTGCAGATAGTTCCAGATGGAAAAAAAAAATTCTACAGCTGCCATTGATCTATGGTAGGTTGCCTTTCAATAGCAATAAATTCCTGGCATTTGGAAACTTCTTTCAGTAAGTGCTGAACAAGTCAGGGAACATTTGGTAAAATGTTATTCCATAACCTTCAAAAATCTCGGGAAGAATATATGCATGTATACATATACATACATATGTACATTTGTTTGTATATAAATATATGTTGATGTGAAAAAAAGTAGAATGGAGCAGATAGAAGTTAATGACTTTTTGACAAATCAAGAAGTTATAAAACAAAACAAAAACAACGAAAAAATAGAAGATGTGAAATTTCACTGGAAAAATAACTGACCTGGATAATAGATTCATGAGAGACAATTTAAAATTGATGAGTCTACCAGAAAACCATCATGAAAAAAGAGCTTAGACTTCATCTTCCAAGAAATTATCAAGGAAAACTGCCCTGATATCCTATAACCAGAGGGTAAAATAGAAGTGGAAAGAATTCACCGATCACCTCCTAAAAGAGAACTCAAAAGGAAAACTCCTAGGAATGTTGTATCCAGCTTACAGAGTTCCCAGATCAAGGAAAAAAATTTACA
Organism: Notamacropus eugenii; assembly: GCF_028372415.1. Classification (NCBI taxonomy): domain Eukaryota; kingdom Metazoa; phylum Chordata; class Mammalia; order Diprotodontia; family Macropodidae; genus Notamacropus; species Notamacropus eugenii. Next base: position 91,038,210 of record NC_092878.1, read on the forward strand.
ACAATCAAAAAGAAACAATTCAAGTATTGTGGAAATACAATCAGGATAACACAGAATTTAGCAGCTCCTACTCTATGGGATCAAAAAGCTTGAAAAATGACATACCAGAAGTCAAAGGAGCTAGGATTAAAACCAAGAATCGTCTATCTAGCAAAACTGAGTAAAACACTTTAGGGGAAAAAATGGAACTTCAATGAAATAGAGGACTTCCAAGCATTCTTGCTGAAAAGACCAGAGTTGTCTCACATAAAAGAGGGAAGAAAGAGCTTTTACAGTGGCGGGGAAGAAAGAAGGAGATGAGAGGAAATAATTGAGCCTTACTATAGCAGGATTTGGCTTAAGGAGGGAATAACACACACTCAATTGGATATAGAAATCTATTTTACCCAGCAGGAAGGCAAGGGGGAAGGGGATAGGAGAGGGAAGATAATAGAAAGGACACCAAATTAGGGAAAGGTACAATGAGAAGCAAACACTATTGTGGGAGGACTGGTGAAGGGAGTGAATGGAATAAATGAAGGGAAGGATAGGACAGAGGGAAATGTGGTTAATCTTTTACAACATAACAATTATGGAAGTGCTTTGCATTGTTACACATATGTGATCTACATTGAATCACCTGTTTTCTCAATGAGGGTGGAAGAATGGGGGGGGGGGGAAGGCAATGTTTTAATAGAAGGGAGGAGAGACTGGAGGAAGGGGTGGATGGGGTGCATGTTGTCCCGAGGTGGGAGGTGGGGAAAGATGGATTGGAAAGTTGGAATTCAAATTGTTGTGGAAGTGAATGTTGAAAATTTAAAAACAAATAAATAAATCATACATATATTTAAAAGCACACTAAGACAAATGGTAAAAGAGATCCAAAAAGTCAATGAGGAGAAGGACATCTTAAAAAGTAGAATTAGGCAAATGTAAAAGGAGGTCTAAAAACTCAGTGAAGAAAATAATTCCTTCAAAATTACGGTGAAGAAAATGGAAGTTGATGCCTTTACGAGAAATCAAGAAACAATAAAACAAAACCAAAACAAAGAACAAATAGAAGACAGTGTGAAATATCTCACTGAAAAACAAGTGACCTGAAAATTGATTCAAAGAGATAATTTAAAAACTATTGGACTACCTGAAAGCCGTGATCAGAAAAAGAACCTAGACATTATCTTACAAGAAATTATCAAGGAATACTATTCAAGCACCAGGTGGTAAAGTAGAAATTGAAGGAACCCACTGATCACCTCCTAAAAGAAAACCCAAAAGGAAAATTGCCAGAAATATTGTATCCAAATTCCAGAGCTCTCAGCTCAAGGAAAAAATACTGGAAGCAGCCAGAATTAAAAAAATTCAAGTGTCATGGAGCCACAATGAGGATAATACAAGCTTTAGCAGCGTCTATATTGAAAGGCCAGAGGGCTTGAAAAATCATATTCTGAAGGGCAAAGGAGGTAGGATTAGAAGCAAGAATCACCTATCTAGGAAAACTAAGTATAATTCCAGAGGGGAAAAATTTGAACATTCAATGACATAGTTGACTTTCAAATATTCTTGATAGAAAGACCAGAACTGAATAGAAAATTTGACTTTCAAATACAAGAGAAGCATGTAAAGGGAAAAAAGGAAATTGTAAGCGATTTAATAAGGTTAAACTGTCTACATTCCTGCATGAGGACATGGTATTTGTAACTCATAAGACCTTTATCATTATTAGGGCAGATAGAAGGGGTATATATAGACAGAGGGCACAGAATGGGTTGAATATGAAGGGAAGATATAAAAAAAGGGGTGAGAGTGATGTACTGGGAGAGAGAAAAATGGAGAAGTAGAATGGGGTAAATTATCTCATGTAAAAGAGACCAGAAATAACTTGTACAGTGGAGGGAAAGAGGGAGGTGCTGAGGGGGAGTGAGTGAACCTTAGTCTCATCAGAATTGGCTCAAAGAAGGAATAACATACTGACACGATTGGGTATAGAATTCGATGTTACCCTACAAGAAAG